>NC_137607.1:1839709-1932209 GCF_963280865.1 Gymnoscopelus braueri
TTCTCCATACAAAGCATGGCTAGTGTTTGAAGTGATATTCCTTGCCAACCTTATCATACTGTTATCATACGTAGATGTATAGAGCTCTGAAGTGGTTGTCCAACAATCTTTTCAGTTGCTGCAGCAGTTGTGACTTTAAAGGACAACTTTGTTTTTTTACAACCAAGGTTTATATTTTAGCATGTAATTAAAGTAAATAAAAGATGAGTGTTATTTTCTTTTCATTTACTGCTTTCTATAGTTTTAGCAATGTGCGCAATATTTTTTACAGTGGGCGGGGGCATTCTGTCCGGTGGCTAAATATGCCTTTTTTTACACAATAAAAAAGGTCCTGTAAAGGTACTGTAAATAACAATAAAGAAAACACCGGGTTATTGTGTAAAAAAATACATATTTAGCCACCGGACAGAATGCCCCCGCCCACTGTAAAAAAAGATCACGAAAATTGCTAAAACTATAGAAAGCAGTACATTTAAAAATGTTAACGCTCATCTTTTATTTACTTTAATTACAAACTAAAACATAAACCTTGGTTGTAAAAAACCAAAGTTGTCCTTTAAAGCTACAGACAGACATCCATACCAGGTGGTTCTACAGTACTGAAGAACACTCATAATAACAGAAGTGAAAATCAAAAGAATAATCTGTCCACTAGCACCAAAAGATCTCAGACGGCGAAGGAAATAGATTCTTTGTTTTGTCTTCTTACCCACTGAATCAATCTGGTCTTTCCATGACAGAAGGTGGTCAATTACTACTCCTAGGTATGTAAACGAACATACCTGGTTGATCTGTTCACTATGAATAGTAATGGTGGATCTGTGTATCTCCAGTGGAACACCAAAAACAATCTCCTCTGTCTTTTTTGTGTTAATGATAAGAGCGTTGTTATCACTCCACTCCACCACCTTATTTACTCTGTGTTGGTGCAGTCCAGGATCACTGGAACTATCTAAGAGAGAAATCAAAACTGTATCATCAGAGTACTTAAGAATGTATTGGTCTGGTTTGTCAGTGCGTCATTCAGACAGACATTCCTCAGTACGACAGCTGTCAGTATAAAGGGTGAAAAGTACAGCTGAGCTTACACAACCCTGGGGAGCACCAACATTAGTAGTTAATGCTGAGGAGAGGGTTCTGTTCACTTTCACCCTCTGTACTCTGTTAGTAAGGAAGGAAGCATACCAGTGAATTAAGTATGGATTCAGTTCCAACTGTACCATCTTTGACACCAGAATATCAGACTGTATTGTATTGAAGGCTGAAGAGAAGTCTAAGAACAGCACCCTTGCATGATTCTTATTAGACTTATCTAGGTGTTTTGTAATGAAGTTAGCCCGGAGGGAATTCAGAAAAATCGTGCACTTGGTGACAAGTTTTTGATTTGTGTTAGGGATTCTGTTACTATTGGGTATGCTAAATAACATACAAAAAAATTAGGAAAATCAAACTTCTAGAAACTAGAATAATTTTCAAGTTGGCGTCCAGGATGGCTGGTGGGAGCTTAACATGCTTATAAGCGGGGAGGGAATATATAAAAAATCATAACGATTGTGCACTTGGTGACAAGTTTTAGATTTTTGGCATGCTGTTAGGTATGGGCATAAGGTTTTCAAAAACCATCGGAAGCATGTTGGGATCGCCCCCTAGTGGTCTGTTTCCAATGAATCCAATATTAGATAGGTTAGTATATGGTTGAAACCCCAAATAATTTATAGAAGGTATTTTCAATGGATTCTGTTACTATTGGCTATGCTAAATAACATACAAAAAATCTAGGAAAATCAAACTTCTGGAAAGGCATCGTTTTCAAGATGGCACATACTCCCTCCCAGCTTATAGGCATTTTAAGCTCCTGTCATTTTAAGCTCCCGCCATCTTGAAAATTATGTCTTTACAGGAGTTTGATTTTCCTAGATTTTTTTGTATGTTATTTAGCATATCCAGTAGTAACCGAATTATTTGGGGTTTCAACCATACCTATCTAATATTGGATTCATTGGAAACAAACCACTAGGGGGCGATCCCAACTTGCATCCGTTGGTTTTTGAAAACCTTATGCCCATACCTAACACCATGCCAAAAATCCAAAACTTGTCACCAAGTGCACGATCTTGATGATTTCGGCCAAATTCCCTCCAAGCTAAGTGGACCAGTGTGACAACCGCATCCTCTGTACCGCAACCTTTCTTATAAGCAAACTGACAGGGATCAAATTTGTCTTTAGTTATACTAACACGATGTTGCAACAGTATTCTTTCCAGTGATTTCATGATCACTGAAGTGAGAACTATAATAATAATAATAAACTTTATTTGTATAGCACCTTTCATGACATGAAATGCAGCTCAAAGTGCTTTACAGAGCAAGAATACAATTACAGTTAGAACCAATTTAACAATAAAGCAAACAAAAATAAAATAAAATAAAATAAAAGCAAAAGCATAAAACAACATTAAAATAGGCAATACAGTGAGGAATTAAAAACCAACCAAAGAATCAGCTAAAAGCAAGAGTGAAGAAATAGGTCTTGAGCTGTGCTTTAAAGCTATCGACAGAGGCTGCCTGTCTTAGGTGTAATAGACCATATTCACACGGCGGCCATATTGGAATTTAACATTGAAAGTGCTGCCACCCGGGGTAGCTACTTTCATTGACTTCATAGAAACATGGCCACCGTGTGAATATGGTCTATGGGAGTTTATTCCACACTGTGGGTCCATAATCCTTTATGTTCTTTTGGACATTGGATTTTGGGTAGTGGTTTTATGTGTGAGGTTTTCCAAAACAGAGGAATTGTGTGTGTGTGTGTGACAGAGGTTTGAAATATTGGTTGCCACACTGGAGCCAACTCGGATGCAAAGTTTTTGACCTCTAACGCCGGGGATGCGCCATGACACACATGGATGGCAAACCTGGCACCGGAAGTTAGATGAATAATTACATTACAGTGAATGGAGCCGTCTGGACCAGCTCATGAACTAACATTATTTATGAACGGTTGTGACCTTTAAGGAATATAAAAGAAGACATAATTATCACGGGTTTTTGTTTCTTTTCTTCTTTTTAAAAAACATTTAGAGTAGCCTATCATTTTTTACCCCTTTTTCTCCCCAATTTAATTGTTATGCCAATTAACTCCTCTCCTCACACATGTCTGTGTTGTCACTGATGTCGTATCCTACTGACTCACCTGCCAGTGAGGAGCCCCCACCAGGAGGACATAGAGCCTTCGTCCTACTCCTCCCGTTCAACACTCCTCTCTGACAGGTGCCGCCCCCAGCCCGTAGGAGTATGTGTAATGACCGATATCACCCTCCTCCTCCTCCTCCTACTCCTCCTCCTCCTCCTCTGAACACGGGCCAGTTGTGTTTGTGTAGACGCTCCACAAAGCCTGATGCACCACACGGTGGATTAGAACCCACAGGTTGTTTTCTAATGTTTCACAGCACATCATTTTATTGAGGCATCTAAACAGCGGCAGGTCTCGTTTCTGTCTCTGAGATATCGTGAGATTTGGTTGCCGGACAGATAACAGTCTCGCAATACTTTGGCCGTTCAGAAACATACTTTGTGATCTTTAGATACCTCTATAAAATGATACATTGTACACATAGAAAAGCAACACAGCAGAAAACGATGTGTGATATATATTTAATTTTAAGTATTATATAAAGGTCTCAATGGTTCATAAATAGTGTTTGTTCATAAGCATCCAGTCGCCTCTCATAGACTCTAATGTTATGTCACTGAACTTCCGGTGTGAGTCTGTCTGACACCCAGTGAGACCAATCTGACCAATGGGATTACAGGATAGAGAAAAAAGAGATTCCTTGGATTGGCTGAGACTGGGAGGTCGGGGTTCGATCGAACAATGTGACCCAATGCCTCCCTGCTTGTCACCCAGCATGAAGGTCCCTGTGACGTGTGTGTGTGTGTCCTAAATCAGGGGTCTTCAACCTTTTCAGGCCAGGGACCCCCAAACTGATGGGGTGATGGAGCAGGGACCCCCTACCTCGTAGGGTAGGGGGGGCTACCACATATATCGTATATTTATGTATAAAATTGTGTTTTATATGTATAAACATGAAAAAAAAATGGTTGCCTTCTCCTATACACACAGGATGTCCCAGTAGTAGCCATGGTTCACATGATGCTTGATGCTAGCGTCATGGCGCTACTTGTTCCTGTTTTTAGAAAAATTTACATTTACAATCAGCACATCTACATAAACGTTCAGATTTCAGATATAAAGTGCTGATCCCCCGGCCACAGATGTTACAAGTTAAAGCACAAGTTATCTTCCGTTAAGCTATTAAAATATGTCATGTTATGTTTAAAGACAAATTGACATAATAAAAAAAAAAGTTTTAAAAACTAAAATATTGTTTAATAAAACAACAATTTCGCGGACCCCCTGGAGTACCTCCGCGGACCCCCTAGGGGTCGTGGACCCCCTGTTGAAGACCTCTGTCCTAAATGATTGATGCAGCGCAGAGCTTCTTTCACACACACACACACACACACACACACACACACACACACACACACACACACACACACACACACACACACACACACACAGCCCTCTGCTCTGCTCCAGGGCTCTTCACATGTAGAAATGTAGCAAAACATTAAGAGAACATTTTGTCTCATTTTGTCTAGGATTATTCTATCATTTTGTTGAGTCAGAATAACGCATAATACCTGACAGTTCAATTTAACTCATTAATACAAGAGTCAATTTAGGTATTTATGAAATATGTGCATCTCTAAGTACTCAAGTCTAGTACACACATAGTGTTGTGCAGTGAAGTACTCAAATGTTTTACTTAAGTAAAAGTATCAATACCCTATTGCAGAAATAGTCTGTTACAAGTACAAGTTCGGTATTATCAACATTTACTTGAGTAAAAGTACAAAAGTATTGTCTTCAAAATGTACTTAAAGTATCATGCAGAATGTCCCATTTCACAAGTTTTCAAAAGATAAAATGTATGAAAATCCTTTGAAAATAGCAGATCTACAAGCTCACAACTCGTCACTTTGTGAGCTTGTAGATCTGCTCATTTCAAAATCTATAAAGTATCTAAAGTCTTCAAATAATTGTAGTGGAGTAAAAAGTACAATATTTGCCTCTGAGATGTGGTGGAGTAGAAGTAAAAGTATTGAAAATTGGAAGTACTCTAGTAAAGTAAAAAAATACCTCAATACAGTGCTTGAGTACATGTACTTAGTTACTTTCCAGTGTGTGTTATGTGTAACAGTGTGTAGTTGGTGAATCAAAGGTGTTTTTGAGCAGGAGGTTTAATTCCTCACATTGCCCTGCTCATTCTGACCTCCCAGAATGCACTTTGGTCTGGCCTCTCTCACCCAAGACCAACAAAAAAAAAACGGCAGATCTACAAGCCCCACAACACGTGGCGGCGCGACGTGTTGTGGGCTTGTAGATCTGCTGTTTTTTTTTCGGGCGTGCGGGACACTGACACGCTAAGCTGAATCTAAATCTGGCTTTTTAACCCATGAAGACCAGGAACGCTTCTGCATCGTTTTTCTTTAAAATTTCTTTGGGCTATTCAAAAATAGCAGATCTACAAGCTCATAGCGAGTGCCGCGCTATGAGCTTGTAGATCTGCTATTTTTGAAAAATTTTGAAAATGTGTGCAAATCTTTGAATATATATATTTTTAAAGCGAACATTTTTAACTCAAATCTTTGCTTCTGGGGGATTCTACGAATGTCTTCTAAATCCTAACAGTTTAAAAAAATAAAACGTATGTTGCTGTAATATAATATCAGTGGTTCTCAAACCTTTTCATGTTAAGGAAGCAAAGATTTGAGTTACAAATGTTCACTTTAAAAATATATATATATACACAAAGATGTGCACACATTTTTACGAAAAAAAAAAATATATATACATGCTCATATGAACTTGTAGATCTGCTATTTTTCAATAGCCAAAGAAATCTAAAAATGACACAGACGCGTTCCCGGTTCTAATGGGTTAAGACTGGTTTCTACTTGAGGGGGGGGGGGGTGTGTGTGTGTGTGTGTGTGTGTGTGTGTGTGTGTGTGTGTGTGTGTGTGTGTGTGTGGGGGGGGGGGGGGGGGACAGTTTTTCTGGACTTCCGTGATGCATTTGGCACTTTAGCACATAATGTCATGATAACAGCTCTTGAGGAATTCCATCTACCCCAAGTTTATGTTGACATTGTTAAAGATGTGTACACTGGTTCATTCATTCAGGTCATCTGTGGTAAACAGCTCACAGACCCCCTCCCTCTCCAAGTAGGTGTTAAGACTGGCTGTCCATGGAGCGCTGTTAATTTTGTGTTAGCACTTAACCAATGGTTAAAATGGCTCTGTATGTGTGCCCCCGCCAATATAATTTCCCCTAACCCTGTTCAGGGGTATGCAGACGATGTCCAGTTAGCCTCTCATCATGGGGCTGTAATAAAGAACATGCTCTCCAAAACCGATTCCTTTTTGGAATGGTCAGGATTAGAGGTAAAAGAATCCAAATGTGCAGTTTTATATGAAAGACGGAGCGGAGGAAATCGCTGGTACCACTCTAAAACAGATACACCAACTGATTTCACAATTTGCAATAAACCCCTTAAAGTCTATTCACGTCACGAGACTTACACATATTTGGGCCACAAGTTTAATGTGGCAGGCGAGTGGGGCGATCAGGTCGAGGTAATCATTGCTGAGTACTCCAGCAGACTCGACTTAATCCACACATCGCCTCTGCCTCTAATCATGAAACTGGAGGCAGTCAGAATAATAGCATTGGCCAAGGTACAACATCTTTTCTCCAATGTACATGTTCCACGAAAATCACTACATTTGACTGACAAAACTGTGCACTTAGTGAGACAATGGACTGGTCTTAACACACACACACAACACGTGACATTATATTTCACAGTAAACGTGAGGGTGGTTTGGGTGTTCCCAATTTTGAATGGACATATATTGCTACGAGGCTCTCCCACTTGTTAAATATGCTGAACAACGATGACCAGTATGTGAGAGAGTTTGCACGTTCATCTCTATTTCTGGACCTAAAACGACGTAAGGTCCCCCTGGCATGTGGCTCAGATCCTTGCTTCCTAGGCTTCAGGAGGAAACCTAGTGGAAAGCTAGACAGTCGCTCTCCCGGCTTCGGTGTGTGGTCAGACTGGCCGGACTTAAACGATCTGTGCTCTTGGGCTGATGTTACCTTGAAGTGGGTAGGGTCTAACTGTCTCGGAGGACTTTATATCTGACCCCAGTATCTCTGTCAGAGCATCTATGACTGTGTGTGGAACAGAACACCAACTCCCACTGACTAATGCCCGAGGTCGCCTCTTATGGGCACAACAGCAAAGGCAGCGGCAGCATTGGACTGAACTGAGATTGCAAGGGAAGACTGCATGTCTCCCCGCTGCGGATCATTCTGTCTCGCACTCTGTGCTAAAAAAGTTTGCTTTAGACGAATGCATTGTTGTCTTTACTCTGAAAGCGAGGTTGCAGGTTTTACCATCTAAACTTAACCTCTCCATCTGGTTTCCAGGCAACCATGCTCCTCACTGTATACATCATGGTCATGAACAAATAGCTGAAACCATGTCCCACATCTTAAATGGGTGCCATGTATACAGGGGACTCTACATAAGTAGGCATGACAGAATAGTGGATTTAATATCAAAAGATATCACTTCTATTTTCAGGTCCTCCATCATGCTGTATAAGCATTCTACTGTGAAGCCGAGCATGTTTAACCTGTGTGACGATGATTCTGTGTTCTCTAACATTTCAGCTAACACCCCTGATGTCATTGTTGTTAATGAAAACCATAGGGAGGTGTTCATTCTCGAGGTCGGCTGTACTTTTGATTACAGCTTAGAGGAAGCCTTCCTAACCAAAGTGCTAAAATATCATCAGCTAGAGCAGACCATCTCTCAGCTAGGCTACAGATGTAAACTTTTGGTTTTTATCTTTGGTAGTCTAGGGCACGTGCACAAGTTGGTTGTAAGGGGCCTGCAAATGGCCGGCCTTTCCAAAAGGTGGGCTAAACAATTAGCAAGGTACTGCTCAATATCAGCTATTATAGGAAGCCGCTCAATTTGGAGGAGGCGTTGCTTCCTTTACCCATGATTGTTGTCCGCTGTGTTTGACAAGTATGCCATCTTTTGTTTTGTAACGTTGCTCTGCTTTACATGCGCTTTGTAACTAACTGTTTTCCCTTCATCTGACTGCACTGGCAGTGTTTATGTCCTTTGTACATCCTGTACTTCTTATTATGTGGACATAAATAAATATTTCAAATGTGGAGTGTGTGTGTGTGTGTGTGTTAGTGGAGTGTTTTCATCGTTGGTGTTAATGTGTTTAGGCCTGATGTTTGTTAATAGTGGTGGAAAACATCGCCGGACGTCTTTTCTTGGATCACAGACTCGGTGAAAGACGTCGCTCAAAGACATACAACAGACATACAACATTTAGGGCTCATATATATCTTTTTAAATTATTTAAATTATTTTTTGATATTCTTTGAGGCTTTTTTGGGCAGTTTTCAAATAAAACCTACTTTTCTCCTATAGGTCCATCGGCTCATCTCTGACGCGTCCCGCCATAAACTCTTGCTGCTGGTTGGTCAGTGTGTGGAAGGGGGCGGGGACATCGTGCTACAGAACGGAAGCTTCTCGCTCAGCGATTTGGTCCAGATCTTCACTGACGCCGAGGTGAGTCAGACGTGCTGTGACATCACACTGATGACATCACACTGATGACATCACACTGACGACATCAGGGATCTCCATATATGGGCATAAAAGGGACATACAGACTCATAGACAGAGATATATCACCGGTCTTACCCTGAAGGTATTTGAAAATAAATCATAATCGTAATTGAACTGGGGACCCCCCAATATAATCATATTTGAACTGGGGACCCCCCACCCTGATAAGCACTTAGAATTGTAGGCGTTGAGGCATTACATTTAGTTTGACTCGGTTCCACAGATAGATATTATGAAAATAGCAGATCTACAAGCTCACAGTTGTGAGCTTGTAGATCTGCTATTTTTGGCTAACGCTCTCAGAATAGGGATGATGGCGTTCAAGTGGTTAACTCATTCACTGCCAGGAATTATTCTCCGTCACTTCCTTCCTCACAGAGATGGGCTCATTACACACATGGGGGTCCGGTAGGATTGGGAACAATTGGCCGGTCCATTCCAGAGATATGGCCGTTTGAATGTGGCTTGTTTTTAAAAAAACACAATCAGAGAAAAATGGACTTATATAAATATGATGTTTATATGATGTTAATAACTTATTAACCAAACAGTCTTTGTTGTTGTTTTGTTTTCCTCTCAGATAGGAGAGTTGCTGAGCTCAGGTGATCCGTCTTTAAAAGGCATCCTGACCGTCAGCTGCCCCGACTCTGGACTCTGGAGGAACTCTGAGCTGGACAAACACAACCTACAGGTAGGACTACAAACATAACCTGTAGGACTACAAACATGGCCTGTAGGACTACAAACATAACATATAGGACTACAAACATGGCCTTTAGGACTACAAACATGGCCTGTAGGACTACAAACATAACCTGTAGGACTACAAACATGGCCTGTAGGACTACAAACATAACCTGTAGGACTACAAACATGGCCTGTAGGACTACAAACATAACATATAGGACTACAAACAACCTGTAGGACTACAAACATGGCCTGTAGGACTACAAACATAACCTGTAGGACTACAAACATGGCCTGTAGGACTACAAACATAACATAGGACTACAAACAACCTGTAGGACTACAAACATGGCCTGTAGGACTAAAAACATGGCCTGTAGGACTACAAACATAACCTGTAGGACTACAAACATGGCTTGTAGGACTACAAACATAACATATAGGACTACAAACATAACCTGTAGGACTACAAACATGGCCTGTAGGACTACAAACATGGCCTGTTGGACTACAAACATAACCTGTAGGACTACAAACATGGCCTGTTGGACTACAAACATAACCTGTAGGACTACAAACATGGCCTGTAGGACTACAAACATGGCCTGTAGGACTACAAACATGGCCTGTAGGACTACAAACATAACATATAGGACTACAAATATAACATATAGACTACAAACATAACCTGTAGGACTACAAACATGGCCTGTAGGACTACAAACATGGCCTGTAGGACTACAAACATAACCTGTAGGACTACACACATGGCCTGTAGGACTACAAACATGGCCTGTAGGACTACAAACATAACCTGTAGGACTACAAACATGGCCTGTAGGACTACAAACATAACATATAGGACTACAAACATGGCCTGTAGGACTACAAACATGGCCTATAGGACTACAGACATAACCTGTAGGACTACAGACATAACCTGTAGGACTACAAACATTGCGTACAGGTAGAACTACAAACATAACCTGTAGGACTACAAACATGGCGTACAAACATAACCTGTAGGACTTACTAATAATAATAATAACTAGAAAAAGTGCTCCTCGGAGCACAGGTCTCCGCCAGGTCAGGTAGGCTATTGTGCTCTCCTGGTGGCGCTATAATAGGCCAACGTGAAAAGGGTGCCATTTCTTCTTAGGCCTTGCACGACAATTAGACACTGACTGCATTCATGATTTGAGGCATTTTGTTAAAAACATGTGTTTCGCCAAATTAGACCTGTTGGTGGCGCTATAACAGGACAATGTTAAAAGGGTGGCATTTGTTCCTCAACATAGTGTGAATGTGCGTGCAAAGTTTGAGCGCAATTGGACGGTGCGTTCATGATTTGCGGAATTTTGTTCAAAACAAGCCAATAATGCAAACTTTAGATGTCAATCTTAGCCAATCAGTATGGAATATGAAAAATTAAACACATCCGTCGTGATCACATGACTATAGAGATCATGTGTACCGATTTGCGTGAAATTTGGATAAAATTGGAAGGAGTAGTATAAAATAATGTGTTTTACATAAGTCGGCCTCCTGGTGGCGCTATAAAAGGCAGATGTGAAAAATGCAGGGCAAAGGTTTTTCCTTGACCTCTAGGGAGTGCGCATACAAAGTTTTACACAGATCGGTGCAATTATAGGTAAAAACACGAATCGGCCTGTTATAGTGCCACCATGAGGCTGATTTGAACATTTTCAAATGGTAGTTCTTCCTCAGCTTAATGGGAATGTGCGTGCAAAATTTCACGGAAATTGCATGCTGTGTTCATGATTTGAGGCATTTTGTTCAAAACGGAGCATTCCTGCAAACTTTGGAAGACATTTTTAGCCAATCAGGATAGAATATGAGAAATCTGAAAGACTTGTTTCGTTTAATTTTTGGACAAAATCTGTAGGAGTACTGTCAAAAAATATGTTTTGCACAAATCGGCCTCCTGGTGGCGCTATAACAGGCCCATGTGAAAAAGTTGGGTCAGAGGTTCTGAATTGGCATCCAGGGAGTCTGTGTGCACAGTTTCGCAGCGACCGGGCCAACGGTGCCAGAGATTAGCTGTTCACAGACAGATGGACGGACGGACACACAAACAAACGGACACACGGACAGGGGGTAAAACATACTCTCTCGCCATGCCTTTCGGCCTGGCGGAGACAATAATAATAATAATAATGGAAGTTATAAATGTATAAATATAATAATGATGAATGTATATAAATGCATAATGTAACCTCCAGGACTTCATAGAGATCCGTATCAGAGCTGGAGGGTTTCCAGGAGTTATAATTATCATAATAATGATAATAATGTAACCTCCAGGACTTCATAGAGATCCATATCAGAGCTGGAGGGTCTCCAGGAGTTATAAATATCATAATAATAATATTAATGTAACCTCCAGGACTTCATAGAGATCCATATCAGAGGTGGAGGGTCTCCAGGAGTTATAAATATCATTATGATAATAATAATAATATTAATGTAACCTCCAGGACTTCATAGAGATCCGTATCAGAGATGGAGGGTCTCCAGGAGTTATAAATATCATAATAATAATAATGATATTAATGTAACCTCCAGGACTTCATAGAGATCCGTATCAACCCGGCGGTGGTCCTCCCAGAGATGGAGGGTCTCCAGGAGTTCACAGAGTACCTGTCTGAGTCCCTGGAGCCCGAGTCCCCCTTCGCCCTGCTGGCCCCGCCCTCCACCGTGGGCTTCCTGAAGCTGTGGCGGCCGTGCTGCTACGTGTTCCCCGGCGGACGGGGAGACTCCGCCTTCTTCGCCGTCAACGGCTTCAACGTGCTGCTGAACGGCGGCTCGGACCCCCGCGCCCCCTACTGGAAGCTGGTCAGACATCTGGACCGCATCGACTCTGTCCTCATCACTCACCTGGGGACTGACAACCTGCCAGGTAGGGTTACTGGGCAGTGGTGGAAAGTAATTAAGTATGTTTACTCAAGTACTGTACTTAAGTACAATTTTGATGATTTTTTACTTCCAGTTTACACTTTGACTTTGATGTTATGCTTGGGGTGCCCAAGCATAACATAGTTAACCTAATGCCTTTTTTAAAAGCCAACCTTACACAGGATTTAACTGAACAATTAGTTAGTAGAAACCCAATCTGGTAAACCATCGTCAAATAAAACGGAAAAACAGCGCCCCCAGCTTTTTTCACTTTTGCATTTGACTCTGGGGGGGATTAACTAGACCTATGCGGCTGGAAACCGGGGTTTGGTCTTTGCCCTCAGCCCTCCACTTCCGGTGAAGAAGAACATGGATGGTTTTGGTTACAAGCCCACTTGTTTCTATGATGAAAGAACAAGTTAACATGTTACTAACTTTCCGTGGTTTTGTCGGCTATTCTTAACACTTGCATGACTAAGCCATCAATATGACCGATTTTGAGAATTTAAAGTGGATTATCTTCTCTCATGAAGCTCTGAGAAAGTTCCCCTTTCATGACTTTTCCTAAATATTTGTTTCAAATCATCTCCTTTTTTTTCTTTCTGAAACTTATTATAAATATGAAATAAATACCATATATACCATCCCAACCGTTATATTTCGGCTAAATTGACCTCTCTCCCCCATGGAAGAGTAGTTCACACCTCCAGACCCCCCGCAGAGCGCCCGTAGACGAGCAGACTCGCTGCTGCACAACGAGTCTATGTTGCCATGTCTGCTTTTTATCAATCTGGGAACCCATCGCCAACTGAAAATGAAAAACAGCGCCCTCTGCTGTTTGTTCTATGTCTGTTGGCTCTGGGCGGACGATAACGTAACACCAGAGCACAAGGAAACCGGTGTTTGTGATGCGCCTTCAGCGCATCACTTCCGGTTGGTGCGACTATGTTTTCATTCCCACTAACAATATTTCTACACGGAACACTAACACCACTTCTCCCAGAGAACATGGATCGTTTTGGTTATAAGCCCACTTGTTTCTATGATGAAAGAGTAAGTTAAAATGTGAATATATTTCCGTGGTTTTGTCTGCTCCGCGGACGCTATTGTTAAATTAGTTTCGGTTTGTTTCGAGGGGGAAAGATCGACGGACATGTGAATCCCGCCCACTGCATGTGATTGGGTAAAGCGCGGCCTACTTCCTGATCTGAATGCGCACTCGTTATGACGAACCTCCCCGACAGATTCCAACGCAGTGCAGAAGCTGTTCTTGAGAGATTAGCTTTTTATAAGCGACTTTGGGCTTGTTTTTCACGTCTTTCTATTATTATTTTTATTATTATTATAGATATAATTACATTATAATGGTAATACTTTTCTACTCCACTACAGCTCAGAGGCAAATCTTGTACTTTTACTCCACTACAATTATTTGAAAACTTTAGTTACTAGTTACTCTTTTTCGAATTCAGTCATTGTAAAGTCACTTTATAAACAGAAAAACAGTACATGGAAGTAAAAATGAGATCCCCACATACACAAATCATGATGACGTATAGGAGACAGACAGAAATACACACTAGCCTACTGCTTCATGTCTCACTGTTTTCTCAGGGCACAACGTATGCAGTAACATTTTCATAGACCTGCCTGCTTATTTCTCTCTCAAAATTTGGCAACCCATTTCACTGCGCTGAAGGGAGAGGAGAGGGACAGAGGAGACGCTTCTGTCAGCGTGGACAGCTGATAGAATGAGAGCTTTACGCTCAGACAATAATGTGAATATTATATAATATAATATTGGTTTATCAAGAGATATCCATGTGTTTTGGACAATGGAGATAGTCACGTAATTAGACAGTGGCTTCAGCGTTCTGCGTTCATATAGGCTCCATGTTTCACTGAAGAGTTTAATGTGACGCTACAGATTGCGCTGTTTTATACGCTTTTTTTAATAAAGATTTTACATACAGAATCTGCAGTTACCATTACATTTTATAATACTATTTTAAATATATATATACTACATTACTATTTTATAATGTTTCTGCCTGCCTACAACAACAACATTATGTGGGCTCACTGACTCAGCAGAGTGCAATTGAGATGTTAATGGCTATTTAGAAGACAATGGAACCCCCCACTGTTTGGGGGAGAAAGTGTGAACTAGTCTGGAGCCCAGAGGGGAGACAGTGGCCAATAGGATTTGGGGATCAAAATGATCGTTTTTCAGGCAGTCTGGGGGATAATGAAACCTTAGTCATGCGAGTGTTAAATGAGTTTTGGTTTGTTTCCAGTGGGAAGCGAGCGCACAGATGTAAATCCCGCCCACTACATTTGATTGGGTAAAGCGCGGCCTGCTTCCTGATCTGAAGACACGCCCACTTGTAGCCAATGTGCACGGGTTCTCAACGGGGCTCCCGACAGATTCAAGCGCAGCTCTGAATCGGTTCTTGAGAGATTAGTAGAAACCAAATGAACCTTAAAACCATATAACCAGGGATTGGTTACACAAAAAAGAAAACCTTCAACTCAGTAAACAATAGAATGAATCACACACACACAGAAAACCTCAGTTTGACTTTGTATTGAAACGGTCCCAGCCCTAATATAAACCCTCTAGAATTTGTCAAACGCACCTGTAGAGAACGTACTTGATACGGTCTTTTTTAAAGGTGTCATGACGTTCAGATTTACAAACCATTAAAAGTCTTTGTCATGGTCCTTCAAACGTGTATTAAAATGTTTTAACTGAAAAACCCACTCCAGTGAGCCATGGCATTTGTTTTTCTCTGTGTTCTGAGGCCTTTTCAACTGCAATGAAAATGTTGAGGGATTTTGCCTGTCAATCATAACCTCTGCCCCCCCCCCCCCCCAAAGGAAAGGACAGGAAAGGGGAGGGGAGAAGAGGGGGCGCGGATTAATGGACCATGACGTCAAAGTCCAGGGGCCAATCCCAGCACTTTGTTTTTCTATTCAGAAAACCCCAGACCACAGAAAATCCACTGAATGTTCAACGTTCAGGTTTGTGGGGTGTAATTCAGGTCATAAAACAAAGCAAAAAATAATAATTAAATGAATGTCATGGGGCAGAACGTTTGCCATAGAAGACAGCATGTCTTCTATGGACCATAGACATGCTGTCTTCTATGGAAGCATGTCACGCAGCGAAAATAGCTGATCTACAAGTGGGGATGACCAAGGTCCTGCCTGTTCTGTCATCCCCGGGGCAGCATACAGCTGCTGACCAGACCAGGATGGAGAAAAACACACGTCTGTGTTTTTTAGCTTAGTTGTAAATTATAAAGAGAAGGGGGTAGTGTTTTATACCCGCGGTCGCGTCGAGAACAAACAAAAGAATGAAGCGACCGGACATTTATTTACTGCGACACGTTTTGAGCTTGTAGATCTGCTATTTTTGCTACATTTGTGTGACCTACAGTAGAATGGCGAAAAAAAAGTTCAAATACGGAGAGACAGTATATGTATGTGTTCCTCTGGAGTGAGTGTGGAAATATAGTGGCCCTCTACATCATCAAAGTTGCATCACCCCTGCCCTAACCTGTCTGTCTGTCTGCCTGTCTGTCTGTCTGTCTGTGTGTCTGTCTGTCTGTCTGTCTGTCTGTCTGTCTGTCTGTCTGCCTGTGTGTCTGCATGTCTGTCTGCCTGTCTGTCTGTCTGTCTGTCTGTCTGTCTGTCTGTCTGTCTGTCTGTCTGTCTGTCTGTCTGTCTGTCTGTCTGCCTGTCTGTCTGTCTGTCTGTCTGTCTGTCTGTCTGTCTGTCTGTCTGTCTGTCTGCCTGTCTGTCTGTCTAGGGGTCAACAGTCTGCTGGTCAGGAAAGCAGCGGAGCAGGAGGAAAAGGTACAGAGGTCATGGGTCAACAGTCATTACATTGTGTCGATGATCGCTATGATTTGATCGTCTACATTGTTTGAAATTCATCTCCTTGAAAAATGGAATTGACCCGATGTCTTGCCATTACGGCTGCTGTGTGCGTAGAGCCTGTTGTCAACTAATATCCTATATATCTGTTATTAACCCCTTCAGGAGTCTCAGTCAGGAGGCTCTCAGAGCAACGAGGAGTGGCAGAAGAACCTGATCTCTCCAGAGCTGGGCGTGGTGTTCCTCAACGCTCCTGACAGACTGAAGACCCTCCACCCAGACCCCACCCAGATGAGGTGACACGCCCTGCTCACTGCTCTAAGCCAAATTCAGATACAATTCCAACAAAAGCAAAAAAACAACATTAAATGACACATTAATGAAAGAAGGTTTAGACTGATGCTAGGTTCATTGTTTACCTGTGATCCTTTAGTTTACTGAGACACTACACTGTCTCTGTATTCTATGATCCTATAGTTTACTGAGACACTACACTGTCTCTGTATTCTATGATCCTATAGTTTACTGAGACACTACACTGTCTCTGTATTCTATGATCCTATAGTTTACTGAGACACTACACTGTCTCTGTATTCTATGATCCTATAGTTTACTGAGACACTACACTGTCTCTGTATTCTATGATCCTATAGTTTACTGAGACACTACACTGTCTCTATGTATTCTATGATCCTATAGTTTACTGAGACACTACACTGTCTCTCTGTATTCTATGATCCTATAGTTTACTGAGACACTACACTGTCTCTCTGTATTCTATGATCCTATAGTTTACTGAGACACTACACTGTCTCTGTATTCTATGATCCTATAGTTTACTGAGACACTACACTGTCTCTCTGTATTCTATGATCCTATAGTTTACTGAGACACTACACTGTCTCTGTATTCTATGATCCTATAGTTTACTGAGACACTACACTGTCTCTGTATTCTATGATCCTATAGTTTACTGAGACACTACACTGTCTCTCTGTATTCTATGATCCTATAGTTTACTGAGACACTACACTGTCTCTGTATTCTATGATCCTATATAGTTTACTGAGACACTACACTGTCTCTATGTATTCTATGTATGTGTTTACCTTGTCTACTGTAAGTCACTCTGGATAATAACGCCTACATTGTAAACTGTATCTGGTAGGAGTTGGGACCAGGCCGCCCTCACCCTCAAACACCTAGAGAGGCTCAACATGCGGGCCGAGGCCCTCTGTCGGCCCAGTGGGCCCGGCGTGGAGCCGCTGATCCTGTTCCAGAAGATGGGGGTTGGCCGTCTGGAGCTCTACACCCTGAACCCGGTCAGAGGGAGTAAAGAGCTGGACGCTCTGATGAACACCTGGCCTGGTAATATTAATAATAACAACAACACTGCAGCCAACAGCAAAGGCTCACCTCAAGGTTAGTAGTACACTTATTTATTTGTTTTACTTTTTTTTAATGGTTCAGTTTTAATAATTGTTTTTATTAGTGTTTGTTTTATTTATTTATTTATTTTTCAACAATCTCAGAAAAATAGCAAAAATTGCCGATCTACAAGCTAGCTCACAATGATCGTCTATTTAGGCTGTTTAGCTTTAGTTATTATTATTTTTTTTTTCACCCGATGCCAAGTTTCTAAGTGATCCTGGGTGCTACACCAGTCCCCTACAGCAGTGTCTATCAACCTTTTTTGTGCCAAGGCACACCTGGCATAGCCAAAAAATCCCAGGGCACACCTAGATATACGGTATATATAATTATATATACGGTACAGTATATCTATATACACACACTAGGGGTGTGCCGATTTTCACATTTCACGAAACGATACGATACGATATTGGGCACACAACTTCGATACGATTTCGATACGATACGCACTTTTTTATCATGAAAATATTCTGTTTTTGCATTATTCAGACATGCAAACTTGTAGCTTTTCAGCTTCCTCTAGCCGTTTTGAATCCAAATAGGGCAATAGTGTGACACCTGACCCGAAAAAAAACAGCATGTTGTCACCCTTTTCACCTCGGGGCTGTTTGCATGCCTGATTATTATTATTGTTTAAAAAAAAAAAAAAAAAAATCTTTTTTTTTTTTTTTCAAAATGATTTTTTTTCAAACCTCCTTCAAACGGCGCGGCACACCTCAGCAGTAGCCCCGGCCCAAAATTGGGACGTTTGCCAGGGTTGATATACACTGCCCTACAGCTTAGGGAGGCCAGGGCCGAGCTCATGCCTCCTTCAATGCATGAGAGCCAACTGACCTTCTTGTCACCTGACAGGGGGGAGTTTCCCTGGTTGGACGTAGCGCGTGGAAGGAACACGTTATTCACACCAGTTCCTTTCCCCTCCATCAGGCGCCCCGGCTGGCCAGGGGGAGGCAGTATAGTGACCAGGATTACTACATGTTTTTGTGAGGGTATTAACTACCCTAGGAGACACGGGGAGAACATGCAAACTCCACACAGAAAGGCCCTTTCACCAACCCCACCTAGGGTATGGGCACTGATGATGCGGAGGAGAAGACACGCCCCCAGCTCCCACAGTGTCCCCCGGCGGGAATCGAACCCAGGACCTTCTAGCTGTGAGGCGACAGCGCTACCGACTGCGCCACCGTGCCCCCAAGCTTTAGTTATTTTTGATGATTTTGGACTGAACTATGGTTAAAAACAGATGTTTAGAGATGGCGCTAAACATCCGAGAACATGGCGCTTGGGTGGCTCAGTGGTAAAGTCCCTGCCCACCACCACGGAGGTTGTGGGTTCGAATCCACCGCGGTGCGTCCGGCTTTGTGGAGCGTCTATGCGAACACAACTAGCCTGTGTTCGGGCGGGGGGGGGGGAGCTGGGCGGGGGGGGGGGGGGTGATATCTGTCACTGTACGTAGTCCTACGGGCCGGGGCAGCAGGGAGTGTAGGGCGGGAGGAGGAGGGCACTGGTCCTAGCCTTGACCACCTTACAGGATTATGCAAAGGATAAAATGTCATTTAGATATCATGTTATGTAGACAGATCCATCCTATAGTATGTGTGTATAGTTTATATAGTTATAGATGGCATGTTATGTAGACAGATATATTTATCTCCAATATGATGTATCCCCTCATCGTTGCTAATCACGGAGGGTTTCACTGTGTTTCTGCGTGAAAAAAAAAAATCATTGTGACCCCCCGTTGGCTTTGAAAATAGCATGTCTCGTCAAAAATCCATAGTAAAACACAGGAGGCGAGATACAGGCCATTTCCCAAATACGTTAACCAGGAAGTGGATGGAGCGGTACATCTTGGGATCTGGTGATCTCCTGGTTCTGCGTGCGTCTGGGGATGAAATGGTCATTCATGTCCTAGCTAAGAGCGCCATCTAGTGGAAACACCCCCCCCCCCCCAAAGATTATCTTTGCCACAATAACCGTGACATGTATTTTCCTCCCTATGTGTCTCTCTCTCTAGAGCTGCCTCTACCCTGCATGGTGTCCATCTGTGCGCTGCTGGTCTGGCATCCATCCAACCCCCAGGAGAAGATCGTCAGAGTCCTGTTCCCCGGCTGCTGCCCGCAGGCCAAGATCCTGGAAGGCCTGGAGAAGGTCAAGCATCTGGACTTCCTCAAACATCCGGTGGTCTGTCTGAAGGACCTGGAAGCCTCGTCCAACAGCAAACTGATGGCCAGCAGACGAGCAGAGAGCCAGGAGAGCCTCAGGTCCCTGACTAAAGACACAAAGAGTCTGGAGAGTCTCAGGTCCCTGACTAAAGACCCAGCAGCAACCAGACCCGGAAGCTCCCTGACTAAAGACAAACTGCTCGCACGCGGATCGGCGGGAGGAGAAGCGAAGAAACAAGCGGACGCAAAGTCCAAGCCGAAGACGCAGACGGGGGGAGACGCAGCGGCTGCGGCGAAAGAAGGGAAAGACCGGGACGACAAGGCTAAAGCGAAAGACGGGGACGCCAAACAGAGACCCTCCAAGACCCTCGGCGAGAAGCCGGTTCCGAAGAAAGAACCGACGAGGGATGAGAAGAAGGAGGAGAAGAAGGAGGAGAAGAAAAAGGAGGACAAGCCGCCGCCCGCGGCCGCTACAGCGGCGGCGGGAGGAGACAAAAAGAAAGACGCGGCGAAGAAGGAACCTCTGGGGGGCGCCAAGCCCAAGAAAGACGTTGTTAAACCCGCCGACGCGAAAAAGACGGACGCGAGCAAGAAGGACGTGAAGACGGAGGAGAAGAAAACGGCGACGGCAAAAAGCCTCGGTGTCGTTAATAATAAGAGAACGGCCGCGAGTGCAGCAGCAGCAGCTGCCCCGGCGTCGACGATGGTGGCGAACGCGGAAAACGGCAAAAAACCTGTAGCTAAGAACGCAGCGGTGAAGAAAGACTTGGCGATTCCCAAGAAAGACGCTGTGAGCAACAAAGGGACCAAACAGAAAGCAGGACCAAAGGATCCCGACAATCACAAAGTTCCCGAGGAAACGACCGCACGACTAGACAACCACAACACCGGTACGTTATTACACAACGGGCGACATTCACAAGCAGCCATACTGGAAAGAAATCGGTCCACTTATTTCACAGGTGTTAACAATCATACTAATTAACCCATTACGATTGTCTTCCTAACAGTTTTGTCTGAAAAACGTATGTTTCTATATCGGTGGTGCTCGAACTTTTTCATGTCAGGGACCCCCAAAATTATATGTATGTATGTGGCCACGGACCCCCCAATGGACACACAGACCAGCAGCATACACAATAACATAAAAAAATAAAAAACAAAAACATACGCACACAGTGACATGTACAATCCATTTTTTCCTAGTCATCACCCTCCATAATAATAATAAATAATAATAACCACCTCATCCAGCATGTTGTCCAATAAGACCAACACCTTAGCACACCTCAAAACCTTCTGCCCCGCCGTCTGCCCACCATAAGGACATCACTGAGGAGTGTAACTGACAAATAGGGACAAAGGAGTACTTGTACCTATTGTAGTTGAACGCATGGGTCCCGTACCTCCTACCTGACGGCAGTAACCTATACTCAGTGTGTAGGACATGAGAGGAGTCAGACACTATCTTCTTAGCCAGCCCAATGGTGGACTGCTCAAAAATGACCTGGGGGGTAATGGGGGGGGGGGGGGGGGGTAATGGGGGGTGTGGACATACCCATAATCTTCCCTGACATTTTGACTAATCTAAGGATCTCAGATTTATACTTTACCGTCAGGTTTCCGAACCAACTGGTGATACCATATCTGACAACAGACTCTATACTAGCTCTATAAAAGATCAGCATTATGTTTCTACATACACCAAAGAGTCTAAGCCTACGGAGAAAATGAAGGCGCTGGTGTATTTTTGCACACACACTTGTCACATGAGTGTGCCAGCTCATTTCACAATGGATCTGTACTCCTAGATGACCTGTTTGATGTCATGACCATGAATGGAGATCGTGGTGTGGTCTCCTATGGACCTGGGATCCACCACAATCTCCTCAGTTTTCCTTACATTCATTTGTAAGTGGTGTTCATCACACCATCCTACAAACCTGTCCACTCTAGTTGTATGGCTACTGATCGGTCACATGCACTTGTGAGTAGACTGAGGATTACAGTGTCATCAGAGAACTTAACTACACACTGATTGGGTTGTGAGCTGACACAATCATTTGTGTATAAAGTAAACAAAAGGGAGGAGCTAACTGTCCCCTGAGGGGCCCCTGTACTACTCACTGCCTTATCAGAGAGTTAAATCTCACCTGTTGTGGCCTGTTAGATAAAAAGGAAAAATACCACTTAATTAAAAACGGATTCACCTTCAGTTCAGCTCATTTACGGAGAAGAATATCTGGATGGATTGTGTTGAAGGCCGAGCTAAAATCAACAAAGAGAAGTCTTGCATGTGTTTTTGTGTGCTCTATATGCTTCAATACACAGTGAGCTAGTGTAGAGATCGCATCACTAGATCCGTGGTTCCTTGCATAGGCAAACTGATGCAGATCTAGTGATCGCTCTGTTTCCTTACGGAGCTCCTCAGTTATATTCTCTCCAGGGATTTAACCACATTGGAGGTTAGTGCTACTGACCTATAATCATTATTTTCTAGTGGACAGGGCTTTATACTGACCTATAATCATTATTTTCTAGTGGACAGGGCTTTATACTGACCTATAATCATTATTTTCTAGTGGACAGGGCTTTATACTGGCCTATAATCATTATTTTCTAGTGGACAGGGCTTTATACTGACCTATAATCATTATTCTCTAGTGGACAGGGCTTTATACTGACCTATAATCATTATTATCTAGTGGACAGGGCTTTATACTGACCTATAATCATTATTCTCTAGTGGACAGGGCTTTATACTGACCTATAATCATTATTTTCTAGTGGACAGGGCTTTATACTGACCTATAATCATTATTTTCTAGTGGACAGGGCTTTTTTGAAACTGGAACTATGATTGTTTTTTTCCATAGTTCTGGCACCGTGTGGTGTGGATAGATACCTGTGTGGATAGATACCTGTGTGGATAGATACCTGTGTGGATAGATACCTGGAAAAGACGATGCCATGCTGGAGTTAATTCCTCCTCACATGTTTTAGGAGGAATGCACACATTCCATCCGGTCCTGTCGCTTTGTTAGTCTGCAAAGCTTTAAACACCTTAGTAACCCAACCTGCACCAATTATTATTCTATCATCATCACCATCACATGGTAAGGCATTTATTACATCACAGCATTCTTTGACAGTCTCAAAACGCATAACAAAAATAATTTTAGCTCATTTGCCTTTGCGCTCTCATTCTGAGCAGCCATGGGCTTCCTGGTAGGTTGCATGTTTGTCATCTTCCTGATAGAGTCCCATAGTCTCTTGATATTGGAGCTGGCTAACTCCTGCTCTGCACGCTCTTTATGCTGCCTTCTGGATTCCCTCAGCTGCAGACTAAGTTCACTTTCTGCAGCCTTCATAGCTGCTGTGTCCCCCATCCTGAAGGCTGTCTTCTTTCTCCGAATGCAGTCCTGGATTCCCTTTGTGATATAGGGTTTATTGTTTGGATATGTTGTAAAAGTTTTCTGGGGTATTATTGAATCCACACAGAAGGTGATGTAAGCGGTTATTGTCTCCGCCAGGCCGAAAGGCATGGCGAGAGAGTATGTTTTTCCCCCTGTCCGTCCGTCGTGTGTCCGTCCGTCCGTGTGTCCGTCCGTCCGTCTGTGACCAGCTAATCTCCGCCACCGTTGTCTTGATCGCAGTGAAACTGTGCACACACACTCCCTGGATGACAATTCAGAACCTTTGCCCCAAATTTTTCTCATGGGCCTTTTATAGCGCCACCAGGAGGCCGATTTGTGCAAAACATATTTTTTGATACTCCTATAGATTTTGTCCAAAAATCACGCAAATCGGTACACAGTATCTCTATAGTTATTAAACGAAACGGGTCTTTCAGATTTTTCATATTCCATCCTGATTGGCTAAAAATGTCTTCCAAAGTTTGCAGGAGTACTCCGTTTTGAACAAAATGCCTCAAATCATGAACACAGCATGCAATTTCCGTGAAATGTTGCACACACATTCCCATTAAGCCGAGGAAGAACTACCATTTGAACATTTTCAAATCAGCCTCATGGTGGCGCTATAATAGGCCGATTCGTGTTTTTACCTATAATTGCACCGATCTGTGTAAAACTTTGTATTCACACTCCATAGAGGTCAAGGAAAAACCTTTGCCCTGCATTTTTCACATCTGCCTTTTATAGCGCCACCAGGAGGCCGACTTATTTAAAACACATTATTTTATACTTCACCTTCCAATTTTATCCAAATTTCACGCAAATCGGTACACATGATCTCTATAGTCATGTGATCACGACGGATGTGTTTGATTTTTCATATTCCATACCGATTGGCTAAGATTGACATCTAAAGTTTGCATTATTGGCTTGTTTTGAACAAAATTCCGCAAATCATGAACGCACCGTCCAATTGCGCTCAAACTTTGCACGCACATTCACACTATGTTGAGGAACAAATGCCACCCTTTTAACATTGGCCTGTTATAGCGCCACCAACAGGTCTAATTTAGCGAAACACATGTTTTTAACAAAATGCCTCAAATCATGAATGCAGTCATTGTCCAATTGTCGTGCAAGGCCTAAGAAGAAATGGCACCCTTTTCACGTTGGCCTATTATAGCGCCACCAGGAGGCCACAATAGCCTACCTGACCTGGCGGAGCCCTGTGCTCCGAGGAGCACTTTTTCTAGTTGTCTCTGTGGCTGTGTTGACATCTGCATGGTGAAAGAAGATCCCAGTCTGTGCATAAAAAGCAGCCCTTCAGCTCCTCCACTGCATCACCAGACCACACATGTATAGTCTGGGTGACTGGTTTGCTAGATTTAAACACAGATCTATATGTGATGGACAGCCTTATGGTCAGAGGTGGCTAGTGGAGCCCTCGCTCTGGCTGTATCGGCGTCCTTGATGTTACCAAAGCTCTTGTCCAGTATGTTGCTTTTCCTCGTAGCACACTTCACATTATTGTTGGAAGCCTGGCAGATGTTTCTCCAGAGGGCAGTGGTTTAGGTCGCCCAGGACCAGCAGAGGTGCGTCAGGCTTGTTTTGAAGATGACGGTGTACTCAGTCTGTCATCTGGCTAGCTGCACCGGCTGCCCTGGCATCTGGCGGCACATACACAACACATAGAAAGATATTAGAAAACTAAATGTGTTAATCTAGCGTCACAATCATTTTAACCTTTTATACTTTGGGCTATTCAAAAATAGCAGATCTACAAGCTCATAGCGCCGCACCGCGCATTTGCTTCTGGGGGGTCCATGGAACAACATATTTTGAGATGCGGGTCCGCGGCCAAATACATATCATTTTGGGGGTCCTTGACATGAAAAAGTGTGAGAACCAGTGCTCTAGGGGTCCCCGGACCCCCCTCTGTTGAAGACTCTAATATTTTATGATCATGTGACACAGCCCTGAACGGCGCTCAGAACTCCAACATGGCCGTGGGGGGCGTGGCCGCGGGGGGCGTGGCCGCGGGGGGCGTGGCCGCGGGCCGAGACGCAAACCACAACGCCACCGCCCAGAGTCTCCAGGACCAACCGGTCGTCGTCGTCATGGAGACCACGCCAGCAGAGCCCCCCCAACGCGCCAAGATGGCCGCCGCTTCCACGCCTCCCCCCGCCAGGACGCCGAAGAGCGAGCGCAGCGTGAACTTTGACCTCACGCCCACAGAGTTCCGCCTCCTGGACGGAGCGCTGAGGAACGGACAGGAAGAGGAGGAGCACACCCTGGAGGAGGCGGGCTCTCCCGCAGACTCCGCCCCCAACCGCAGCGCAGGTAACACTGATGATGATACTGTACGGCGGTTGGTGGGTCTCAACCTGTGGGTCTCAGCCTGTGGGTCTCATTTTGGGGGTCTCCAGATGATCAGCTTGTTGTGAGCGTTGTGAGCTTGTAGATCTGCTATTTTCACATTATTTATCTGTGGAACCGAGTCAAACTAAATGTAATGCCTCAACTCCTACAAGTGTGCTTGTCAGGGTGGGGGGTCCCCAGTTCAAATATGATTATTTCTGGGGGTCCCCAGTTCAAATATGATTATTTTGTGGGGGTCCCCAGTTCAAATATGATTATTTCTGGGGGTCCCCAGTTCAAATATGATTATTTTGGGGGGTCCCCAGTTCAAATATGATTATTTCTGGGGGTCCCCAGTTCAAATATGATTATTTCTGGGGGTCCCCAGTTCAAATATGATTATTTTGTGGGGGTCCCCATGATTTCAAATCCGCCATCTTTCTATATCCGGTCCGAATATGCAAATAAGAAACCGGAAATGAATGAATCCTATTGGTTGGGACCAGAGCGGGGGTGGGGAATGAATGCTATTGGTTTTGTAGCTTGTCAATCAAATCATCACAAGGTAGCCACGCCCCTCCTACAGCATACCTTAATGCAGACCTCCATTTGAACATAAACGGGACCATAGTTTACCAAAACGCATATTATGATGATTGAAAGAAGACTTTAAACTAGCGACTGGAAGCATACATTATTTATGACAATGTCTATTAAGGTAATACAATCAAGTCTAAAGTTTGGCAAAAACCCATCCGCTTGAATGGAGCTTAATTACTTCTGACACCAGCAGGGTGAAACAGCAAAACTACAGGTCATTCATATGAACTGTTACTTCCTATGTACACTCAATTTACAACTCAGAAGCTGGCCCCTTAGTCGGGACACATACAGTATATATGTCACAGGACGATTGAATAACCAGGACGATTGAAGACAGAGCGCTCGTTTTTAGGCAGGGGGCTTCGGGGCGGGGCTTTGATGCGACGCTGACCTGTCTGTTGTTGTTCCCCCCCACGTAGCAACCAGGAAGCTACGCTGGGGGAACGCTGAACACGCGTTCACACGCACGTGATAATAGTTATTGTCCATGACGGAGGCGCGCCGACTCAGCAGAGCTTGAGGCCGAGGAGGCGCGCCCTCGCGCCTCCAGGCGCGAGGGCGCGTGAGGGCGTGTGTGTGTGTGTCTTAGGGAGAAACTAAAACTATGCGTGTGTGCGCGGGCGCGTGCATGCGCGCGCGCATGTGTGTGCATGCGTGTGCGCGTGCGCACAAACGCGCACGCACACACACACACACACACCCTCCCTCTAGTCTGGCTTGCATTGCCCTCTAGCGTTGGTTTTACAGAATTGCCTGAAAACAAGTGCTCCTTCTTCAATCATCCTGGTTATTCAATCGTCCTGTAACATATACACAAATCCACAGAGCGCTGACCTGTAGGGGGCGCCGCCATTGCTGCGGTGTCAAGACTCGGTCAGCTGCTGCTGCGCGCTGTCAGTCAGGCTGCTGTCACTGACTGCTCACGTTACTCTTTTACCTGCTTTATACTAACTTTTACTGACACTAACTTTACAAAGATGTACAGAGAATGGGGATGAACCTGTGTAGTTTATGGATGCTCCAACAGCCAAGCAGGTAAAGAGTAACGTCAACAGACGGACAGAACCGCAGCAGAAGCTGATGAGTCTGACACCGCAGCAATGGCGGCGCCACCTACAGGGCAACGCTCTGTGGATTAGTGTATATGTCTATTTTATGTTGGTGTGTGTGTGTGTGTGTGTGTGTGTGTGTGTGTGTGTGTGTGTGTGTGTGTGTGTGTGTGTGTGTGTGTGTGTGTGTGTGTGTGTGTGTGTGTGTGTGTGTGTGTGTGTGTGTGTGTGTGTGTGTGTGTAGGTCACACGCCCTACCGTAAGCAGACCCCTGAAGAGGATGACCTCCAGGGGTCATGTGAGGACAGCAGTGTGGGCAGGGCCAGGGTCCCCAGCCTGGGGGTCGGAGGTCATGAGACCCTCACCTCCACCTCCTCTCTGGACAAACAGTCCAGCCTGCAGACCCTCAGCCTCCTCCCCGACGCCTCCGCGACCTCCATGCCTGCCGAGGTGAGGTTTAGGCTTTAAACCCACTATTTCATTTCAGGGACCCCCAATATTATATTATAGCCACGCAGCGCGCCCCCCCCCCCCCCCCCCCCCATCTGAACATGTTTTGTGCCAGCGATGCCTCAAACGTTTTCTCAGGTGTCAGAACACAATGAGGACAATGGATCATAATGGATACATTTTCTGTGACCAGTTGAAAAGCTAAAAAAAAACGAACATCGCTGGCAGTGGGAAAACTCAGCCAGAAATAAGTGTGGCAGTGAATGAATTAACCATGTTTATTTGTTTCTTAACACATTGAATGCCAATCGCGTAGATCTACGCAAACCGCCGATTCGCGTTGAAAATTTTCCAGGTGCACTTTCGGAATTTTTTGATCAATTTCCGGTCCCGGTTTGATGACCGGAAACAGAATTATTTGGGATCCGGTTTTGACGATCACGTCCGCTCCCATTCTAAAGCGCACACTGAAACTCAATTCTCTTCCTGTAGTTTTTTCTCCTCGCATATCACTGTTTAACGTAATCCGCTCTAACTACAATCATGGAGATCCGTTTGACATGTGGTTTTCACTGGGAGATACAGTGAGATGTCGCCGATGTAAACAGACCGTGTACGGCTCAATCTTAAGGATTTTAACAAGATCTATGGCGACATGAAAAAAACAAAAAACAACAATAACACGTTGGCACTGGTGAGTACATTATGAGATTAACCTCTGGCGGTCAATGTGCTAACACAATGAGTGCCGTAAACGGTCCGGACCGTTTTTGACCCAATTTTATTTTTATACGTGGGGCGCTCTAACGAAACTTTGGGATCATCCAAGGAGTCTCTGAGAAGGAGAGGCCGGATGTGGATCCATGTCAAAAATCCTTCCGGTTGGCCTTTCCAATGTTAACTCCGTGACTAAAAGCTTAAATATCTCCATTTCTTTTTAACGTGGTGGCAGTGAGCCGTTTTCGATCGGCGATCACTCTGCAATGGAGGATCGTGTTGGAAATATTATTGTTCCAGGCGTTAGTCGGGACCCTCCGCCGTCTCGCACGCACGCTTTGTTTACATGCACTTCCGCGTCGGGGCTTCTACCGCACGAAACGTATCAACGTAAGTGGATGGAAGAAATGCAGGCACTGAACGTATAATATTTTAATAAACCTCTGGCACCCGATGTGTTAACCATGTTTATTTATTACTTAACCATATTTATTTGTCCTTTAACCATATTTATTTGTCCTTTAACCATGTCTCAGGTGGGTTCTCCACACTCCACGGAGGTAGACGATTCGCTGTCGGTGTCATTCGAGCTGGTCCCGCCTCCAGAGCAGCGGTCCTCGTCGTCTTCGTTCGCCAACGGACACGCCCCCGACTCGATGAGTCTACCGCTGAGCTCCGCCCACAACAACGTGCGTCCGCCCGGCGACGGCTCGGAGGACCACATGGTCCACGGGATGCAGGGGCTGCACCTGGACGTGCCTCATGACGTGGACCTGTGTCTGGTGTCTCCCTGTGAGTTCCATCACCCCAAGTCACCTGACACCCATCACCCCAAGTCACCTGACACCCATCACCCCAAGTCACCTGACACCCATCAGGCCCTGGTCTCACCGGGCCTGTCTCACCATGCTGGTCCTCAAGACCTGTCTGAAGACAGCGAACCATCACAGGTATTACATCATCTGCCCCATCGCACTTATTTGACACAATCGCAATTATCACATTCTCTGCCATGGATGGAGATATACATCCATTTTTGAAAATGCTCTAACGCAACTTAGGAATGATCCCTCAACTCTGATAGAAGGAATGGATGGATGTGACTTCATCCCAAACGTCACTTCCGTCCACTTAACTCCTATGTTAGGATTTGTAGAAAAACTTTGTGATTTGTGAAAACCAGCCATTTTCAACGGGCGATTGCTCCAAAATGGCCGATCGCGGTAAAAAAAAAAAATGTTCCAGTGGATAGACGAGACCCTCCCCCACCCCCCCGGACACTTTTTGTTTACATCCGTGTGCATGTAGTGGCTTCTGTGTCTTTTCAAAGATCGTCAAAACAAGGTGAAAAACACTGGCAGCAGCAAAAATAATTAATTAAATAATACCTGGCAGTGAATGCGTTAACACATTCACTGCCAGGGGTTCTCTAGCTTGTAGCTTCTGCCAGCATTTTGAAGCATTCTGACTAATCTTTCAAGAACCACAGAATATGTATCTCCAGTATGAAGGATCCCCTGATAGTTGCTAATCACTGAGGGTTTCACTGTGCTTCTGTGAAGAAGAAAAAAATGCAACCTCCCGTTCGTTTGTTATACCTAGTTGAAAAATAGCATGTTTCGCCAAAAATACATAGTAAAACCCAAATACTTCAACCAGGAAGTGAATAGAGCAGTACATCTTTGGATCTCCTGGTTCTGTGTTAAAAATGATTTTTCTTTTCTTTTTTTCTAAATGACAGAGCTCTCCATCAATGGCAGTGAATGTGTTACAATGTCCCCATCGTGACCTTTTAACCCCGTCCCCTCAGGAGGCGTCGCCCAGCGCTCCCTGCAGCGACGGCGACCGCCGCTCGCCCCAGGGCCAGGAGACCCCGCCCACGTCGGCCAGCGACTCGCTGCCGTCCGCCACGGATTCGGACGTCCCGCCCGGGACGGAGGAGTGTCCGTCCGTTACGCTGGACAGCCAATCAGAGGAGGAGGAGGAGGAGGACGACTCCTCCGGCGGAGGCGGGTTCCCCCCCCCCCACCACCACCACCACCACCAAGCCACTCCCCACTTCTCCCATCCGTCCAACATGGACCCGCCCCCTGCGCCGATGAAGGACCTCCCACCGCTGCCCCCGCAGCCCGGAGCCTGCATGGCCGACCCCGCCCCCGGCCCCGCCCCCGGCCCCGCCCCCGAGGCCTCGGGGAAGAATCCCAAGACCGGAGCCAACGCTGTGAAGACCAAGAAACCAGGTCTAGTGTACATAACAGTGGCTTTATCCCTGGAACAACACATTTTTCTATCTCGCCTATTTTTCGGCACTCGGTGCCGCGCTATGAGCTTGTAGATCTGCTGTTTTTTTTAATAGCCAAAGTAATCTAAAGTGACACACTCTGTGTGGAGTTTGCATGTTCTCCCCGTGTCTCCTAGGGTAGTTAACCCATTAAGACCTGGAACGCATCTGTGTCACTTTAGATTTCTTTGGCTATTAAAAAATAGCAGATCTACAAGTTCATAGCGCGGCACCGAGTGCCGCGCTATGAACTTGTAGATCTGCTATTTTTGAAAAATTTTGAAAAAAAAAATTCAAAAAAATGTTAGAATTTAGAAAACATTTTGAAGAATCGCCTCAGGTCTTAAAGGGTTAATACCCTCACAAAAACATGCAGTAATCCTGGTCTCTATACTGCCTCCTCCTGGTCAGCCGGGGCGCCTGATGGAGGGGAAGGGAACTGGTTGGAATAACGTGTTCCTTCCACGCGCTACGTCCAACCAGGGAAACTCCCCCCTGTCAGGTCACAAGAAGGTCAGTTGGCTCTCATGCACTGAAGGAGGCATGAGCTCGGCCCTGGCCTCCCTAGGCTGGTGGGGGGAGTGTAGCGCCCAGGATCACTTAGCAAATTGGCACCGGGTGTAAAATAAGGGTTAGAAAATCGTGGGATAAAACAAATTAGGGAAAAAATTAAGTGACACATTTGCGGATTGAATGGACCTTTTATCAGTTAAAAACAAATGTTGTAGTTACTGCACTCTCTAGGGCCTTCTAACTACACAAAAAGAGCTTCCCCGGTTGAAAGGTATGATAACGTAGAGGTGTTCCAGGTCTAAATGGAGCCCATGGAGCCTTGACTTCATGGAGATTTGATTAGTTTTTGTCGTAGGAGAGCGGAACGTGATTGGCTCAGGAACGAGACAAAAACTAAAGAAATCTCCTTGGATTAAAGGCATTTTTTTGGGGTGAACTATTCCTTTAACTTGTGTCCACTGGTCTGTAGGTGTGGTCGGTCAGAAGGGGTCCGGCAGCAGCACGGTGACCCAGAACCAGAAGGTCCAGAGCCGCTCCACGTTGAAGAGCAGCTCCAGTCTGGACACCAGACCTGCATCCAGAACCTCTGGCTCTGCTTCTGCTGCTTCCAGACCAGGATCCTCCAAACCGCCCACAGCCTCAGGTAGACCTATCAACATGTTTAACCCATTAAGACCTGGAACGCATCTGTGTCACCTTTTCATTTGAGCTAAAAAAAAACATTATTTTACACTTTGGCTATTCAAAAATAGCAGATCTACAAGCTCATAGCGCGGCACCGAGTGCCGCGCTATGAGCTTGTAGATCTGCTATTTTTTTTTTTATCGTGAAAATGTGTGCAAATCTTTCAATATATATTATTTAAAGGTTAGGGTAAGTGATATTTTTTGGTTAAAACAAAAAGTGTTTTGTTAAAAGGTTAAAATACTATATTCTGATAGTAATCATTGCTATAGAGCAGGGATGTCAAACATACGGCCCGCGGGCCGGATCAGGCCCGCTAACTAGTTTAATCCGGCCCGCGAGATGATTTCGCAAAGCAGTGCCAAAAATGTTTTAATTATTTTTTGGCCAAGTCTACACCTGCAACCACACGTAACTTCCACTTTCCTCTTCTTCTTCCACGTCTTTGTATTGGTATTGTTTGTGTTGGAGCGCCTCAGTGCGGCTGCAGAGTTCATGTGCAACCTCTTCCAGAGAGAGATAGAGACACTAGAAGCTCTGCTGGAGACACAAAACAAACTGTGTAGACTTGCCCCATTGAAATAAAATGTATTTTGGCACAAAAAAAATAAAAATAAAAAATAAAATCTTAACGGTTATCGATTAATTAATCGGTAAGGCCTAACGGTAAACGGTTAATAAAATGTCTCCATTTGGCCATCCCTATTTGTGAAGTTTACATTTTCAGAATGTGCTTGTACTAACTAAGACTAAGTAAAGTAAACAAAGAAAACTATCTGAAGTTGTTGTTATTGTTATTATTAGTTATTATGCCAATGATTTTACCGGTCCGGTACCGGTCCGGTACCGGTCCGGCCCTCTGGCCCTCTGGCCCTCCTCCATGTGGCCCCTGAGCTAAAATGAGTTTGCCATCCCTGCTATAGAGTGTGTGTTCAGTAACAGATGTCTCCCTGTCTCTCCAGCTCTTTAATAAACAGAAAATACATTTTTCGGTAGGTGTCAAAATCTCAGCCAATCAGGAGAAAGTACCAATTTTTAAGCTTAATTTGTATAGTGTTCCAGTTCCAATTTTGTCTGCTCATTTCTTAGTGTCATCACTTCCAATTTCACTTGTTTAATCTGTATCCTGATTGAGTTCTCTGTCCTGGTTGGATAAAATTGGAAATGAAACTGAAACTGAAACCAAAATGCATTTTCTGTTTAATAAAGAGGTGGAGAGACAAGGAGACTCCTAATACTGAACAAACACTCTATAGCAATGAGTACTATCACAATATAGAGCTATTTAACCATTATTTTAACCAACGCAAATCACTTACCCTACCTTTAAAGCAAACATTTTTAACTCAAATCTTTGCTTCTGGGGGTCCCTGGAACAACATATTGAGATGGGGGTCCGCGGCCAAATACATATAATTTTGGGGGGTCCTTGACATGAAAAAGTTTGAAAACCACTGATATAGAAACATAGGGTTTTCAGAAAACCGTTTAGGATTTAGAAGACATTTTGCAGAATTGGAACCTCAATGGGTTAAACATTGTAGCAGACGGAGTGACAATGTTTCAGATGACGTCATGTCCGGGTGGATCCTTCTCTCCAAGTCAAGGCATCATTCATAGGTTGTCAAAGAGCGCCCTCTAGCGTAATCACTAAAACATAGCAGTCAATGTGTTACTAGCACAGGAAGACTCTTCACATACTAGATCAGCGCTACTCAACCCGCGGGCCGCATGCGGCCCGAACGCAGCGTCTTGGCGGCCCCCTCATGGTCAAAAAAAAAAAAAGTTTTTTCTTTTTTTTTTCTTTTTTTTTTAAATACAGGATAAAAATATACATTTCCGTTCAAATATATGGGTTGCTAAAACATTTTTCAAAAACAAACAGACAGACATATATACAGGTGCGTCAATTGTTACAGATATAATGCATAGTTTTCTATGCATTTCGGGTTTTTGGGGGGGTTTGACCCCCACATTTTTCCGGTCGCGCGGCTTTGCCGCACGCCCAGGATAGGTGTCCCTTATTTCAATCTCTGGGAGTTGGCAACCCTAACCTTGCCATACCTTAGCTTTTGCTGAACTGATGCCACTGGACATACACACAAAATAAACTGGTACAGAGAAAAGAATATGATGTCAAAATGTACATTTTCTTGTGTGTTACAAAATCAAAAAATCCAAAATAGCACCGTCATTTTTATGGCGGCCCCTTGGACTTTTGGTATTTGGCTGAGTGGCCCCTGAGCAGCCCTGTACTAGAGTATGTCTGACATAAATATCAGAGCCTGTAATGTATATTATATATAGTATATCGATGTAAGAATAGGGATAGCATTGCTAACACTCACCTCAGTTCCGTCCATAATGTTGCAGAATTGTGGTAAAATCAGTGATTTATACTCGATCGTTTTGAAAGGTATCACTAGTCTGTTGGCTTGTGTCTGATTATTTTTTTTCTTACATTTTTATCCCACGATTTTGCAACCCATTTTTTCACCCAGTGCCAATTGCCTATGTAATCCTGGGCGCTACTCTCCCTCTGCCAGCCTGGGGAGAGCCCAGAACTGAGCTCATGCCTCATTCGATGCATGAGGAGTGAGCAGGCCGCTTCTTATCACCTGACAGGGAGGAGTTTCCCTGGTAGGACGTAGCTTCTTATCACCTGACAGGGGGGAGTTTCCCCGGTAGGACGTAGCTTCTTATCACCTGACAGGGAGGAGTTTCCCTGGTAGGACGTAGCTTCTTATCACCTGACAGGGGGGAGTTTCCCCGGTAGGACGTAGCTTCTTATCACCTGACAGGGAGGAGTTTCCCCGGTAGGACGTAGCTTCTTATCACCTGACAGGGAGGAGTTTCCCCGGTAGGACGTAGCTTCTTATCACCTGACAGGGGGGAGTTTCCCCGGTAGGACGTAGCTTCTTATCACCTGACAGGGAGGAGTTTCTCCGGTAGGACGTAGCTTCTTATCACCTGACAGGGGGGAGTTTCCCCGGTAGGACGTAGCTTCTTATCACCTGACAGGGAGGAGTTTCTCCGGTAGGACGTAGCTTCTTATCACCTGACAGGGGGGAGTTTCCCCGGTAGGACGTAGCTTCTTATCACCTGACAGGGAGGAGTTTCCCCGGTAGGACGTAGCTTCTTATCACCTGACAGGGAGGAGTTTCTCCGGTAGGACGTAGCTTCTTATCACCTGACAGGGGGGAGTTTCCCCGGTAGGACGTAGCTTCTTATCACCTGACAGGGAGGAGTTTCCCCGGTAGGACGTAGCTTCTTATCACCTGACAGGGTGGAGTTTCCCCGGTAGGACGTAGCTTCTTATCACCTGACAGGGGGGAGTTTCCCCGGTAGGACGTAGCTTCTTATCACCTGACAGGGAGGAGTTTCCCCGGTAGGACGTAGCTTCTTATCACCTGACAGGGAGGAGTTTCTCCGGTAGGACGTAGCTTCTTATCACCTGACAGGGAGGAGTTTCTCCGGTAAGACGTAGCTTCTTATCACCTGACAGGGGGGAGTTTCCCCGGTAGGACGTAGCTTCTTATCACCTGACAGGGAGGAGTTTCCCCGGTAGGACGTAGCGTGTGGAAGGAACACGTTATTCCAACCAGCTCCTTTCCCCTCCATCAGGCGCCCCGACTGACCAGGGGGAGGCAGTATAGAGACCAGAGAACATGCAAACTCCACACAGAAAGGCCCTTTAATGTAAATCTCAAAGAAAAATGTATTAATGATATTTTGTTAAAACCGTTGTGTAAAAAGTAGCTATTTATATCCTCCTGGGGCACTGGTTCCAGCCGGTTCCAGCAGGGGGCAGTGGCGAAAATGTGATTTAAAGGAACACTTTAGCAAACATTCTAACCTCTTTCTGTGTCACATGTTCTGTTTGTCTCCTCCTCCTCCTGGACCAATCAGGTACCAGGTCTGGTTCTGGCTCCGCCCCCACGGTGTATGTGGACCTGGCCTACCTGCCCTCTGGCCCCGCCTCCTGCACGGTGGAGGCGGAGCTCTTCAGGCGGCTGCGCTCGTCGCATTACGTGGTCAGCGGAGAGGAGCCCCACAAGGAGGCGCTAATGAGACACATCCTGGACGCACTGCTGGAGGGCAAGAGCTCCTGGCCCGATGTGCAGGTACTGAACACTTGTTGACCATATAAGGAGTTCCCAATGCAGCCACGCCCAAATATGGAGTGTATTGTATGTATGCATGGATTTAACCCATTAACACATCCACCGCCAAGGGCTAATCTCATAATGTACTCACCAGTGCCAAGGTTTTATTGTTGTTTTTTGTTTTTTTCAGGTCGCCATAGGCCCCGTTAAAAACCTTTAGATTGCGCGATCCACTGTTTGTAAACAACGAGCACATGTCCTGGTGTCTACTCGTCGAGACCGCGTGTCAAACGGAGCCGCCATGTTTGAGTTCTGACCGTTTATGTTAACATGGGAAATGCGAGGATGAAAAACTACATAGGTTTTACAAGGCTTTTAGTGTACGACTTAGAATGGAGGCCGACGGGAAACAAAAAACGGGACCGCACTTCCGGTCGACTTCTGGTGGTGTTACACTGAAAATGGTCCCCCTAGAAAATTGAAAAAAAAAAATTTTCGAAAAAAACGAAAAAACACCCGGACCGTAGGACTACGGTTTCGGCGCTTAACAGTTGGATTTAACGGACCGTAGGACTACGTTCTTGGCGGTGGATGTGTTAACTCATTCACTGCCACAATTATTGCTGGCCGCGTTTGCCATTGAAAAAAAAAAGTACTCAGGAGCCGAGATACAGAATTTTTAAGTTTTAAGTTTTAAGTTAATAAGGAAGTGGATGGGAGTCTAGATCTTCGAAAAATCATATCTCCTTGGTCTTTGGGTCAAATTTGAAAAAAAAAAAAAAAACGTCAATTAGGTCAGTGGCAGTATTGGTAAACGGGAATAATTACGTCAATTACGTCAGAGGCAGTGAATGAGTTAAGACCGGGAACGCAGCTGTGTCATCTTAAGATTTCTTTGGCTATTCGAAAATAGCAGATCTACAAGCTCATAGCGCGGCACCGCGCTATGAGGCTTTCTATTCCTGTAAAGTTGGCATGCTATAACGGAAGCCACTCCCACTCATAAATCTAAATATTTATTTTTACATTTTGTTTGGAAAAAAAAAATCTGACGATGATGTCACTGGTAGGCGGGTTTCTAAAGCGTCCACAGCCCTCCCATAGAGACACACGGCGACTACAAATTTCACGCCCACTTTTGAGACAGTGCCGCTACTCGAGGTCCGTTAGAACGATGAACTGCAGCTGCCAATGCATTCCATATGAGAGGATATGAAAGTTAGCCTACTTTTAAAATTATCCTGCATTAACTGAAGACGATATTGATTTAAATAAAAATATGTTTCCAAATGTATGGAGTGTCTTTGTCAACATATCTTCTTATTTTCTTAATAGTTGATGTGTTTCACATTTAATTTGCCACTTTAACGAGTTACCCATAATGCTAACACAGCAGAGGGTAGACAGCAGACGGGCATTTCAGTGACATCACTGTCTTTACGAGTGCCGAGCACCGACCACTGGCGTACCCACTGTAGAGGCAGGAGAGGCGGTCGCCTGCCCAACTAAGATCTCGCCTCCCCTAAAAAAAAAAAATAACCCGAAAATGTGTCATTGCGTGCTTAATGTCCTCAAAGTCACGCATCCAACAAGCTTTGAACTGAGCAGATTGGACCTTCTGTTCCAGAGATAATGACCAAAACATATTGAAAACGGCCACTTTCGCCAGTTTTCTGGGTATTGAAAACCTCAAGGGATGCGTCCGTGACGTATATACTTAAACTCTGGATCTCCGATGCTAGTGGTTTTGACATACTGATGGAGTATATTATAGTATATTGTGGGTAGTATATCGAGATGAAAGATATGGGACATTAAAAAGGACAAATTAAACAAATGGGACACAGAACACAAAAAAAATCGCTACAGCCTCAGTAGTTAACCAGTGAAATGACGGTATTTTACAATGCCTCTCATAGAGATTGCATTGAGAGCTGCAGTTCATCGTTCTAACGGACCCCGAGTGTCAAAAGTGGGCGTGGATTTGTAGGCCTTCCGCTTCCGGCCGTGTGTCTCTATGAGACACAGAGTGAGCAAAAACAAATGGTCCTCACTAAAGTTTCTTATATATTTAAAAAATATTTAAAAAAATTGAACAACTTATCGTTCTCTACCTGTTGTCTTATTGAATGAACTTTGACCCCGGTGTCACAGGTGACCCTGATCCCGACCTTTGAGTCGGTGGCGATGCACGAGTGGTACCAGGAGACGCTGGATAGGCAGAGAGAGCTGTCAATCAACGTGCTGGGCAGCAACAGCACCGTGGTGATGCAGGAAGAGACCTTCCCCGCCTGCAAGGTGGAGTTCTGAGGAGAGGACTACACCATTATAATGGACTACAAATCCCTCCCTCCACATGCAGCTCCACCCACCCTGCAGTCACAGCTCCACCCACCCTGCAGTCACAGCTCCACCCACCCTGCAGTCACACACACACACACACACGTTTTTGAGGTGGAAATAGGAAGTTGTGTTGAACTTTAACCTTTAACGTCGCTAAGGTACGTCAGAGCTGGTTGATCGTAGGTCAAAGGTCAGAGAGAGAGAGAGAGAGAGTGGTGAATGTTGTGTACTATTGATGGTGATGGGAGCAACAGTTAATCAGTCAAATTGATTATTAAGAAAACGATCTATAGTTGCAGCTTTATTGACACACTGCTGGACTTAACAAGCATTAATCATTTCATTGGTTTGTATTTCATGTCCTATCATTTCCCAGTTGAAACTCCTCCCCTTTTTGCACAGCTTTCATTTTATGTAATTCATCAGAATGCTATCAAGAAACGCTAACACAAGTCTTAAAGGAGTAGTTCACCCAAAACATTATTTGTTTTCTATCAGTTACACACCCCATGACGCCTTGAGTTCATGGAGATTTGTTTTGTTTTTGTCTCATTCCTGAGACAATAATTTGATGACCGGTAGAGTCTTCTATTGACCGATGACCCGGTCCTTAAACTATTGGCTTAGGAATGTGACAAAACCCCCCAAAAAACATGGATTGAAGACGTCATGGGGTGTGTTATGTGTCATTGATTGAAAATAAGTCATTTGTTGGGTGAACTACTTGTGTTGGTGGATTCCCAGCATAAGAATGCATACTCAAGCCTTCAGAATGCTACCCCAAGCCATGGGAATGCTGTCTCAAGCCTAAAGAATGCTAACATGAGCCTTATGTATGCTATCACAAACCTTAGGGATGCTATCACAAGCCTTATGTATGCTATCGCAAGCCTTAGAAATGCTATCACAAGCCTTCATAATGCTAATACAAGCCTTATTAACGCTAGCACATGCCTTAGGAATGCTATCACAAACCTTAGGGATGCTAACACAAGCCTTAGTAACGCTATCACAAGCCTTAGAAATGCTATCACAAACCTTAGGGATGCTAACACAAGCCTTAGTAACGCTATCACAAGCCTTAGAAATGCTAACACAAGCTTTCAGAATGCTAACACAAGCCTTAGGAATGCTAACACAAGCCTTAAAATGCATTAGTTCTCTAGTGAGTATAAATCAGACTTAATGCTTCCACAATGGGGCCACACGTCAAAAGCATCTAAATGTATGGATTCATTTCAGCCTTGCGTGGTTAAAACCATAGTTTTGCTCTTCGTTTCATTTGTGCACAGTTCCACAAGTTTGATTCCAGTTCTTGGTTAAGTCAGTCAGTACATCTTAAGTGTAAGTCGTTCCATTGTTGAGGACATTGTTTTGAGTCCCACATGACGACTGAACACACCAAAGAATCATTTCACAGCAGGTTGTTTCTGTCGACTCACAGTGTCTCTACGCTATGAGTCTTTAGATGGTTCTCTGCGTAATGAGTTTTTACGTTACGAGTCGTTAGATGACCGGCCGTGCATTTTGTTTACATGTTAGATTTTGAACTCTCAGATGTCTGTAGTCCAACTGAACCGGACATTGAGTAACACAACTTTCATATTAATACTCAATTTCAATTATACATGAAGCTGTAGGAAGAGATATTGGTATAACACCTCTGTTCATGTTATATCTGTAGGAACAGATATCAGTGTAACGCCTCTTATCATGTTCCATCTGTAGGAACAGATATCAGTGTAACACCTCTATCATGTTCCATCTGTAGGAACAGATATCAGTGTAACACCTCTATCCCATAGATTTTACACAATGACTGAATTCAAGTTTAAATTCCAGAATCATAACATTTATTGAATGTTGCTTGATTTGTTTAAGTGTCTCCTTTGAACCATTATTCGATTATTCCATATCGTGTGCATTATTATTATTGTTATGATGGGATACACTGCTGTGCAGCAGAGACGACCTAGGTCTTCATGTCCAACCAGAAGTAAGACGACATAAGTGGGTTTTATCTTATTTATATCATGTCGGTGAAATTGAATCGTTATTTGAAAACCCTATAGGATAAAAGCAGTTCCTGCTGCTTGGCGTGTAGGACGGAGGAAAGAAACGGTAGGATTTATTCTGAACTTTTAGTGCCTCGTTTTCAAAATAGAAAATAAATATCACTTTATGCTGTAGTGGAGTGTATAGTTATATAACGGTTATAATGAGTGGAGTTTATAGTTTCACAGCTTTAATGCATGAATGCATCAGAAAAACTAAACATTTAAACGATAAAACGGGGTCCAAATGTATGACGGCCCGCTTGCACTACCTGTCACCTACCTATAGATGTCACCTGTCTTATAGCTCAGTGGTTCTAAAAGTGGGATCCTTTAGGGGCCCTTCAGAGGCTTCCGGGGGGGTCCCCAGCCAAATGATTTATAGTTTGGAAACCAAATGGACCCCTTATGTGTCAGTAACTCTGAGAGTGTACAAATGGACTCTTAACGGGTCCAATTGGTTCCATGTGTACGATCTCGAGAGTAAAATGTACGCTGATGATACTGCAGTGTAGTTTAGGAGTCCCAGAGATCAAAATCTTCTCTTATGGGGGTCCCTAGCGTACCTTTTCAAATGGGGGTCCGTGGACTAATATGTATCAATCCTTAACATGACACAGTTTGAGAACCACTGACCTAGCCGTCTCCTAGCTTACCAAACTAGTGCTAAAACCTATAGATCAGGGATTGAAGGAAGCGCTTATGTTTTATAGATCAGTGATTGAAGGAAGCGCTTATGTTTTATAGATCAGTGATTGAAGGAAGCGCTTATTTTTTCAAGAAGGATAAAAAAAGAAATGTTTTCTACTGGCCTGGTCTTCACTCTGAAGAAAATGACTTGTTTTTTACAGTATTGTGGTTTATTGTCTTTGCATGAGTTTACTTTTCATGTTAGTTTTGTATGATTCTATAGAATATAGATTTGGACCAATCAGTTTCACTCGTCCCAGTCCAAGTATCATTGGTACAGAGGCAGATGGTTAAACCATTTTTATTGGTCCACTAGTTCCAGTCCAAGTATCATTGGTACAGAGGGAGATGGTTAAAGCATTTTGATTGGTCCACTAGTTGTGCTGGGTTCACGGACCACAGTTACTGTTGGCTTCCTGATAGATTTCAACAATGATAGACGGCTCCTCCAACCAATCAAATGGTGTGTTTTTGTTTTAATATATTTTGGTTTAAAACACTATTTGTTACAGGTTTTTAAATGAAACACTTTTCAACCTGGCCTCCATGTTCAATATTTAAATACTCCCAATATGTCAAGACATACTTAACCCTTTAAGACCTGAGGCCATTCTTAAAAATGTTTTCTAAATCCTAACAGTTTTTTGGAAAAAAAATCAAAAACATATTTTTTCAAGATTTTTCAAAAATAGCAGATCTGCAAGCTCATAGCGCGGCACCGCGCTATGAGCTTGCAGATCTGCTATTTTTGAAAAGCCTAAGAAATCTTAAGTGACACAGATTCGTTCCAGGTCTTAATGGGTTAAAAAGGAGAAAAACTAATCCGATCTGGGGTTCAAGGGGTTAACACAATGTAGCTGAGGTAAAGGTACAGTTGGCAGGTTTTAAAGCTGCAATCGGTGAGTTTTGCAGACGTTCAGACCCCTGCCTGCCTGCCCGGAGCATATAAGCACAGTCTCTTTTCCCCCTGGCCAGGCGCGGGATTTCTGTAAGGACATAAAAAGTGACGGATTGGGGCTTTTTGAGACACTGGTTCCATTTGTACCTCTGAGGATCCCCAACCTGTTCATAGGCAGGTTGAATTTGAGTCATTTTTTTATGACGGTCCATTATTTCATAATAGTAATATAATATAATATGATATCCTAGGCTATGATATTTCTGCATATTTAACAGCAAGTTCTCAGAATGTCAGATTTATTGCGGTGGTATGTTTTATTTATTTTGTGACATTTAACCAAACACACTTTAAAGAACCAATGTCATTGTTTTGAGCATGTTAATGTGTGCATGTTGTTGTTGTTGGCATATTTACACTTATTAAAGAAAGATTTGTTTAAGACAACAACCGCTCCGTTTCATACATTCAGTCTTTAAACCTTTATGTATGCCTTGTCTTACAACCTAGTTTTAAAGGAATACTTTTCCCATCAATTATTCACCCATGAATGAGCCAATATTTTTGGCGCGACAGGACGCGCAATAACCCCACATTTGCAAGACCACTTTGGTAGAGGTTTGGGTTGTGTAGTTACCTTGCCACCATGATGTAACTCCAAAGGTGGACAAGAAATCAAAACTAATTTCTCCATTGACTAGAAATTGATAATTTAAAATATGCTCCTTTATGACTTACAGTCAGTGAAGAGGCTCCTTTAAACCCGTAACTAATAATGTGTGTGTGTATATGTATGTATATATATATATATATATATATATATATATATATATATATATATATATATATATATAAAAACTGAACAAAGGTCTATATGTATGTCAGACATTTTTTATAATATAAAAAAAATCTGTAATATATTATCAAACATCTATATATGAAACAATATGAACTATAGTGTTAACAGAGTGACAATGACATCACATGAGTCATTGTGAAACAATTATGATTCATGGTCACACACTATTTCAGTAATATCATTAAATTGATTATATCTTATTGTATTGATTTCATTTTATTTGAATGCAGGGTCATTAAAATGAGTCCATATACAAACACATGTGTTAAATTAACTGTGGAAAAACTTGAGAACAAGGCACTGGATTAAGTAAGCTTGGCTGTTAGCCTGCTCCTGACCAGGCTAACTTCACAGCTAAATTGCCATGGTAACTAAGGTAGGATTGCTTCAATTCTCTTTCGTGAAATCTAGTCATGGATAAACTTAGCCAGGGTGAACTGGCTAATCAATCAATCAATCAATCAACTTTATTTAGCAGACACATGGTCCAATAAGAACAAGACACATAAAAACATATAAAAGTACAAAAATAAAAGAAAGTACAAAGTCGTAAAACATCAGCTATAAATAAGGCAATCGTACCAGTGTTCCCAGAAAGGAGACTGATATCGAGTAACACTGTGGCAGGGATTAACCAATAATCCAATAATAGAGTTCTGAGACTCATTCAAACGACACATAAATTTATACATTAAATTTCTCCGCAGAGCTTGAAAAGTACTAATACCCAGGTTGCAGAACAGCTCACTAGCACTGCTCCACCTAGGTTTTCTCATCAGTAGACGCAAGCAGTCATTAGAGGCAACCTGAAGTTTATACAAGCTAGCCTGCTTAAACTTAACCCATAGAGGGGCTGTATACAAGGGAGTACAGTAAACTCTAAAGAGGTTAGCCTTTACCTCAACAGAACAGAAATTAAATTTCCTCCCCAGCATATTAGCTTGAGCATAAAGTGTTCGACGCTGCCTATACAGATCATCATCATCCGTCAACTGGTCTGTTATGACATGTCCCAAGTACTTAGCTTTGCTACACACAGGTAGCACTTGCCCAGCAAGGTAGAAGGATGGAAAGGAAAGGTTTTTGTCTTCCCTTGTCCTGCATGCCATGACCACACTCTTTTTTGCATTGTATTTGACATCAAACGTTACACCATACTCTGTACAAATGTTAAGCAGCTGTTGAAACCCAGCACTGCGGGAGAAAGTATAACCAGGTCATCCGCATACATAAGGTGGTTAATTAGGGTGTCCCCAATCTTGCAACCTGTATTACAGTGATTTAACTGGACAGAGAGATCGTTCATATATAAATTGAACAGGGCTGGAGAGAGTAACCCCCCTTGCCGGACCCCTACTGACAGAAAAGGGAGCCGATACGATACCCCACTACCCCATCTGACCTGCATGCTCTGGTTAGCATACCAGTATGCCAAGATGCGTGTAATGCTATCAGGCACTCCCCTTTCTTTGAGCTATACAAACAGTTTCTGATGGTTGACCCGGTCAAAAGCACGTGACGCATCAACCAGACCAACTAAGACAGAGGAATTCTGGCTTCTATATTTTTCAATGACTTCTTTCAGTGCATATATATGTTACAGGGAAAATGGCATTCCAGGGAAATTGAAAGGGGTACGCTTGTTTTCATGCCCCTCATGCAATTCTGTAGAATCAACGCTAGAGGGCAATGCAAGCCAGACATGAGCCCCACACCACACACGCACGCATGCACAAACCAGCATGCGCACACGCGCGCGTGTACACACACACACACACACACACACACACACACACACTCCAGGGGGCGGGCCTGGCGGGCTATGTTAGTGCAGTGAGTGGCACTTGGGGCAAACGCAGTCCCCACACAACATCATTTACGATTCTGTGCCTATCGGTACATAACTCGGACGGCGCTTAAGTCGACTAGCAGACCATCGGCCGGTCGTCGCGGGCACTCGCGCCTGGAGGCGCTCGGGCGCGACTCCTCGGCCTCAAGGTCTGCTAAGTCGGAGCGCCTTCCGTCATGGTCCAAAACTATACTTTATCAGCGAAAAAAAAGTAGTCCGCGGTTGTTTGAAAAAGTAATGTCCCAAGCTGGAGTCAAACCCCGGCTCCCAGTGGTAGTGGGTGGGGAGTCCAATGATTATCGAAGTGCGCCACTGAGGCTTGTACTAGTGGTGCAAAGTAACAAAGTAGATTTACTCAAGTACAATTTTGAGGTATTCGTACTTTACTTGAGTATTTCTCTCATATTATCCATTTTATTTTCAGCGTTCCCCTAGCGTAGCTTCCTGGTTAGTATGTTGTTGTTGTGGTCGTCGTCCTCGCATCAAAGCCCCGCCTCGCAGCACCGCCCCGTGCCTATAAAACAAGCGCTCCCCTGTCAATTTCCCTGGAATGCCATTTTCCCTGTGACATATACATAGATCAGTACCATGCTTTGCCTTAAACCCATACTGATTGTCTGTAGTATAAAAAAAAGAACAAAGTCGATCTAATAGGACTCTTTCCAGGACCTTGGACATTACACTAGCGAGAGCTATAGGTCTGTAATTGTCCAAGCTCCCCACCTTGCCAGCTTTGTCTTTAATCACGGGCACCAGGGTGACAGACAACATGGAATTTGGCAGTACCCGTGTGTCATAAGTCCAGTAAGGCAGATAGCCAGAAGGACCGCAACCTAAGGACTGGCACGTTTAAGGTGCTCAGCAGTTATATTATCAGAGCCACTAGCTTTATTATCTTTTAACTGTTCTATAGCTTTGCGAACCTCATTAGCTGAGAAACCAATGGCAGAACTACTATTAATGTTGTCCAATTCATATGGGTCACTTTTGACACAATTAAATGCCTGGGAGTAGTGTTCCCTCCAGAGCTCTGCTATATTATTCTCCCCAGAGACACCCTCCATGTTGCAAGGTAAGATAGCATTATTTCTGTTTAGAGCTCTCACCTCCTTCCAGAACCCATTTACATTATAGCCAAGTAGCTTGTCAGCCATAGAATCTGCTCTCATTTTAGCCTCGTGCCTACTGATATGGTGCACAGCTGATTTAAAAAGAGTATTGGTATTCTTTTTATGGTCCAGGACTGGTCCCTGTCTGGGGCGACCAGCCAGGACCCACGCCTTATGGGCCTGCTTAGCTTCTGCGTGATGGGCTGCCACATACTTGTTCCACCCCGGCTTTACTTTTTTGGTACTATTCTTTTGCAGAAAAAGAGGTCTGCTGGCCTCATACATAGCCCCCACTATACAGTCATAGAGAGCACAGAGGTCCTTGCTATGATTATTTACTTTACAGTTTACATCGGCACATAAAATTGCATCATAAGGCAACAATACATCACTGAACAGATCATTAGTTCTCCCAAAATAAGTCAGTACATCATTTTTTGAGAGTTTGGACCAATCTAGTTTTGTTTTAAAGGCACTATTAACCTCTTTGGTCATTTCAGGAAGTCTGTCCACATCAAGCACTACCACTACAGGGACATGGTCGGACATGGATACCTCATAGACAATCTCCATAGATTCTACAATAGCATGTGCATCAGCAGTACTGATACAGTGGTCGAGCCAAGAAGTTGTGTGCCATGCTTCACTTATATAAGTGTAACTTTCTGCAGGCAACAACACCTGACTGGATATTATGAGGTTATTATCCTCACAGAAATTAACCATATGATTAGCAAACATTGAGTGCTTATCAGAGAGGTCGGCATTCATGTCACCCACGACATAGACACAGGTAGTTTGATTGTCTAAAATAAAATAATTAATAAAAGCTAATCTGTTCAGGTATTCATCCTCATTCTGTTGACTTTCATAAGGTGTATAAACATTAAGTATAGTGACCACTTTGTTGTTTACTCTACACTCCACAGCTATACACCAATCTGTGTCAAGTCTAATGACCTTAATCATAACCTTTTCAACTGCTGTCTGTCTGTACAACAGTGAAAAGCATTGAAAAAAGGTCTTGATACAGACAGGGCCAAGTGATATTCCTTTAGTACACCATTATGGTCACCCTATTAGGCAGAGGTGGACAGTAACTAAGTACATGTACTCAAGTACTTATAAGTACAATTTTGAGGATTCTTTACTTTACTTGAGCCTTTCCATTTCTCTATACCTTTACTTCTACTCCACTACATCTCAGATACAAATATTGAACTTTTACTACAATTATTTGAAAACTTCAGTTACTTTGTAGATTTAGATTATCATTCCAAAACATACATTAACCACTTCAGCCCTATATAAACTTTGGCTATTTGAAAATAGCAGATCTACAAGCTCACAACGCGTCACATGGCGATGCCTTGTGAGCTTGTAGATCTGCTATTTTCAAAAGCCTTTTACACACACTTTTTTCTCCTCCTACAGATTTCCTTCAAGTCTGAAATTGTTGGAAATACTCCAGTAAAGTAAAAAATACCTCAGAATTGTACTTAAGTACAGTACTTGAGTAAATGTTCTTAGTTACTCACTTAGTAACAAAAAAACAGTGACTTGTCATGGACAGACTGGAAAACTGCTGTTTGGACGCCATCTAGTGGCCATCAGCAGACACTACATGTGTCTGGAGATCATTATGGATCTATAAATCAGTTGTTCTCAAACTTTTTCATGTCAAGGACCCTCAAATTAATGTATGCATTTGGCCACGGACCCCCATCTGAAAATATGTTGTGCCAGGGACCCCCAGAAGAAAAGATTTATGTCAAGAAATTCCACATTATTCAAACTTTTCCAAACATTTTCGAGATTTTTCAAAACGTTTAAAAAATATCAGATCTACAAGCTCACAGCACGACACAAAGTGACGCGCTGTGAGCTTGTAGATCTGATATTTTTTTAAAGCCAAAGTATAAAATGTGGAGCTTTGTGACTCCACACAGGTGTAGATGGTTTAGTATTGATGACTGACAGCAGTCTGGTGATCCATTCACTCTGCAGGTTGAACATCCGGTCCAAAAACGGAAACGGAAATGGTGCGTCCGTGTTAGGTGAACGTTTTCAACACACCGGATCCAGTAGGCGGGGCTTTAGACCGGATGTGAATACCGGTTTAAAAGGGACCTAGGCGCACCACTCTCGTTTGGTTTGAATAGTTTGGTTTGTCACGCGCCACGCCGCTCTGTAGAAGGTATTTATTAAACTGTTTGATTTATATCAACATGACACGTTTTTATTCACCAATATTTAACACAATTATTATTTAAGCATTCGAGGTGTTCTAGGACTGAATTATTATGACACCAAAATGGATAAATATGTGAAATATTGTGTTTTATAACCGAGGGAGAAAATGCATCAAACTATTCATTTTTATCGAGTCTGACTTTTACTTCATAGATATAATATGCAAATGTATAAATCGATTATATTCATCTATTATAGTCTTGATCCAAGGCTATCATCTAACAAACATTTGTTCCAAATGATCACAACTAAATTGTCACCTAAAGATTAAACCTTAAACCACACTCACTGTGAGTGGGTTTGTAGATCTAATCCCGACATATATACATTAATGTGCGTTTTATAATCTATTTAAGCCTTGGATCAAGACGGTCAGGGATTTTATTAATGGTGATCGAGTCTGATGTTTGTTGGTAGTTTTAAACGGCTCATAAATCCCCATAAATGAACCCAATCCAACACATAAAGTGTTTAAACCCAACGACACTGATGTTACCCGTCCATACGGGTCTGTTGTGTTCCGTAATATTACGTAGAGTTTAATAAAGATGTGTTTTAATCCCGTGTGTGTCTGAACGCCGTTCTATTTCCTCATTTACATGGGGTGTAGTACCTGCGTTCACCTGCTGCAACAGCGCCACTTTCTCAAGTAGTTTGTAGTTCTGTGTTTAAGGCTCGTGTGTCTACATTTATGTATACATTGTAAATATAAAGTGATAACCGCACATACGGGGTGTTAGTGTTCAGTTATAGTTTAATAAATACGTGTTTTAATCCCGTCTGTGGATGAACGTCATTGTATTTCCTGGATTACATAGGGTGTAATACCGGCGTTCACCTGCTGCAACAGCGCCACTTACACCCATTGAATGATATATATACAGTGATGTTCAGACAGACCAGATTGAACCATTTATTCATTGAATAATGCGGAATATTACTGATTATAAAGGGTCCGTATGGTGGGATAACATCTGTGGCTTTGATATAAACACTTTATATTTAGAGTAATATACATTTATCAAGATGTTTGAGACTTTAACATGGAACTAACGACAAACACTATTATTGGAGAGTGTTCAAGAATGTCATAGAGGAGATCATAATAATATTTTATTTGTACAGCACTTTACACATTTCATACTTTTCATAAAATATCTAGAACAAAACAAATGTAAAAGCCTAAGGATGGAGATTAAACTGTGCTAAAAATAACACTCAGGCAGGAGAATAATTAATCTAATCTAAATATCTGAGTCTTGATCTAATGCTAAGATGAAACTATAATATCATCTCTTATCAGGAGGAAACCTCAGAATGTCCAAAACTCTTACTTTTCAGGATTCAAAAATGGCAAAAGTAGCAGATCTACAAGCTCAAAACCTGTTGCTTTGTGCCACGTTTCAAGCTTGTAGATCTGCTACTGTTGATGCTTTTATGTGACGCTGTAGTTTGATCAAGTAGGACGAGAGGTTTCTGCCCGACAACAACAAACGTACTTAACACTAATAGCATACATGGGCAACTGGCGGCCCGGGGGCCACACGCGGCCCTCACCTTCACTTAATGCGGCCCACAGGTTAATAGTGATATTATTCATTATATCAGGTTAATAGTGATATATTATTCATTATATCAGGTTAATAGTGATATATTATTCATTATATCAGGTTAATAGTGATATATTATTCATTATATCAGGTTAATAGTGATATATTATTCATTATATCAGGTTAATAGTGATATATTATTCATTATATCAGGTTAATAGTGATATATTATTCATTATATCAGGTTAATAGTGATATAATATTCATTATATCAGGTTAATAGTGATATAATATTCATTATATCAGGTTAATAGTGATATATTATTCATTATATCAGGTTAATAGTGATATAATATTCATTATATCAGGTTAATAGTGATATAATATTCATTATATCAGGTTAATAGTGATATATTATTCATTATATCAGGTTAATAGTGATATATTATTCATTATATCAGGTTAATAGTGATATAATATTCATTATATCAGGTTAATAGTGATATAATATTCATTATATCAGGTTAATAGTGATATATTATTCGTTATATCAGGTTAATAGTGATATATTATTCGTTATATCAGGTTAATGTTGATATATTATTCATTATATCAGGTTAATAGTGATATATTATTCATTATATCAGGTTAATAGTGATATATTATTCATTATATCAGGTTAATAGTGATATATTATTCATTATATCAGGTTAATAGTGATATATTATTCATTATATCAGGTTAATAGTGATATATTATTCATTATATCAGGTTAATAGTGATATATTATTCATTTCAGCTGTTCCAATTCCAAACATGCAATCATGACCCGCTTTAATTACTTCAGTCTATATTAGTAGCTTAATGACTTTATGTCCAATGTATTTGTATATAAGTTCATAAAGTTAACTTAAGTATAACTAAATGTATTTGAAATTAAATTAAAAAAAATACTTTTTAGGATTCCAATTAAAAAATACCAAAAAATAACTACGCTCAAAACGTGTCGTGTTTTGAGCTTGTAGATCTGCTATTTTTGCTACTTTTGTGACATACTAGAATGACAAATTTAATTTACGAAAAAAGTAAAAATAAGGAGATAAGAGGTTTCTGCCCGACAACAACAATATGTAATGTGTTCCTCTGGAGTGAGTGTGGAAATATAGTGGTCCTCTGCATCATCAATGTTGCATCACCCCTATACTATAGCCTACTTAAAAACTACATTTTCTATTATTGTTATTATTATACAATATATTAAATGTAATGTTGGTGTATATCTGTGTCTTGCAGGTTAATCATGTGGTGACCTTCAGCAGAGTGGACTAAATCTACTTCATACAGTGAGTTAAAAACGCTGAGTCATGGCCTCTAGCTATGACTCAGCGTTTGACTCGCTGTATGAGTTCTACAGTGAAGGTCCTGGATGGATGGATGGAGTCATCAGGAGATAGCTGGTAATAGAGTGTCTGTAACTCAGGACAAGGGGCTTGAAGATGGAACCTCGATGGAGTCGACGCAGCAACGAGCCCTGAGAGCTGAAACGTATAACGGTGCCAACGAACGCTCTCCGTCCGAGATACAAGGCGTACGGTGCTCGGGACGTGGTGCCATACAACCTACGCGGCTCTATTAATACCAGCTATCTTCAACCACACGGCGGGAGACCCCACACGGTACGTACCTGGATCACACCTGAACAGTATAAACTATAGGGCTGTGTCACCATTAAGACCGGGAACGCATCTGTGTCATTTTAAGATTTCTTTGGCTATTCAAAAATGGCAGATATACAAGCTCATAGTGCCACGCTATGAGCTTGTAGATCTGCTATTTTTGGGGGAAAATCTTTGTGCAAATCATTGAATTTATTTATTTTTTAACTAATATTCTTAACTAAAATCTTTGCTTCTGGAACAAAATATTTTGAGATGGGGGGCCCCAGAAGCAAAGATTTGAGTTACAAATGTTTGCTTTAAAAAATATATATATTCAAAGTATATTATATTTATATAATATATTTTCACGATTTCTTAAGAAAAAATAGCAGATCTACAAGCTCATAGCGTGGCACTCGGTGCCGCGCTATGAGCTTGTAGATCTGCAATTTTTTAATAGCCTAAAGAAATCTAAAAATGACACAGATGCGTTCCCGGTCTTAAAGGGTTAATGATTTAATTGTGTTTGGCGTTGAACATTAGAACATGTGAATGCAATTATTATTTTTTCACGCTTTTAGGGCTTCGTAAACACAAGTTGCACAAGGCAGATATGACAAATAATAATATACGTAATTGAATTACTCTTATACTTTCAAAAAACACATTAATAGTGGAATTAGCGGAGTGGAAATAAACGATCTACAAGCCCAACGTGACACATTTTGGAGCTGGTAGATCTGCTATTCCCACAATAAAAAGTTAAATATATGAACATTTTAAACATGGTAACGATGAGGATTGTGCAAAACATTGTGAGCATTATGCATGTCATTGTGACAGGTCTAGTAAACCCTAGAGTTTGTTTCAAATTCCAACCCTCAACATTCTGCCTACTCCAGTGTTCTGGAGAAATTGGTGACCTGACAAAAGATGTGTCCATCTTGCGGACTTCACATCATGTCATCACACCCAAAGTAAATCACTGCTGGTAGTTTATGAACAGAGTTGCTCTGTCACATTGATGTTTGTGTGAAGTCTACGAGATGGTCACATGTGTTCTGAAGGTCACCAATTTCACTGTAACACCACCATTGTAGGAGGGAGGCACAAACTGAGTTTTGGAATCGGCGGCCATATTGGAAATAAATTGGGCCTCTTCCTCACTTCCCTTCACAGGTGTTACCAATGATGCTAATGAAGGCTCTGTTCCATTTAGTGTAACACAGTGGTTCTAATGAAGGCTCTGCTCCATTTAGTGTAACACAGTGGTTCTAATGAAGGCTCTGTTCCATTTAGTGTAACACAGTGGTTCTAATGAAGGCTCTGCTCCATTTAGTGTAACACAGTGGTTCTAATGAAGGCTCTGTTCCATTTAGTGTAACACAGTGGTTCTAATGAAGGCTCTGTTCCATTTAGTGTAACACAGTGGTTCTAATGAAGGCTCTGTTCCATTTAGTGTAGTACAGTGGTTCTAATGAAGGCTCTGTTCCATTTAGTGTAACACAGTGGTTCTAATGAAGGCTCTGTTCCATTTAGTGTAGCACAGTGGTTCTAATGAAGGCTCTGTTCCATTTAGTGTAGCACAGTGGTTCTAATGAAGGCTCTGTTCCATTTAGTGTAGCACAGTGGTTCTAATGAAGGCTCTGTTCCATTTAGTGTAACACAGTGGTTCTAATGAAGGCTCTGTTCCATTTAGTGTAGCACAGTGGTTCTAATGAAGGCTCTGTTCCATTTAGTGTAACACAGTGGTTCTAATGAAGGCTCTGTTGCAAACACCCCTTGCGGGTGTTTAACTCTTAAGTGTACAAATGGAAACAAATTATGGGTCCATTTGGTTCCATTTGTACTCTGAGTTATGGGTGTCCTTTGAGAACCACTGTGCTACACTAAATGGAACAGAGCCTTCATTAGTATCATTGGTAACACATGTGAAGGAAGTAAGGAAGAGGCCCAATCCTTGGCCAAATGAATATTCATTTGGGGTCCTTGATATGAAAACTTTTGAGAGCCGCTGTCTTTAGTTGTTTCTGAAACCTGATGAAATGATAAGCGTTGTAGACTTTACTTGAACATGGTGTTTGATACAGGAACAGACGCACCTCTTTGTTAAATTGGTTATTTTTCTCCCAAAATGTAAAACAAATGAAGAATTAGTAAAATGGTGTTAAAGGGATAGTTCACCCCCAAAATGACTTATTTGTCCTATGTATTAGTCACCCCATGGAGACGTGAATTCACGGATATGTTTTAGTTTTTGTCTCATTCCTAAACCAATAATTTGACATAATTTGACGGCAGCGGTTCCGGTAGGAGACACAAAGAGTCTCTTTGTGTCTCCTACCGGAACCGCTGCCTACCGGTCCATAATTCAAGTCTCCATGGGGTGACTAATGGATAGAAAAGTATGTTTTTGGGTGAACTATCCCTTTAAGTGATGTAAAGTATACATGATGTGAACATGTACGGTACATCATTATCAGATCTAAATGTACCTTCTACTTACTGTTTTATGCCCACAGTGGCTGTAGGAGAGGTTTTGTAATATTAGGCCTCAATTGTCAAATGTTCGTACATCTTCAAGTCATGTACTTAAGTTATTAAAGGGATATTTCACTTTAAAAAAAACTTTTGGTCATTATATCGTCTACTCATGCTTTTGTGAGCCCCCATACCATTTTTAAGCGGCTTGATTCATTATTTAGATATTTGATATTCATTTTATCAGACACGCCCCCTTCCTATACAAACCCATTATAACTTCAAACTCCATTTTAACATGTTAGATTAATCAAAAACACCCGTCCTTGGTTCTGGTGACTCACCCTGCCCTCCTAATACACGAGGGGGGCGTGTTTTTTCGATAACTTTTTTTCATTTTTTTTTTTTTTAAATTAAAAAAAATATATATCAAAAATAAATGAAAAAAGTTATCGAAAAAACACGGCCCCCTCGCGTATTAGGAGGGCAGGGTGAGTCACCAGAACCGGGTGTTTTTGATTAATCTAACGTGTGTTTGAAGTTATAATGGGTTTGTATAGGAAGGGGGCGTGTCTGATAAAATGAATATCAAATATCTAAATAATGAATCACTAAAGCACGAGTAGATGATAAAATGACCAAAAGTTTATTTGAAAGTGAAATATCCCTTTAATTTGAGAAATACAAATGGCCAATTACACATTGAAGTGCCCACTTTTCCCTGGTGCCCACTGTTCTGGTTACAACATCGCAATTTGGTTTGAGGTAATCGCAATTCGTTTCCATGTTGAATTTTTTTTTATGCATTTTCAAACATGTTCATAAAATGGAGGAAATGGCCGATCTACAAGCTCACAGCGTGCCGCGATCACAGCACGTTGTGAGCTTGTAGATTTCCAAAATCTAAAATCAAGTCGGGTAATATGCCATTCAATTAATCTGAAGTTATTTGTCATATCTGCCCTGTTTACAAAGCTTAAATGCCAGTATTTTTTTTTAAATTATGTTCAATGCCACAATTAAGTCGTTAATCGCAATTATTTGTGACAATTAATCCAGTAAAATGCCATAATGGTGACACAGCCCTGTCAGTGACCAGCTTATGGCTCTACAGACCATCATGGCTTCCAAAATGTCACCCTGTAGACTGCTCAACTCAACGTTTTTGTTTTTCTTCTGTTTTTGTCTTTACAGAACATGAAGATGACAAGAAGAAGACGTCCGTAAGGTAGGAACTCTAAGCTGCTGTTGCTGCTTGCTGTGTGCAGTGAAGATGGCAGGAAGGTAGGAACCTTTTGATTGCAGCTGCTGCTTGTTAAGGGGGCTACATGCTACATGCTACCATACCATGTATGTGGTCATTCGCGTCGTCTATCGTATCGTTTCACGTCATTTGCGTCGCGTCATTTGTGGATAAAGCTTCGTCATGTGGGTCCACATCACATAGGACCATGTGCCCTGTATGTGATGTATGTGATTTATTTATAGTTTCACGTAATTTGCGGCTAAAGCTTTGGTCACGTCGGTCCACATGTAGCCCCATTAACCCTGTGTTTACAGCCATCTATGCTGTAGGTCTGTGCAAACTAACAGAGAAAGCAAATGATGTCCGTTGTGTCATTTGCTTCCTTTATTAGTGTTTTTTTTTAATTTGCTGTTTGAGTCGTGGCTGCTGTTGAAGGTAAGTGATAGTAGTGACACGGTCTATCATTGGTTGTCGGGCAGAAACCTTGTATCTCCATATTTAAACACAATACATTTCTTTACTTGGTCATACTACAGTGTCACACACTAAAGTAGTACAAACAGCCGATCTACAAGCTCACAACGCAAAGATCATGATAATTACATTGGATCCATTGGAACACAGGTTCTTTTACCAGCTTGCAAAGCACGCTGGTCTAAGAAGAGTCTAATCAACACTTTCTAATCATTGGCTGCCCTTTAAGCCAATGGGGATACTTTCCCATACTCTGAACTCCCAAGCTATGGTACTAGACACGCCTCTCGCCTCTATGAGGAGAAATAAGCAACAGGTCTAAGCCAATGGGGAGCCACTAGCAGTGTTGCCAGATTCTGCGAGACAAATCAGAGAAAACAGATGGCAAGCTGGTATACATGACTGGGTTATGTCTTGTTTGTGTCCATTTAAAAAGTAACAGTTTTGGACATACAAGGTTTCTACCTGACCTCCATACTTTAACTTCCCCTCTCTTCTCTTCTCTTTATTATTTGCTTTAATAAAGTTATTAGTTTTTAGTTTTTTAGTGTCTTTGATTACTCAGAATGACACTCTTTATAAAGTCTGTTATTTCTTATTTATTTCTTCTTGCCTGTCTATTGTACTAGTTCTTCACTAGTGGTTTTCGTGTACAAATGGAACCCGTCACTGGTCCATTTGGTTCCATTTGTAGTACTGACAGCATACAGTATACGTATACTAGGCTGTTTATGTAATGACAGGGTACAGTATATGTAGGCCTACGCTAAGCTGTATAATATAGTGACAGGGTACAGTATGCGTATACTAGGTTGTATAATATAGGTACAGTATACGTATACTAGGTTGTATAATATAGTGACAGGGTACAGTATGCGTATACTAGGTTGTATAATATAGTCACAGGGTACAGTATTGTGGCTCTTGGTCACATAGCAAACTCACATAGTTAAACCTATTTGTGCTTTAGCTATTTGTGCTTTAGCTATTTTTGATAAAGTTCAAAATATAGATTTTTTGCCCTGTCACAGTATCAAGTAATTTTTTTTTTGTTTTAACCGTAAAATTTGCATCAGCGTCGTTCGCGTAGCGCCGCTTGCGTTGCGTCACTTAACGGGTGGCGGGCCAACGTTTTGCGTCGTTTGCGTTCAATGCCCGTCATTCGTGAATAATATTAAGTAAGAAAGGACTGGACCACTGTTTTTTTATTATTGGGTCACGGCCAGCATTTGTGTGATTTATGTGTCGTAGCATTTCGCGTCATTTGCGTTGCGTAATTTGATTTGCGTCGTGTCTCAGGATTTCACGTCACATCCGTCATGTGCAGGTAAGTCTTCATCACGTCAGCCCACATCACATATGACCGTAGTGTGTGTGTAGTGTAGTGTAGATATGTGGTGTGGATTGATGTGATTTATGTGTTGTCATTTCACAACATATGCGGGTAAACCTTCATCGCATTTGATTTGCGTCTCGTCTTATCATTTCACGTCACGTCCGTCATGTGCAGGTAAGTCTTCATCACGTCAGCCCACATCACATATGACCATACAGGGCCGTATGTGATGTGGATTGATGTGATGTATGTGTTGTGTTGTGTCATTTCACAACATATGCGGGTAAAGCTTCATCACGTTAGTCCACGTCACATATGAACATATGTGGAGGTATGTGATGCATGTCGTCCTTTACGTCGTGTCTCGTGTCGCTTCACGTCATTTGATTGGCGTTGTACCGTTTCAGGTTATTTGCGTGTAAAGCTTCATCACGTCAGGCCACATCACATTACTGGTCGTATGTGATGTGGATTTACGTGATTTTGTGATTTAACAACATTTGCGGATAGCTCGTCATTCACATCGGTCGCAATTTTTTTCTTTTAGGCGAGGTACACGCCGTTGTTTAGGTCAGAACAGGAAGAGCTGTAGGGCTATCATTCATATCATATGCATTTAATCACTTTGGTTATTCCTGTTGCTGGTGTTGTATGTTGTGTATTAATGTTATTCATAGTGTTGTATGTTGTGTACTGATGTTATTCATAGTGTTGCATGTGCTTCATGTTGTTGTTGTATTGCTGACAAATATTGGCACAATTTATTTTGCGTTGCGTCATTTGCGGTAAAGCTTAATCACGCCAATCCACATCACATATGACCAGTATGTGATGTGGAGGTGTGTGACGGATGTCGGCATGTGCATCACGTTAGTTACTCGTTATTTGTGCCGTCATTTGCGAGTAAAGCTTCATCACGTCAATCCGCATCACATAATAATAATATAATAAAAAATGATATAATATAAACGATACATACGACCATATGACCAGTATGTGATGTGGACATCGTTTCACGTTATTTGCGGACAATGCTCGTCATTTGGCAGGAGAAGAATGAAGTAAAGGACTGATGCTGGACTGAGACGATGCAGAGAACATGAAGCAAAGAATGCTGCTGCCATTGCGTCATATGCGCCTCGTATCATTTATGTCAATCGTCCACAAATGACGTCAATTATACGAGTCTCTCTATCTCTCTATCCCTCTTATCTCTATCTCTCCCCCTGGTGAGTAGGTTGGTGAATGTAATGCACATTACAAAGTGATTTGGTTAAAGCTACTATAGATAGATGCACCATTTAAGTTGTAAACTTTGAATTGAACTCATAGGCATCAGCTAGCAGCCACTGTGACGCTGTAAGAGGCAGTTCAGTCACTGTAGACCGTATTACTTCTGGAAAATAAAATAAACTTAAGTCATAACTGTGATTGTATTCTAAACATTAGTCATAACTGTGATTGCATTTCAAACATTAGTCATAACTGTGATTGTATTCTAAACATTAGTCATAACTGTGATTGCATTCTAAACATTAGTCATAACTGTGATTGTATTCTAAACATTAGTCATAACTGTGATTGTATTCTAAACATTAGTCATAACTGTGATTGTATTCTAAACATTAGTCATAACTGTGATTGCATTCTAAACATTAGTCATAACTGTGATTGTATTCTAAACATTAGTCATAACTGTGATTGCATTTCAAACATTACAGTCATAACTGTGATTGCATTCTAAACATTAGTCATACCTGTGATTGCATTCTAAACATTACAATCATAACTGATGTCATTCAAAATTTGTAAGCTCTATATTGAACTGCTACCAGGCATTGTGCCACTGCAGAGGTTCCCAAACCTTTTAGCTCAGGACCCAAACTAGTGAAAATAATACATTTGCAAGCTCACAACGAGCTTGTAAATCTATTTTCACAACCTTTTTTCTAATTTATTGCTTAGATTTGCTGTTTTCACGAAATAGCACATGTTCTATTTTTGCTTGCTTCTTATATGTACTTTTAATTCATTTTAATTTTACTATTTGACCCCAGGAAAAATAGTCACTAATGAATCTGGATCTGAAATGAACAACAAACAAATATTGGCAAAAACACAATGGGATGTAAACATTTCAGTGTAAAGATTATCATAACGTTTTAGCTCGAGACCCAAAAGAGAAATGTGATTTCTCCCTGGGACCTAGTGAGAATAGCAGATCTACAAGCTTGGCTTGTAGATCTGCTATTTTCATTACTCTTATTTTATTATTTTAAATGGAATTTGTTTGATTTTTGTTTTTAAATGTATCGGTTTCTTTTGAAACAAACTTTTTACTTCTCTAAATATTTTGTTTTATTCATGTAAAAAGAATTTAGGCTACTAAAACGAAAGGGGAATATTTACTGACTGATCTCAAAAACAAATTAAAACTGGCAGAAGACTCACACCATAAAAACTTTTAAGGAAAACTCAGAGACTAAGAAAATCTCTTTTTATAAATGTTTTTCTATGTTCATAAAGTGCTCCAAGTGTTCAAAGTGAAAAGTGCAGCAACACACATTTAGGTCATAGGACCATCGTCAGTGCTATATCATCAGATCTAATCATTTGCAGTTAAAGGGGCGGCCATAGCCGAGTGGTTAGTGAGCCCGCCTAGGGAGTCAGAGGCCCTGGTTGCCCCAGGTACGATTCCAGGCCACGCCAGCATATGTGTCGATGAAATGAAATTTGTCCCTGAGCAAGACTCTTAACCCCTAATTGCTCACAGGCCCTCATGAACGTCCTGTTAAAAGGAATTATCCTTAAAGCTTCATCACGTCAGTCCACATCACATAATGACCGTAGTGTAGTATAGTGTAGTATGTGATGTGGATTTATGTGTTGTCATTTGTGGGTAAAGCTTCATTATTCAGGGCGGTCAGTAGGCGAGGCACTGACAATGGTCCTTTGAACGTTTGCTGCTGCACTTTTCACTTTTAGCACTTGGAGCTCTTTATGAGCATGAAAAAATAAAACACTAATATATTTTCTTAGTCTCTGTCTAAGGAGTTTTCCTTAAGGTTTTTGTGGAGTGAGTCTTTTCTTCAACCGGTTTTCCTTTTTGTATAAAGATGTTAACATGGCTTCACATTTATGGTCTGTAAATGATTAAATTACAAATTTCTAAATGTTTTTGGTTGGAAGAGTCTAGATTGTATTTCACACTTGTAAGTTATGTGGATATTTTTGCTTCTGTTTTTTTGATAAAAAATATGATTTATTGTTTACCCGATGATTAAAAGCATTATCAGGTTATTTAAAAAAATAGTAAAACAAAAAATCCACAGAGCTTTTAAAAAAGTGTTGAATGAAATAGTTTTTCCTTTAAAAAATATCTTAATTGTGAAACTTAATAACATTTTGCTCATGTACAGAGCGTTAATCGATAAGGTTATGTTTTGATGTTGTAGATCTTAGGGTTAGGGTTCTCAACCTTATTCTGAATTTCAACTAAATGTAAGTTGTATGTTAAACAAATGAAGAAAATAAATAAATGTTTGCTAATATTTTTTTCCCTACTTTATGGAATAGATTTTTTTTCTAATTTACTTTATGAAATTTGTTTGCGCTTGTGAGCTCGTAGATCTTCACTCTTAACATACATTCTTTTGAATGTTTTTGATTATTTTCGTGACATCGATCTTGTAGATCGGCTATTTTCACTTTTCATAATGTTTTTGGGACAGCAACAATATTCCAATATATCATATCTGCTCTGTGCAGAACAAACCGATATCATTTTCAAATGTATTTAATAAATTACAATGTTCAATGAACTGTAATCCACGGACAATTACCTGCTGGAAGCTTTGATTGATTGAATACTTTATTAACAGGTTGGGGGGGGGGGGGATTTATTTACTCATGACCCAAGAAAATGTGTCCACGACCCCCAAGTCCCGACCCATAACTTGGGAAACAGCGGACCAGGGTCCATTTGTTGCCTTAAATGTATGAGGTTCTTTTGAAATATGAGACATTTTTATTTCTGTAAATGTTTTATTTTATTTAAAAAATTGTAGGAAACTAAAAGGAAAAAGAGGAATATTTACTGACGGTAGCTGGTCTCCAAAACAAAGGAAAACTGGCAGAAATAAAGACTCACTCCACAAAAACCTTAAGGAAAACTCCTTAGAGATTAAGAAAATTATTTTTGTTTTATTTGTTTCATGATCATAAAGTTCTCCAAGTGCTCAAAGTGAAAAGTGCAGGAACACACATTTAGGTCATAGGACCATCGTCAGTGCTATATCATCAGATCTAATCATTTGCCGTTAAAGCTTCATCACGTCAGTCCACATCACATATGACCATAGTGTGTGTGTGTGTAGTGTAGTGTAGTGTAGTATGTGATGTGGATTTATGTCTCGTATCGTTTCGTGTAATTTGATTTGCGTCTCATCTTATCATTTCACATCACTTAAGTCATTTGAAGGTAAGTCTTCATCACGTCAGTCCACATCACATATGATCATAGGCCCTGTATGTGATGTGGATTTATGTGTTGTCATTTGCGGGTAAAGCTTCATTAATCACGCCGGTCAGTAGGCGAGGCACTGACGATGGTCCTTTGACCCAAACGTTTGCTGCTGCACTTTTCACTTTTAGCACTTGGAGCTCTTTATGAGCATGACAAAATAAAACACTAATATATTTTCTTAGTCACTAATATATTTTCTTAGTCTCTGTCTAAGGAGTTTTCCTTGAAGTTTTTGTGGAGTGAAAACATGGCTACCTATTTATGGTCTGGTAATGAATTTTCCATGGCCAGTCATTTGGGATCAACATAAGTAAGAAAAAAGGCTGTTATTTTAGTCCGGACTTGTCCTTTAACATCAGGCGTTAACATGGCAGCCTTGTTAAGTGGATAAACTAAATTGGTAAATGGATGAACTGTGACGGGATAGATGAGGGAGGTCAGCAAGAGTTTTTATTTATTGTGTCTATTATCTGTATTTTGTTAGTTTTTCTCCTTTTTTATTGTTGTACTGTTAATTATTGACATGTATTTTGTGCTATTGTTTTCCTGTTTTCTTCTTCATTCATTTCGTCGTCATGACTTCATAGGCCTGTCAAAAAACAAAAAACATCTATATATCTAATATTTGCACAATTTTTTTTTCAGTTGTAATGTATGTTTTGTTTTAACTTCCATTTACTGTATTTAAAGGTGATGTTTTTTTTATTTAAATTGTAATTATGGTTTATTGTATTTTTTTAAATAAAGGCGCTATATCACTAAACATTACCCTATCTAATATCAATAGGCTCATTATCTGTAACTGTACAGCTGTGCTGCTTCAGGAATTCTGTGACCAACAGCGTAACTCATTGTTGTAATGTGAAGACTCTCCTCTTCAGACTCCACCTCAGCCTGTAGCACTTAGATGTATTTTGAGCTTGTAGATCTGCTATTTTCAAATTTCAAAGTTTAAATAGGGTTAATGTTTGTGTGTGTGTATGTTTTGTATTAATAATCAAAATCTACAAAGTAACTAAAGGTTTCAAATAATTGTAATGGAGTAAAAGCACAATATTTGCCTCTGAGATGTGGTGGAGTAGAAGTTTAAAAAAATGCCTCAGATGCTGGGTTCATTTGTTGACCTGGCATCCTATAATTTCTATGTACAGATTATTAATTTATTATACTGTTTAGACTGATGCTAGGTTCTTGGTTTACCTGTGATCCTAGTTTACTGAGACACTACAATGTCTCTGCATTCTATGTATGTGTTTACCTTGTTTATTGTAAGTCACTCTGGATAAAGAGTGTAGAAGAATATCTACACTGTAAATTGTGAAGTGACTTTACTGTTGAAATGTAAATGAGTGAATGTTACCGTGTGATTTGTTTTAAATGAGTGTGAATGTTACCATGTGATTGTAAATAACAACACAAAAACAAAGGCTCTGGTGTGGTTCTCCTGGTTTACTGGGATGGGGTTCAATTCCCTGCAGTGCCCTACTCATAGTGTTGTATTTACCATTTATATGGTCTGTTTTATTTATGTTCATAGTGTTGCATTTACCCTTTCTATGGTTTTATGTTTTATTCTTTATGTTCATTGTGTTGTATTTACCCTTACATGGTGTGTTTTATTATTTATGTTCATTGTGTTGTATTTACCCTTACATGGTTTGTTTTATTTTTATATTCATTGTGTTGTATTTACCTAGTTTATTCTTTATGTTCATTGTGTAGGGTTGGGATCCTTCATTATCATAATTGTTGATGACCAAATGGACCATTACAGGTCTGTAACTCTTTAGTGTACAAATGGACCCGTTATGGTGGTCCTTGAAATGTAAAATTGAGGACCACTGGAATTGTAATGGTTTATCAGACGTGAAGTCCACACACCAGCTCTGACAGTGGATACGGTTCCAAATGCTAACGCAGCTACAAGCTCAAGCCTGTCTCAAAGTGGGTCCGGGGACCCCCAGGGGTCCTTGGGGGGATTTCAGGGGGTATCCAGCTAAAGTAGTTAAGGTAGCATCATAAACATTTTAACCACTTTATCCATTTATATGTTTGCTATTCAAAAATAGCAGATCTACAAGCTCACAGCGTGTCACTTCGTGCCGTGCTGTGAGCTTGGACATCTGCTATTTTTGAACATTTTCGAAGGCCCGCTCTTGTCCCCCGACGGCTCGCCTCTTTCGCCGTTTCCACGCTATGATCCCTGCCGAGACAAAGGGAAGATCTCCCACCACCCAGCTGGGTGGAGGGTTTTCCGCGAAAAAGTCCAGAATTCTGTGTGCGATCGCTGTGCTAATGTCCAGAAGTGCTTGTCTGTCATAGCTCCTTAGACACCCGACGGTGTAGGAAAAAAAGAAAAGGCTTAAAAATACTAAAAAGGAAAAACGCTGCCACGCTGAGGAGCGTGTACGGAAGCAGCCTTCCCACTCCATTGGCGCTCCCATATAATGGGAATTCAATATCCATATAACAATGAATTCAATACCCATAATTCTAGCTTCACATGTGTACTTTTTATAGAATGTCATATCAGAAGACAGAGCCTCGCAGCGTAAAGAATAGTTATACCCTTCCAGTCAGAGCTCCTATGTCTTGAAGGACCCTATGCCCGTCCCGAAAGCACAGAGATGACCGAAAGGAGCCTTGCCTTTCGGGAAGTGTGTTGTTAGGCTTATGTTCTAACATTAAACGAGTATTGATTCCAAGTCCTTGGAATCTATAAGCGAATAATAGTTGCCCCTCCCTACCGGCGTCTATAAGGTATATGTTGCATTCTGACTTTGACTCTTGCCTTGAAGACGACTGTGTCCGCCGGGATATGACTCTTGTCTGGAAGGGTATTCTCTACGCTGCACGGCTCTGTATTCTGATATGACATTCTAGCCATTAAATTCATGCAATAATAATCCTGAAGTCGTAAAGACTGCTAATTTGCGGTGTGGCGATCAAGCTCAGCGTAGCCATTTAGCTCAAATATAATATTTGAGTTGATATAATACATATATTTAATTAATCATGAATAAAAAGTACATGTAGTACTAACTACGAATTATTTGAGTAAACGATAATAAATCATGGTTATCGATTTACAGAAGTACAAGTAACTAAAAGGTTTCAGTTCTGAATACATCTGACTTTTTAGTTTGGTAATCTATATATAGAAGTACAATAAAAAAAAAAGTTCTGATTACTTAACTTTAATACAAACTTTTTAGGTAAATGATTGCCTGAAACGTTTTGAGTATTGATACTTTTACTTAAGTAAAACATTTGAGTACTGGAACACTGTATAAATGAAGCTGATAAATGGGTACTCTCTCCTGATTAGAGTTTTTGTCGCCTACCTGAACATGTTTATTTAAAGAGCTGGAGAGACTGGGAGACTCCTGTTACTGAACAACACAAGTTGAAATCTACAAGGCTAGAAGCTTGTAGATCTTCATTTGTTGTTTCTGGTTTATTATTGTTGTTGAAGGCAACTGTTCATCACACCGCTCATCACATTAAGACTTATTTAAGGCAACCACCACCATTGTATTGTGAAGTAATTGTAGTATTAGTCTGTAGTAAATTCTGAAGAACAATAACGGAAACCTGTAATCAGTGTTGCCATGTCTGCTTATTATGTGTATGTTATTAAGTGACTTTGGGCTTGTTTGTTTGCAAAGTGGCTTATAAATAGTGGCTAATTCCTGGAACTGAAAAAATGTTCCAGGAATTAGTCATGCCCAGAGTATGTAATGATTTCAAAAAACCATTACATACTCTGGAAATGACTAATTCCTGGAACTGGAAAAAATAACTATAATACTCGGGGCATGACTAATTCCTGGAACTTTTTTTCAGTTCCAGGAATTAGTCATGCCCAGAGTATGTAATGGTTTCAAAAAACATTACATACTCTTACATATGTAATGGTTTCAAAAAACCATTACACACTCTGGGCATGACTAATTCCTGGAACTGAAAAAAAGTTCCAGGAATTAGTCATGCCCAGAGTATGTAATGGTTTCAAAAAACCATTACATACTCTGGACATGACTAATTCCTGGAACTGTAAAAAAAACTATAATACTCGGGGCATGACTAATTCCTGGAACTTTTTTTCAGTTCCAGGAATTAGTCATGCCCAGAGTATGTAATGGTTTCAAAAAACCATTACATACTCTGGACATGACTAATTCCTGGAACTGGAAAAAATAACTATAATACTCGGGGCATGACTAATTCCTGGAACTGAAAAAAAGTTCCAGGAATTAGTCATGCCCAGAGTATGTAATGATTTCAAAAAACCATTACATACTCTGGAAATGACTAATTCCTGGAACTGGAAAAAATAACTATAATACTCGGGCATGACTAATTCCTGGAACTTTTATTCAGTTCCAGGAATTAGTCATGCCCAGAGTATGTAATGGTTTCAAAAAACCATTACATACTCTGGACATGACTAATTCCTGGAACTGGAAAAAATAACTATAATACTCGGGGCATGACTAATTCCTGGAACTGAAAAAAAGTTCCAGGAATTAGTCATGCCCAGAGTATGTAATGATTTCAAAAAACCATTACATACTCTTACATATGTAATGGTTTCAAAAAACCATTACACACTCTGGGCATGACTAATTCCTGGAACTGAAAAAAAGTTCCAGGAATTAGTCATGCCCAGAGTATGTAATGGTTTCAAAAAACCATTACACACTCTGGACATGACTAATTCCTGGAACTGTAAAAAAAACTATAATACTCGGGGCATGACTAATTCCTGGAACTGAATAAAAGTTCCAGGAATTAGTCATGCCCAGAGTATGTAATGGTTTAAAAAAACCATTACATACTCTGGACATGACTAATTCCTGGAACTGTAAAAAAAACTATAATACTCGGGGCATGACTAATTCCTGGAACTGAATAAAAGTTCCAGGAATTAGTCATGCCCAGAGTATGTAATGGTTTCAAAAAACCATTACATACTCTGGACAAGACTAATTCCTGGAAAAAAAAATTTGTTCCAGGAATTAGTCATGCCCAGAGTATGTAATGGTTTCAAAAAACCATTACATACTCTGGACAAGACTAATTCCTGGAACTGGAAAAAATAACTATAATACTCGGGGCATGACTAATTCCTGGAACTGGAAAAAATAACTATAATACTCGGGCATGACTAATTCCTGGAACTTTTATTCAGTTCCAGGAATTAGTCATGCCCAGAGTATGTAATGGTTTCAAAAAACCATTACATACTCTGGACATGACTAATTCCTGGAACTGGAAAAAATAACTATAATACTCGGGGCATGACTAATTCCTGGAACTGAAAAAAAGTTCCAGGAATTAGTCATGCCCAGAGTATGTAATGATTTCAAAAAACCATTACACACTCTGGACATGACTAATTCCTGGAACTGAATAAAAGTTCCAGGAATTAGTCATGCCCAGAGTATGTAATGGTTTAAAAAAACCATTACATACTCTTACATATGTAATGGTTTCAAAAAACCATTACACACTCTGGGCATGACTAATTCCTGGAACTGAAAAAAAGTTCCAGGAATTAGTCATGCCCAGAGTATGTAATGGTTTCAAAAAACCATTACACACTCTGGACATGACTAATTCCTGGAACTGTAAAAAAAACTATAATACTCGGGGCATGACTAATTCCTGGAACTGAATAAAAGTTCCAGGAATTAGTCATGCCCAGAGTATGTAATGGTTTAAAAAAACCATTACATACTCTGGACATGACTAATTCCTGGAACTGTAAAAAAAAACTATAATACTCGGGGCATGACTAATTCCTGGAACTGAATAAAAGTTCCAGGAATTAGTCATGCCCAGAGTATGTAATGGTTTCAAAAAACCATTACATACTCTGGACAAGACTAATTCCTGGAAAAAAAAATTTGTTCCAGGAATTAGTCATGCCCAGAGTATGTAATGGTTTCAAAAAACCATTACATACTCTGGACAAGACTAATTCCTGGAACATTTTTTTTTGTTCCAGGAATTAGTCATTCCCAGAGTATGTAATGGTTTCAAAAAAACATTACATACTCTGGACATGACTAATTGCTGGAACTGGGAAAAAAACTAATACTCTGGGCATGACTAATTCCTGGAAAAAAAAATCAGTTCCAGGAATTAGTCAAGCCCAGAGTATGTAATGATTTCAAAAATCCATTACATACTCTATACATGACTTATACATGGACCTGGAAAAATATATATATTAATCGGGGCATGACTAATTCCTGGAACTGAAAAAGAAATACTCGGAGCATGACTAATTCCTGGAATTGGAAAAAAACGATAATACTCGGGGCATGACTAATTCCTGGAACTGAAAAAACAATAATGCTCTGGTACTGACTAGGTAGTGGTTTAGTCAGTACCATAGTATTCATACATCGATATAAATTAAACTATACTTACAGTATAAATAAACGTTTAACCTGCTATCAGCAGACACCGCAGGGAATTGAACCCCATCCCAGTAAACCAGGAGTTCCATACCAGCGTCTTTTGCTTAACTTATTTACAGGTTGAAGATAAAGTGTAAACAGACTATCTGCACATAATACACTGGAACCGAGTATTAATGTTTTTAATACCTTTAAAATTTTTTTTGCAGCAGCAGATGTTTGTTTATTCAGATTTCAGCATGATCACAGATGTTTAAAAAGACAGGTGCCATTAAAAACACTGAATTATTTTGCTGATTACAATATAAAACTTAAAATCTAAAAAATGCAATTGCCTATCTAAAAATCTAGTAACATAAAACAATCTAACATCCACTCTGCACATATATGGGATTGGTGATTTCTTGTATCTCTCAGTTCGGCAATGTAGAGTGTCCAGGTCATCTCCATTCCTTGTTTGGCGACCAGAGATCTCCTTCCTGAGGCAGGGTAGCCAGTTTCTGAAGTTGGACTTAAACAGCTTCCTGGCAAAGTCGAGACACAGTTGAGCCTCTCTGCTAGGGTGCACAATGTGAGGCTGCGGAGAGCCTCTGTGTATCCCGAGTACCTCCGGCCAAGTATGATTTTGCAAGCCCGTTTCTGAACTCTTTCCAGTCTTTTCGTCTGGTCAGCAGTTAAGGAACTGTGCCAGACTGGGACTGCATACTCCAGCACCGGACGCACATAGCCTGTGTAGATCGAAACCAATTCAGGGTCTTGGACCCCAAATTTCTTCAGGCGACATAGGACGAAAAGCTTTCTATTGGCTGAGGTCAACATATAGTCCACCTGGCTGTCCCATTTCAAATCAGCTTGAATGGTGACCCCCAGAACCTTTACTGTGTCACAGACTTCTAGTATGTTTTGGTCAATGGAAAGTGTTGGGAGGGCCGGTTTTTGTCTCATGAAAGTGACATGTACAACTTTGCATTTTCTTGGATTGAGTTTCATTTTGTGCTCGTTTACCCAGATGTCCAAACCATTCAGGGTCTGTTGGAGGGTGCAAGGTACCTTGGGCCTCCACGACTGGGCCATAGTCATATCATCCACATATTTCCAGTGGTTTGGTCCATCCTGGAGGGCACTGTTAATCAGTGCGAGGAAGACTATAAGCCCTAATACGGTCCCCTGTGCAACTCCACATGTGGGATATTCCCAATCAGACAGATGTCCCTGGTAGCATTATTAGTAGTATTTTAGTCTGATAATTCCTTTTAATTCCTTTTAACAGGATGTTCATGAAAGTCCTTGCGGGCTTGTTTCCAATGAGGGCCTGTGAGCAATTAGGGGTTAAGAGTCTTGCTCAGGGACAAATTTCATTTCATCGACACATATGCTGGCCTGGCCTGGAATCGTACCTGGGGCAACCAGGGCCTCTGGCTCCCTAGGCGGGCTCACTAACCACTCAGCTATGGCCGCCCCCATGATAAGAATGATACGGTAGTTTGATACAATAGTTTGTGGCAACAAACCAACGTAACAGACTACAACAGCAGACTACAACAACCTGCAATCAGCAGACACCGCAGGGAATTAAACCCCATCCTAGTAAACCAGGCGTTCCATACCAGCGTCTTTTGCTTCTTGACTTTTTTACAGGTTGAAGATAAAGTGTAAAGTCTGTAAACAGACCCAACCAGGGAACCACTCAGCCAACCAACCAACCAACCAACCAACCAACCAACCAGGGAACCAGCCAACCAACCAACCAACTCAACCCAACCAGGCAACCTCAGCCAATCAGGCTGAGGTTGATTCAGGCTGATTGGCTGATTGGCTACTAGGACAGGACAGAGGTGGAGGTAGATTAATACTACTAGGATAGAGGTGGAGGTGGATTAATACTACTAGGACAGAGGTGGAGGTGGATTAATACTACTAGGACAGAGGTGGAGTTGGATTAATACTACTAGGACAGAGGTGGAGGTAGATTAATACTATTAGGACAGAGGTGGATTAATACTACAAGGACAGAGGTGGATTAATACTACTAGGACAGAGGTGGATTAATACTACTAGGACAGAGGTGGATTAATACTACTAGGACAGAGTTGGATTAATACTACTAGGAAAGAGGTGGAGGTGGATTAATACTACTAGGACAGAGGTGGAGGTAGATTAATACTATTAGGACAGAGGTGGATTAATACTACAAGGACAGAGGTGGATTAATACTACTAGGACAGAGGTGGATTAATACTACTAGGACAGAGGTGGATTAATACTACTAGGACAGAGGTGGATTAATACTACTAGGACAGAGGTGGATTAATACTACTAGGACAGAGTTGGATTAATACTACTAGGAAAGAGGTGGAGGTGGATTAATACTACTAGGACAGAGGTGGAGGTGGATTAATACTACTAGGACAGAGGTGGAGGTGGATTAATACTACTAGGAAAGAGGTGGAGGTGGATTAATACTACTAGGACAGAGGTGGAGGTGGATTAATACTACTAGGACAGAGGTGGATTAATACTACTAGGACAGAGGTGGATTAATACTACTAGGACAGAGGTGGATTAATACTACTAGGACAGAGGTGGATTAATACTACTAGGACAGAGGTAGAGGTGGATTAATACTACTAGGACAGAGGTGGAGGTGGATTAATACTACTAGGACAGAGGTGGATTAATACTACTAGGACAAAAGGTGGAGGTGGATTAATACTACTAGGACAGAGGTGGAGGTGGATTAATACTACTAGGACAGAGGTGGATTAATACTACTAGGACAGAGGTGGATTAATACTACTAGGACAGAGGTGGATTAATACTACTAGGACAGAGGTGGATTAATACTACTAGGACAGAGGTAGAGGTGGATTAATACTACTAGGACAGAGGTGGAGGTGGATTAATACTACTAGGACAGAGGTGGAGGTGCATTAATACTACTAGGACAGAGGTGGATTAATACTACTAGGACAGAGGTGGATTAATACTATTAGGACAGAGGTGGATTAATACTACTAGGACAGAGGTGGATTAATACTATTAGGACAGAGGTAGAGGTGGATTAATACTACTAGGACAGAGGTGGAGGTGCATTAATACTACTAGGACAGAGGTGGATTAATACTACTAGGACAGAGGTGGATTAATACTACTAGGACAGAGGTGGATTAATACTACTAGGACAGAGGTGGATTAATACTACTAGGACAGAGGTGGATTAATACTACTAGGACAAAAGGTGGAGGTGGATTAATACTACTAGGACAGAGGTGGAGGTGGATTAATACTACTAGGACAGAGGTGGAGGTGGATTAATACTACTAGGGCAGAGGTGGATTAATACTACTAGGACAGAGGTGGAGGTGGATTAATACTACTAGGACAGAGGTGGAGGTGGATTAATACTACTAGGGCAGAGGTGGATTAATACTACTAGGACAGAGGTGGAGGTGGATTAATACTACTAGGACAGAGGTGGAGGTGGATTAATACTACTAGGACAGAGGTGGATTAATACTACTAGGACAGAGGTGGATTAATACTACTAGGACAGAGGTGGAGGTGGATTAATACTACTAGGACAGAGGTGGAGGTGGATTAATACTACTAGGACAGAGGTGGATTAATACTACTAGGACAGAGGTGGAGGTGCATTAATACTACTAGGACAGAGGTGGATTAATACTACTAGGACAGAGGTGGAGGTGGATTAATACTACTAGGACAGAGGTGGAGGTGCATTAATACTACTAGGACAGAGGTGGAGGTGGATTAATACTACTAGGACAGAGGTGGAGGTGGATTAATACTACTAGGACAGAGGTGGAGGTGGAGAACTGATACTCAGGGTCTTACCTGTATAGATTAATCAAGTCAGGTCAGATATCCCCTGTGGGCGGGTCCTACGGCTGGCCACACCCCTTCCACCATCGTACTATTTACACTCCCTGGGTTGTCAAAAACACAATCTGCACAAAGAGCTTTTCTTTCTTTGTTCTTATGAGACCTCATTAACTTATGTTCTTCTTCATATTATCTTACAACGTAACTAAGGATATAGTAGCCTACTTCAAATACAATGGAATAATGTATAGTCATGGTCAGTGTCCTGGTCAGTATCATGGCAGCATCATGGTCAGTATCATGTCAGTATCATTGTCAGTGTAATGTCAGCATCATGGTCAGTATCATTGTCAGTATCATTGTCAGTATCATGTCAGTATCATGGTCAGCATCATGGTCAGTATCATGGTCAGTATCATTGTCAGTATCATTGTCAGTGTAATGTCAGTATCATGTCAGTATCATGGTCAGTATGATGTCAGTATGATGTCAGTATCATGGTCAGTATCATGGCCAGTATCATGTCAGTATCATGTCAGTATAATGTCAGTATCATGTCAGTATCATGGCCAGTATCATGTCAGTATGATGTCAGTATAATGTCAGTATCATGTCAGTATCATGGTCAGTATCATGGCCAGTATCATGTCAGTATGATGTCAGTATAATGTCAGTATCATGTCAGTATCATGGTCAGTATAATGTCAGTATCATGTCAGTATCATGGTCAGTATCATGTCAGTATAATGTCAGTATAATGTCAGTATCATTGTGGTCAGTATAATGTCAGTGTCATATCAGTATCATGGTCAGTATCATGGTCAGTCAATATCCGGTCAGTATAATGTCAGTATCATGGTCAGTATCATGTCAGTGTAATGTCAGTATCATGGTCAGTATCATGGTCAGTATAATGTCAGTATCATGGTCAGTATCGTGTCAGTATCATGTCAGTGTCATGTCAGTATCATTGTCAGTATCATGGTCAGTATCATGTCAGTATCATGGTCAGTATCATGGTCAGTATCATGGTCAGTATCATGGTAGTATCATGTCAGTATCATGTCAGTATCATGTCAGTATCATGTCAGTATCATGTCAGTATAATGTCAGTATCATGTCAGTATCATGGTCAGTATCATGTCAGTATCATGTCAGTATCATGTCAGTATAATGTCAGTATCATGGTCAGTATCATGGTCAGTATAATGTCAGCATCATGGTCAGTATCATGGTCAGTATCATGTCAGTATCATGGTCAGTATCATGTCAGTATCATGTCAGTATCATGGTCAGTATCATGTCAGTATCATGGTCAGTATCATGTCAGTATCATGGTCAGTATCATGTCAGTGTCATATCAGTATCATGGTCAGTATCAGGGTCAGTCAGTATCATGGTCAGTCAGTATCATGGTCAGTATCATGGTCAGTCAGTATCATGTCAGTGTAATGTCAGTATCATGGTCAGTCAGTATCATGTCAGTATAATGTCAGTATCATGTCAGTATCATGGTCAGTATCATGGTCAGTATCATGTCAGTATCATGGTCAGTGTCATGGCCAGTATCATGTCAGTATGTCAGTATCATGGTCAGTATCATGTCAGTGTCATGTCAGTATAATGTCAGTATCATGTCAGTATCATGGTCAGTATCATGTCAGTATCATGTCAGTATCATGTCAGTATAATGTCAGTATCATGGTCAGTATCATGGTCAGTATAATGTCAGTATCATGGTCAGTATCATGGTCAGTATCATGTCAGTATCATGGTCAGTATCATGTCAGTATCATGTCAGTATCATGGTCAGTATCATGTCAGTATCATGGTCAGTATCATGTCAGTATCATGGTCAGTATCATGTCAGTGTCATATCAGTATCATGGTCAGTATCAGGGTCAGTCAGTATCATGGTCAGTCAGTATCATGGTCAGTATCATGGTCAGTCAGTATCATGTCAGTGTAATGTCAGTATCATGGTCAGTCAGTATCATGTCAGTATAATGTCAGTATCATGTCAGTATCATGTCAGTATCATGGTCAGTATCATGGTCAGTATCATGTCAGTATCATGGTCAGTGTCATGGCCAGTATCATGTCAGTATGTCAGTATCATGGTCAGTATCATGGTCAGTGTCATGTCATGTCAGTATAATGTCAATATCATGTCAGTGTAATGTCAGTATCATGTCAGTGTAATGTCAGTATCATGTCAGTATCATGGTCAGTGTCATGGCCAGTATCATGTCATTATGTCAGTATCATGGTCAGTATCATGTCAGTATGTCAGTATCATGTCAGTATGTCAGTATCATGGTCAGTATCATGTCAGTATGTCAGTATCATGGTCAGTATCATGTCAGTATGTCAGTATCATGGTCAGTATCATGTCAGTATGTCAGTATCATGGTCAGTATCATGTCAGTATCATGGTCAGTATCATGGTCAGTATCATGTCAGTATGTCAGTATCATGGTCAGTATCATGTCAGTATCATGGTCAATATCTTGGTCAGTATCATGGTCAGTATCATGTCAGTATGTCAGTATCATGGTCAGTATCATGTCAGTATCATGGTCAGTATCATGGTCAGTATCATGGTCAGTATCATGGTCAGTATCATGGTCAATATCTTGGTCAGTATCATGGTCAGTATCATGGTCAGTATCATGGTCAATATCTTGGTCAGTATCATGGTCAGTATCTTGGTCAATATCATGTCAGCATCATGTCAATATCTTGGTCAGTATCATGTCAGTATCATGGTCAGTATCATGTCAGTATCATGGTCAGTATCATGTCAGTATCATGGTCAGTATCATGTCAGCATCATGTCAATATCTTGGTCAGTATCATGGTCAGTGTCATGTCAGTGTCCTATCAGTATCACAACACAAATCAACAAACACATGAATTATTTACAAATGAATCATTGAACTTTTAACTAATACACAATTTTAATATATTCCCCTTTTTAACCATTCATTTGTTTCTCTTAATTTATTTAATATATGTAAATTATAACCATCACTAATTTATTTAATATTTGTAAATTATAACCATCCAGGTACTTGTAGCTAAAACAAACCATTAGTGTCTGAAGACACTCAAACCAAATGGTTTTCTTGTCACAAAATAAGCAGAATGAGCCTTTAATGTTTCACCATGCTGCTGCCTCACTAACCAAGGCTAGTTAGCTAGCTTAGAGTTTAGCATGTCGGTTAGCATTAAACCTCTTCATAAACATCACTAAAACGATACAGTGTTGACAGTAAAGTACGTTTAAAACATTAACACAACATTCTCACAACCCCTGGTTGGTTTTTATCGAGTATCTGGACTCAAACAAGCAAATAAAGTGTGTTATGTTAGCATTAGCAACAGGCTAACGCCTCGTGGTTATACAACAACACTAAACAGAATTATCTTTGGTCTGTGGACTCTAATAAGAGAATGTCTCATTAGCTCTGATGTATTAAGGACGTAATCTATAATAAATGATCATTCTGTGTGTTTTCATACCAGTAATGCCCTCCTAATACGCGAGGGGGCTGTGTTTTTTCGATTACTTTTTGCATTTATTTTATTTAATTCTTTTATTGTATATATTTTTTTTCATTTTCCAAAGAAAATATTAAAAATAAATGAAAAAAGTTATCGAAAGAACACGGCCCCCTCGCGTATTAGGAGGGCAGGGTGAGTCACCAGAACCAAGGACGGGTGTTTTTGATGAATCTAACATGTTAAAAATGGAGTTTGAAGATATAATGGGTTTGTATAGGAAGGGGGCGTGTCTGATAAAATGTATATAAAATATCTAAACACTGAATCAAGCAACTTAAAAACGGTCTGGGGGGCTGACAGAAGCCTGAGTAGACGATAAAATGACCCAAAGTTTTTTTTAAAGTGAAATATCCCTTTAAGCTCTTTAGACCAAATGTCTACAGAGCATGTGGCTGGTAGCCTATAGTGCAGAGGTGTGAATGGCGATTTACATCTCTATTGTTAACCTGAAGACATCACCCGGGCTTCCTGGCACACTGTTGCTAATCAGATAGAAACAGTGATCAAAGGACATGAAAGGAGCTGATCTCAGGGTGACCCCCACCCACAAGAACTTATTGTAATGAGTATAAGAGGGACTGTAAATGACTTGTTAGTGAGTACTGACCACGCCGTGAGGCTGGGGGGGGGCTGTTGCTATGATGCTGTTTGTTTATTATGGAATAAATGAATGATTCTGAACCTGAACATGGATCCGGACGTCTTCTCTTCTTCTTCTACGCTTCTTTTAAGCAGCTAGGCCTGGTAACACGCAGTTTACTGCCTCAAATACACGACATAGGCAAATCAGAGAATCAATCAAGAGTCTAGAGTCTGATCACTGATGGAGGTGGAGTAGGATGCCTAAATAATAGAGTCTGATCACTGATGGAGGTGAGGTAAGATGCCTAAAACATAGAGTCTGATCACTGATGGAGGTGGGGTAAGATGCCTAAAACATAGAGTCTGATCACTGATGGAGGTGGGGTAGGATGCCTAAATAATAGAGTCTGATCACTGATGGAGGTGGGGTAAGATGTCTAAAACATAGAGTCTGATCACTGATGGAGGTGGGGTAAGATGCCTAAAACATAGTCTGATCACTGATGGAGGTGGGGTAAGATGCCTAAAACATAGAGTCTGATCACTGATGGAGGTGGGGTAAGATGTCTAAAACATAGAGTCTGATCACTGATGGAGGTGGGGTAAGATGTCTAAAACATAGAGTCTGATCACTGATGGAGGTGAGGTAAGATGCCTAAAACATAGAGTCTGATCACTGATGGAGGTGGAGTAAGATGTCTAAAACATAGAGTCTGATCACTGATGGAGGTGGGGTAAGATGTCTAAAACATAGAGTCTGATCACTGATGGAGGTGGGGTAAGATGTCTAAAACATAGAGTCTGATCACAGGTGGAGGTGGGGTAAGATGTCTAAAACATAGAGTCTGATCACAGGTGGAGGTGAGGTAAGATGCCTAAAACATAGAGTCTGATCACTGATGGAGGTGAGGTAAGATGCCTAAAACATAGAGTCTGATCACTGATGGAGGTGAGGTAAGATGTCTAAAACATAGAGTCTGATCACTGATGGAGGTGGGGTAAGATGTCTAAAACATAGAGTCTGATCACTGATGGAGGTGGGGTAAGATGTCTAAAACATAGAGTCTGATCACTGATGGAGATGGGGTAAGATGTCTAAAACATAGTCTGATCACTGATGGAGGTGGGGTAAGATGTCTAAAACATAGAGTCTGATCACTGATGGAGGTGGGGTAAGATGTCTAAAACATAGTCTGATCACTGATGGAGGTGGGGTAAGATGTCTAAAACATAGAGTCTGATCACTGATGGAGATGGGGTAAGATGTCTAAAACATAGAGTCTGATCACTGATGGAGGTGGGGTAAGATGTCTAAAACATAGAGTCTGATCACTGATGGAGGTGGGGTAAGATGCCTAAAACATAGAGTCTGATCACTGATGGAGGTGGGGTAAGATGTCTAAAACATAGAGTCTGATCACTGATGGAGGTGGGGTAAGATGTCTAAAACATAGAGTCTGATCACTGATGGAGGTGGAGTAAGATGTCTAAAACATAGAGTCTGATCACTGATGGAGGTGGGGTAAGATGTCTAAAACATAGAGTCTGATCACTGATGGAGGTGGGGTAAGATGTCTAAAACATATAGTCTGATCACAGGTGGAGGTGGGGTAAGATGTCTAAAACATAGAGTCTGATCACAGGTGGAGGTGAGGTAAGATGCCTAAAACATAGAGTCTGATCACTGATGGAGGTGAGGTAAGATGCCTAAAACATAGAGTCTGATCACTGATGGAGGTGGGGTAAGATGTCTAAAACATAGAGTCTGATCACTGATGGAGGTGGGGTAAGATGTCTAAAACATAGAGTCTGATCACTGATGGAGATGGGGTAAGATGTCTAAAACATAGAGTCTGATCACTGATGGAGGTGGGGTAAGATGTCTAAAACATAGAGTCTGATCACTGATGGAGGTGGGGTAAGATGTCTAAAACATAGAGTCTGATCACTGATGGAGATGGGGTAAGATGTCTAAAACATAGAGTCTGATCACTGATGGAGATGGGGTAAGATGTCTAAAACATAGAGTCTGATCACTGATGGAGATGGGGTAAGATGCCTAAATAATAGCCAGAGCTCTGATCAACAGTCTGTGTGTGGCAGGTCTTGGAGGCATGTGGAGTGATCCTGCGCTTGCGAATCCCGGACGAACTTCGGAGCTTTTGTCAATTATAGTAGTATATATATATATATATTATAGTAGTATAAGATAAGATATGGTTAAAATGGAGTTTGTTACAATGGTATAGGAAGGGGGCGTGTCTGATAAAAATGAATATCAAATATCTAAATAGTGAATCAAGCAACTTAAAAAAACTGCCCTGGGGTGAAACACAGAAGCCTGAGTAGACGTTAAAATGACCCCAAACATGTTTGAAAGTGAAATATCCCTTTAAATTGAAACCTTAGAAATGTACAGATACCCTGTATACATTCATACTGTAATGTTGGTTTGTTTACTGTTTGTTTTCTGAGTGACATAACGATGTTGCACATTAACTCATTCCCTGTTACGGACGAAATTGACGTGGTTTACGTCCAAACGCCCAAGCTGCCTACGACGTAAAATACGTCGGGGGGGGGGGGGGGGGGGACGCTGCTCCAGCCTGTGAATGATCCAAGCATCACCGAAGAAGAGTACCCAGAAATCACGTGACCGGGAAGAAAAAAAAGATGGCCTGCTTACATGTTAAAGGATTTATAAAAGTTCATTTTTCTCTGAATTCTGTTGTTTTCTAAGTGTTTTTCAAAAAACAAGCCCCATTGACGGCCAGCCATTACACACCCCTGTGCGTGAATGAGCCCTTCTCAGTGAGGACGTCGGTCACCAAGATTATTCCATGATTTTTCAAAGGTTCAGTAAAATCGCCGTTTTCGCTGGCAAGGGGACCTTAGACGGATGAATTAATTAATGAATTCCTGGTAGTGAATGAGTTAAGGTAATCATGTGGGGACCCCTGACCCCTCAAAATAATGATTGGCACCATGTGTGTCTCATCCCCAGCAGGCTGGCCCCTCCTCCTATAAAGGAACAGAAAATAACAAAGGGGGCGGGGCGGGGCAGTGGCTCAGGGGTAGAGTGGCCGGGTAGAGGGAACTGGAAAACCGCAATGTTCCCAGTTTGATCCCGGGCTGGGGGGCTCCCCCAGAGTTAGTGTGGAAGTGTCCTTGAGCAAGACGCTGAACCCCTAATTGCTCCCGACGAGCAGGTTGGTGCCTTGCATGGTTTCCTCCGCCATCTGTGTGTGAATGTGTGTGTGTGAATGTGTGTGTGTGAATGTGTGTGTGAATGTGTGAATGTAATGCGCAATCTATGTAAAGCGCTTTGGATAAAAGCGCTATATAAATGCACCATTTACCATTTACCATTGCTGTCTCCGCTATCAAGGCGGATCTGTCCAACTATTTGAAACATTTTCAAATGGTTGTGGTATATTGGCCCGTATTGCTTATATTGTATGAACATTATGCAAGTCAAAAGCAGATATAAATGATAGAAGTTATTTGACTACAGTCAGGAGTAGCCATGTGTTGTAAACAGACACAGTCTAACTGTCTGCACTTCTGGGCTCTTCAAGCACATGATGTTAATGTTGACCTGTTGTTCAAGAGGAAGCCTGCTGCCAGGTGTGAATGGAGAGTTACATCTCTATTGTTAACCTGAACACATCACCCAGGCTTCCTGACATACTGTTGCTAATCAGATAGAGACACTGATCAAAGGAACTGATCAACTTGTGGGGGGGATTCTCTGACCCCCACCCGCCTGTTATTGTAATGTGAACCTAGAGTATAAGAGTGACTGTAAATGACTTGTGAGGGAGGGCTGTTCACCAGTGGAGGACAGGGGCTCCTGCCCCTGGTTCCCTGTTATGATGCTGTTTGTTACTGAATAAACCACTGAATGATTCTGAACATGGATCTGGACGTCTTCTTCTCCTCTACTTTATTACAACCAGCCTGGTAACACGCAGTTTACTGCCTCTAATACACCACATGGTTCAACTAGCCCATCTACATCAACACGTTGTGAGCTTGTACATCGGCTGTTTGAACTATTTGAAAATGTTTTTAAAAATAGTAAAAGATGGCAAAGAAGTTTAGGGATAATGGGTAAGGCACCGGAAAAATAAGGCCATGTCTGTCTGTCTGTCTGTCTGTCTGTCTGTCTGTCTGTCTGTCTCTCGCTCTCTCCCTCTGTCTGTCTGTCTGTCTCTCTCGCTCTCTCCCTCTGTCTGTCTGTCTGTCTGTCTGTCTGTCTGTCTGTCTGTCTGTCTGCCTGTCTCTCTCTCGCTCTCTCCCTCTGTCTGTCTGTCTGTCTGTCGCTCTCTCCCTCTGTCTGTCTGTCTGTCTGTCTGTCTGTCTCTCGCTCTCTCCCTCTGTCTGTCTGTCTGTCTCTCGCTCTCTCCCTCTGTATGTCTGTCTGTCTGTCTCTCGCTCTCTCCCTCTGTCTGTCTTTGTCTCTCTGTCTCTTTCTGTGTGTGTGTGAACATGAAGACTCGTCCCAAGAGACATGACCCCTGACTCCTCACAGGTAAATGATTAATAGTTAATTAACAACACGGCACTGATTAAAGGACAAGACACTCACATGTAGACAGACTGCATTTTAACACAGAACATTATAATCATTTTATTATGTTTTAAATCTAAAACAGATAAATATTGCTTCAGAACAGAACTCTACTTATTGTGCATTTATTCAACGTGATCAAAATGGAAGGAAGCATAAAACCTATTCACCCTCTGAAGGCCAACTTACGCTGTGAGCGGCACTTGTCGACCGCCACGTCACGTGATCAAGTGACGTAAAAACGAGAAGAAAAAAAAAAGTGTCGCGAAGGACGTTCCTCCGACGGTGTTACAAACCTCTGAAAAAAAAGGTTGCAGGCGCTTCAGGAAATGTCGCGTAATCTGATTGGTTGGGAAGACGAGGTAAGCTCCGGTAACCACGGAGATGCGTCAGACCACATTCACTTCCTGGTTTACATTTTGTGGCGAGGCGGTCGGGAGAGTCGCAGACGGCATGAAACTCACAACTCACACAACGCTGTGAGGCGAGACGTAATGCGACGCGCCGTTCGACACTTGTGGCTTCTAGCGTAAACGGGCCTTTAGACCTTGTCGCACGACGTTTGCTGCGCGCCAAAAATGTTAGATGTACAAGCTGGTAGATTCGCCATTTTCGGCGCGCGAGACACCGTCGTGCGACAAAGTATACACCGGGGCTTAATGATGTGCACTTTACTCGCCATGACGTGCACTCTCGTGACGTGTGCTCTACTCGTCGTGTGCTCCGCTAGCTGCTAACATGCTAACGCTAACGGCTGCAGGAAGCCGTGTTCCAACCAGCAGTGATGTCACATGTCAGGTGACATCACTTCCCTTTTGTTCCCTTATTGCTAACATTCCGTAATCCAACCCCATCGATCACAACCCCAGGCCGTTAAAACAAGCGCCCCTCATGTCCCTCATGTCAGTCCAGTTGTACCCTCATGTCAGTCCAGTTGTACCCTCATGTCAGTCCAGTTGTACCCTCATGTCCCTCATGTCAGTCCAGTTGTACCCTCATGTCCCTAATGTCAGTCCAGTTTCCCCCCCCCCCCATGTCCCTGCTGTAGGGAAGAGACCAGGTGCGTTGGATTCCATGTACGCTTCAGTCTAGGGTTCGGAATCTGGAACCGGATGGAACCAGATCTAACATAGAGGAACCAAAGGAACCGGATCCAACATAGAGGATCCGGAGGAAATCGGTTCCATCACATTTAAACCCGTTTCCGGAAACCAGGGTTTTACCTCCACTGGTCAGAGCTGATATGTGGACTTACTGTCTGATATACAATTACAATACCAGTGGTCTTCAAACCTTTTTTTTTCTATTTATTTCAAGGACCACCATAACTTTGAGAGTGTACAAACATTTGTACACTCTCAGAGTTACAGACCTGTAAGGGTCCATATTTGGAACCCCCCTATAGGAATCATTAAAGGGAATCGTTAAGGAACAGGAATCGTTTTAAAAACTTAAAGGATCCCAGCCTTAGTTCAGTCCACTAGTATGGAGGGAAGAAGGGCCGGGGTGCGCTGGATTTGATTCATGGTTCAGTCCAGTAGAAATGGGGTGCGTATGATTCGATGCATTTGGTGCAGTCCATAGGAGATGAAGGTTGTGTCTGATTTGATGCATTTGGTGCAGTCCATAGGAGATGAAGGTTTGTTTGATTTGATGCATTTGGTGCAGTCCATAGGAGATGAAGGTTGTGTATGATTTGATGCATTTGGTACAGTCCATAGGAGATGAAGGTTCCACTTGCTTCTGTCTCTGGATTTCTGAGATGTTGTTTGTCGTTTTGGAGACAAGACCAGTGGTCTACTGGTTTGAACTGGTTTGAACTGGGAGGTACTTGAGGCGGGGTTATTGAGAAGTGGGCGGAGCTAGCGGTCCATGCAGTCTGTGGGTTTGTTGGTTCGGGGGTATTTTGTATGAGGAACTGCCTGTGTGTGTGTGTGTGTGTGTGTGTGTCAATGTGCTAATTGTATGTGCCTATCACACAGTATATGCGTGTGTGCGTGTGCGTGTGTGTGTGTGTGTGTGTGTGTGTGTGTGTGTGTGTGTTATGACAGTATGTCCAGGGTGACGGTGCCTCTCTGTCTCTTCAGGATGTTCACAGCCTGTTCGTGCGTCACAGCCTCCAGACTCTCTCCGTTCACACACACGATCTGGTCCCCCCTCTTAAGACGACCGTCCACTGCAGCGGCCCCCTGCATGCGCGCACACACGCACACGCACACGCACACACACACACACACACACACACACACACACAGTTACTTAGACTTGTTTTCCTGACCACAATGTTAAACATGTCATTTAGACAGATTCTAGGTTCATTGTTTACCTGTCAAACACTTTGTCTAAAAAGATCGACCCACAAAAGTCCTTGCGTCTTGTTTCCATTGAGGTCCTTGGTTTTCAATTCATCAACAATCCTGATCCTAGTTTACTGAGACACTACACTGTCTCTGTATTCTATGATCCTATAGTTTACTGAGACACTACACTGTCTCTCTGTATTCTATGATCCTATAGTTTACTGAGACACTACACTGTCTCTGTATTCTATGATCCTATAGTTTACTGAGACACTACTGTCTCTCTGTATTCTATGATCCAATAGTTTACTGAGACACTACACTGTCTCTCTGTATTCTATGATCCTATAGTTTACTGAGACACTACACTGTCTCTGTATTCTATGATCCTATAGTTTACTGAGACACTACACTGTCTCTCTGTATTTTATGATCCTATAGTTTACTGAGACACTACACTGTCTCTCTGTATTCTATGATCCTATAGTTTACTGAGACACTACACTGTCTCTCTGTATTCTATGATCCTATAGTTTACTGAGACACTACACTGTCTCTGTATTCTATGATCCTATAGTTTAATGAGACACTACACTGTCTCTGTATTCTATGATCCTATAGTTTACTGAGACACTACACTGTCTCTCTGTATTCTATGATCCTATAGTTTACTGAGACACTACACTGTCTCTCTGTATTCTATGATCCTATAGTTTAATGAGACACTACACTGTCTCTGTATTCTATGATCCTATAGTTTACTGAGACACTACACTGTCTCTCTGTATTCTATGATCCTATAGTTTACTGAAACTAGGATCATAGGAAAATGTGTGAGATCATCACACATTTTCACGATTTTTCAAAAATAGCAGATCTACAAGCTTGTAGATCTGCTATTTTAGTTTTTTTTAACTAAAATTTTTATCCCACGATTTTGTAATCCTATTTTTTACACCCAGTGCCAATTGTCTATGTAATCCTGGGCACTACCTTCCCTCTGCCAACCTAGGGAGGCCAGGGCCGAGCTCATGCCTCCTTCAATGCATGAGAGCCAACTGACCTTCTTATCACCTGACAGGGGGGAGTTTCCCTGGTTGGACGTAGCGCGTGGAAGTAACACATTATTCCAACCAGTTCCCTTCCCCTCCATCAGGCGCCCCGGCTGGCCAGGGGGAGGCAGTATAGTGACCAGGATTACTGCATGTTTTTGTGAGGGTACCTACCCTAGGAGACACAGGGAGAACATGCAAACTCCACACAGAAAGGCCCTTTCGCCAACCCCACCTAGGGTATGGGCACTGATGACGCGGAGGAGAGAACACGCCCCCAGCGCCCACAGCGTCCCCTGCGGGAATCAAACCCAGGACCTTCTAGCTGTGAGGCGACAGCGCTACCGACTGCGCCACCGTGCCCCCTATCTGCTATTTTTGAATGGCCCAAAGAAATCAAAAAAATTACACAGATGCGTTCCCGGCTTGAATGGGTTAGGTCATGGGTTAGGTCAGTCTGCAGACAGACAGACAGACAGACAGACAGGTACCTTGCTGAAGACAGTTTTAACGTAGATAGGCAGGTCTCCATGAGGACTCCCGAACCCTCCAACGATGCTGAAGCCCAGACCGTCTGAACCTTTCTCCAGGACGATGGAACGGCACCGAGGAGCCCTGACAACCAATCACATCACAGCACCATGACATCACAACCAATAACATCACAGCACGATGACATCACAACCAATAACATCACAGCACGATGACATCATAACCAATCACATCCAATCACAGCCAGAGCATATGAGCGGAGCAGGATGATTTTTAACGTAGAGGGAGCGGGTTTATAAAAAGGTAGGAGCGGAACTCGGAGCGAGGACCGCCTGCCACTCCAAGCCGCTACGGTCGGGTCCGCGCACCACAGGTTTGAGCACGCCCGTTCACACCGACAGACTCCAAGAAATCCGCAACACTGCAACAGAAGTGCACAGTGCACGTCCCTGATCAAGATTTCATTCAAATGTGTCCCGTAATCCACACAAGTGTGTTTATAAATACCTTGTGTCAGTTAAGTTATAAGCCTATCACCAGCCGATCAAAGGATACGATTTGAAACACAACGTCAGGTTTTGGCTGAACGAACCACACTCGCTTTGCCATTCCCCCCCCTCTGGACCGGCATGGTGATTAATCATTAACCCACATCATTTAATGTTGTCCGTCTTATTAGAAAAGACGATGCCTACATAAAAAGGAAACTTGAATGGCATCATTTGCAGCAAGCCCTACAGAAGTCCCTGGACGGGTGCTACAACAGAATGTTACATGTGGTACTGAACATCAACCAGGACGAGCACGTTACCAACAAGAGAATGTGCTCCTCGGGCTCCCCAGGCGAGTACTGTTCCTGATTAATCCTGTCTTACCTATTTATATTACATATTGTGATGTCACGTGAAGCTTGACCAATGTTAGCTTGGCTGAGACGGACACACACACACACACACACACACACACACACACACACACACACACACACACACACACACACACACACACACACGGACGGACAGAGGGTAAAACATACTCTCCACCATGCCTTCGGCCTGGCGGAGACAACAAGCGTCTGTACGGGGCGCTACCAAGTGTATCAGAAAAAATAGCAGTCAGGAGGATGAGACTAGCCGGCCACTGCCACCGGCACCGAGAATTCCCGGTCAAAAAGCTCGTACTGTGGGAACCAACACACGGGCATGGATCAAGAGGACGTCCCACACCTACAGTACCTACGTGGATGTACTAAGGAAAGATGCCGGTGCAGAAAGCACAAAGGAGCTGGTCAGATGTATGGAGAACGGAGATGACTGGAGACTCTGATGGAGGGCTCGTCTGAGGACGACGTAGAGAGAGGGACGCTTTCGTGCCAAAAGAGAAAGTGTTTCGGACACTTCAAGGTGCGTGACAACAGCCCCCTGGAGCGAGCAGCGGCATCACCGCCCCGCTCTGGTCACAGCACCATGACGTAACAACTAATCACACAGGATGTCCTGGGCCTCATATGTCCTGCTGTTCATATGTAGCCTTTGTTTGTTTGTCATAATGAAGTGTGGGTCACATGACCCAAAGAATAAGCGGCCGAAATGAGTTTTCTCAGACGGGTGGCCGGCCTCTCCCTTAGAGAGTAGAGCCACTGCTCCTTCACTTGGAAAGGAGCCAGCTAAGGTGGTTTGGGCATCTAGTGCGGATGCCTCCCGAGCGTCTCCCTAGGGAGGTCCTTGATGCACGTCACACTGGGAGTAGGAAACCCCCTGGTAGACCAAGGACCAGATAGATTATATCTCCTCTAGGAGGAGACCCCCTGGTACACCATGGACCACATGGGGGGATTACATCTCCACACTGGCCTTGGAACGCCCTGGAAGTGGATAATGTTGCTCAGGAGAGGGAAGTCTGGAGCTCTCTGCTGAAACTGTTGCCCCCGAGACCCGACTCTGGATAAGCGGTTGAAGATGATGGATGGATGGATGGTATATTTATATGAAATGACAAAAATCTAAACCACGGAATGTTCAATTAATTGTTTAATTGAGTAAATTATTAACGGCAATTCATCGATTGTCGATTAATTGTCAACATTCCTAACACACACACACACACACACACACACACACAGTGCACTCACTCTGGCTGTGCTGTGTGGCTCTCTGTGCTCTCAGGAACACTGGAGGTTGTAGACAGACTTTCAACATGGCTGGTTATAGCATTGATGTTAGTGTCTGCTATCACCTAGAGAGAGAGAGAGAGAGAGAGAGAGAGAGAGAGAGAGAGAGAGAGAGAGAGAGAGAGAGAGAGAGAGAGAGAGAGAGAGAGGGGGGAGAGAGAGAGAGAAAGAGGGAGAGAGAGAAAGGGGGAGACAGAGAGAGAGAGAGAGAGAAAGAGAGAGAAAGAGAGAGGGGGAGAGAGAGAGAGAAAGAGAGAGAGAGAGAGAGAGAGAGAGATCAGTAATATGAGATAATTTCAACTTCAGAATAATATGTTTTCCCAAGTCAAGTTATTATACGGTGGAGAAGAGTGGTGTGTGTGTGTTACCTGTATACAGATGTGTCCATACGTGTTCTTCAACATGCCCACAACGTCTCCGTGAGACAGTCCGTCCAACATCTGGCTGTTAATACTGACCAGCCTGTCCCCTACCTGCACGCACGCACGCGCACACGCACGCACGCACGCACGCACGCACGCACGCACGCACGCACGCACGCACGCACACACACACACACACACACACACACACACACACACACACACACACACACACACACACACACACACACACACACACACACACACACACACACACACACACACACACACACACACACACACACACACACACACACACACACACACACACACACACACACACACACACACACAGAGCCTGCAATGAATTTGCCTCCTTCTTCAATGACACATTTCTAAACATTAGACAATCAGTTAGCGCCTCCATATCATATCATTACATTACATTACATTACATTACAGTCATTTAGCAGACGCTTTTATCCAACGCGACTTAAGTGCATTCAACATACAAGAAAACTATTAATCACCAGAAGTCTCAAAGGACAACTTCGTTTTTTTACAACCAAGGTTTATGTTTTAGATTATAATTAAAGTAAATAAAAGATGAGTGTTCAAATGTTTTAATTGACTGCTTTCTATAGTTTTAGCAATTTTGGCAATCTTTTTTACAGTGGGCGGGGGCATACTGTCCAGTGGCTATATATGTCCTTTTTTACACAATAACCCGGTGTTTTCTTTATTATTATTTACAGTAGCTCTTCTAGCCCCCAATAACTCACATCTGGCCATCAAAGACCACAGGACCTTTTTTTATTGTGTAAAAAGGGCATATTCTAGCCACCGGACAGAATGCCCCCGCCCACTGTAAAAAAAGATCGCGAAAATTGCTAAAACTATAGAAAGCAGTAAATGAAAAAGAAATAACACTCATCTTTTATTTACTTTAATTACAAGCTAAAATATAAACCTTGGTTGTAAAAAAACAAAGTTGTCCTTTAAGTGAATTCTCTTCCAAAACAAGCAACTAAGAGCATACCTAAAGCTAAGGTAAAAGTGCAATATATCAGATACCTACTTTATTAACACATTAACCGCCAAGAACGTAGTCCTACGGTCCACGGTCTTTTCGCGCTAAAAATTTCCGGGTGCACTTTCGGAATTTTTTTGATCCACTTCCGTTTCCGGTTTGATGACCGGAAACGGAATTATTTGGGATCCGGTTTTGACGATCACGTCCGCCCTCGTTCTACAGACGAAACTGAAACTCAATTCTCTTCCTGTAGTTTTTTCTCCTCGCATTTCACTGTTTAACGTAATCCGCTCTAACTACAACATGGATACCCCGTTTGACACGTGGTTTTCACTGGGAGATACAGTGGGATGTCGCGGATGTAAACAGACCGTGTACGGCTCAATCAACACATTGATTGCCTAGAACGAGTTAACTCGTTTTTACTCGTTTTTAAAATCCATCACTTGATTGCCTAGATCGAGTTAACTCGTTTTTAAGAATGGATTTTTTTTTTATTTTTTAATTCTTTTTTTTTTTTTTTTTACTTTTTTTTTTTTTTTTTTGACCCAAAGACCAAGGAGATATGATTAGTCGAAGATCTAGACTCCTATCCACTTCCTTGTTAACTTAAAACTTTAAAATTTTGTATCTCAGCTCCTGAGTACTTTTCTTTTTTCAATGAAAAATCTCTGGCAATAAACTGCAAAAAATCTGAAATAACTCAGGCAATCAATGTGTTAAGGATTTTAACAAGATCTATGGCGACATGAAAAAAACAAAAAAACAACAAAAACACCTTGGCACTGGTGAGTACATTATGAGATTAACCTCTGGCGGTCGATGTGTTAAACAGATGAGACACAGAGACAAATAGGAAAATCAAATGAGCAAGAGCCAGAACAAATAAGTGAATCAAATAAAGAAGCTCCCTGTATCATCATACCCTGTATCAGGTACAGGGTATGTGTGCCCACTTCAAACTAACTCAAATACCATGACACAGTTTAATCTGATCGATCACGAAAGCTTGGAAGACATGACACAGCATCTGAAATCCTCTTGCTGTTGCCTTGATATTCTGCCAACAGGCCTTTTCAAAACTGCATGGCCTCAGATCTTATACAAATTGTCAACTCATCTCTACAATCAGGCTGCTTCCCACAGACCCTGGAAACAAAAAAATAACACACGTCACTATTAAATAGTAGCCTGGTAAAGCCCCTCCCTCCGGAATTCTCATTTCCATTTGACTTCAGGAAGGAGTCTGGCAAGAGGGCTTATTTGGCTTTTTGTCGCCGTCCACCAAGTGGACGAGCCTATGAACTTGCCACAGACTGTTGATCAGAGCTCTGGCTAATACTTAGGCTTCTTTCCCCACCTTCAATGTACTTACATATTGTACGGTTAATATAAAACTACATTTCCTACTACATCTTAACGCTTTGCTTTGCGGCCCTAACCTCTAGTCCCATCCTCCCAACCTCGGTCATGTGATAAAGAGGTCAGACTTCCTGTATCTGGTTGCTATGCTATGGCAACCTGCCAGATCAGGCTGAGGGTCTGATAGGCAAATCAGAAAATCAATCAAACCGAGAGTCCGATCACTGATGGAGGTGGGGTAAGATGCCTAAAACATAGCCATAGCTCTGATCAACAGTCTGTGGCAAGTTTCGGGGCAAATGGAGTGATCCTGTGCTTGCTTACCCCGCACGAACTTTCAGAGCTTTTGTCAATTATATAGTAGTAAGATAGTAAGATAGTAAGATGTATATAGTACCTGTCAGAGTACTTTCAGGCCAGTCTTTGATGTTAGCACTATGACGTCATATAGATGACAACAGGGATCTCCAAATATGGACATTTTGGAATTTACAGATATTTCTGGTGAACCGCTGATCCGACCGACTTCCCACTGGGCACGCCACTCCCTCCACCCCACCCCCGTCTCAGCCAATTACAAGCTGTGTCCTGAGCAACCGTCCAGGGTAAACGATATCACTCACCAATCGCATCGGCTTCGGGCGCACAGCTTGACAACAGCTTGACAACGGCCCGTGGGCGCTGATTGGCTAATCATTCAACCCGACCTCACCGCCAGCACTCATTGGAAAATCCCTTTTTCAAGCGGGAAAACTGCAGGTTCAAAACCCAATGCCAAACTAGCAGAGTCTATAGCAGTGTTTCCAAACCTTTGAGCACACACTTCTTATAGTGGACGAAACCTGAGACCCCATGGTTGTGGGGTCACTCATAACCAGTGTTATTTGTGAATTGGAAAGTGGTTGCACTCTATTTTAATGGCGTAACGTGCACGTGGCTTAACACCTACACTACAGCTCACACAATGGACAATTGATATGCATCTAGGCTCATTGCTATGTTAACCCTATGTTAATTCATGGTGTGACAACCGGCGGTCGGCAGCCTTTGTAAACTTTGTTGAGGTGTGAATTTAAAGTAGTTTTAAATCTATGCATGTGCCTGCGCGTGCTCCTGTTCAAAAAGGTTGTTGCACCGCGTGTTAGGCCGTCCCATGAGCAATGCAACCCTGCTCATAACTCCATAGTATGTGTATGTGTATCGTACAGTACATGATTGCGGGGTCACTCATAACTCCATAGTATGTGTATGTGTATGTTACAGTACATGCAAGATCGGAAAAGGAGCGCTCTTTTTTCCGCGAGACGGGCGAGCGGGAGGCATTGATGTGGCCGCGGTTCGAAACGAGCGAGCGCTCCTCTGCTGAAATGTGAGCTTAGCTTAGGCGCTAAGCTTGACGGCTAACCGGTCCGCCGCAAGCTTCGGTAGGCCCCGTCCAGACCCCGGCCTCGAGTTGAAACCCCAACCCGTTCCGCATCACCTACAAACTGCTCCTCCTCACCTATAAAGCTCCCCCTACTCTCTGGAACTCTCTCTCCATGGAGATTGGCCAGACACCAGCATTGGACTCTTTGAAGTCCGCACTGAAGAGAAACCTGTTTGCTTTTGGCAAATAGTTTGTTAAGGGGCCAAGCACTTAGTGCCTTGGTCCCTTCTTATCTCTCTACTGTTTTTTTCTTCTTCTGCTGTTTTTCGCAGTTCTGGCTTAACCGTGCAGTCGCTTTTTTTACGAAACGGGTCATGGAAAACGGTCAAGAAATGAAACTCAGTCATTCGTCAAAGGGTGGCGCTATAGCACTCAATTGAAAATGCAAACTTTGAACGTGTATAACTCGTGTCCTGTTTGAGCTATCGCCATGGAACTTCAACACACATATATGTCACCTCATGAGACAGTAGGTACAGTAGGTACCTTCATGACTCCATAGTATGTATATACTAGGCACCTTCAGTTTGTGGGTCTTAGCAGTGGACTATAGCTCCATAGTATGCATATGCTAGGTACCTTCATAACACCATAGTATGTATATACTAGGTACCTTCATAACACCATAGTATGTATATACTAGGTACCTTCATAACGCCATAGTATGTATATGTCACAGTACGATTGGAGAACCAGTACGATTGAAGACAGAGCGCTCGTTTTTAGGCACGGGGCTTCGGGGCGAGGCGGGGCTTTTCGAGACAGGGTTTATTAGCGAGGCTCGCGAGGAGGAGGAGGAGGAGAAGGAGGACGCGGCGCTGCGAGGCGGGGGTTTATTACGCGAGGCTCGCGAGGAGGAGGAGGAGGAGAAGGAGGACGCGGCGCTGCGAGGCGGGGGTTTATTACGCGAGGCTCGCGAGGAGGAGGAGCCTCCTCCTCCTCCTCGCGAGCCTCGCGTAATAAACCGTCCTCCTTCTCCTCCTCCTCCGAGGAGGCTCCTCCTCCTCCTCGCGAGCCTCGCGTAATAAACCCCCGCCTCGCAGCGCCGCGTCCTCCTTCTCCTCCTCCTCCTGTCTTTTGTTGTTCCCCCCCACATAGCAACCAGGAAGCTACGCTAGGGGAACGCTGAACACGAGTTCACACGCACACGCTTGTCCATGACGGAGGCGCGCCGACTCAGCAGAGCTTGAGGCCGAGGAGGCGCGCCCTCGCTGCGCGCGCTTCCAGGCGCGAGTGCGCGCGCTGACCGGCCGATGCTCTGCTGAGTCGACACAGCGCCGTTCGAGTTGTAAACCGATAGGGACAGAATAGTTCTTTTCATGGATCACTGTGTGTGTGTGTGTGTGTGTGTGTGTGTGCGTGTGTGTGTGTGTGTGTCAGGGAGAAAGTAAAACAAAAGCCAGAACACAATAAAAGTATCTTAACAGTCCTGCTTTCAATAAACCCAAAAAAGCATGAGCGTGTGCGCGTGTGTGTGCGCTTGTGTGTGTGTGTGTGTGTGTGTGTGTGTGACTGTGTATGTGTGGTCGTGGCCATATATGTTTGTGCACAAGCCTGGCTTGTGGCTCCCTCTAGTGTTGCTTCTACAGAATTGCTGGGTGGGTGGTAAAAACGAGCGTGCTTTCTTCAATCGTCCTGGTTCTCCAATCATAGTGTAACATATATACTAGGTACCTTCATAAAGCCATAGTATGTATATACTAGGTATCTTCATAACGCCATAGTATGTATATACTAGGTAGGTACCTTCATAAAACCATAGTATGTATATACTAGGTACCTTCATAAAGCCATAGTATGTATATACTAGGTACCTTCATAAAGCCATAGTATGTATATACTAGGTACCTTCATAACGCCATAGTATGTATATACTAGGTACCTTCATAACGCCATAGTATGTATATACTAGGTACCTTCATAAAGCCATAG
>NC_137607.1:1937209-1947209 GCF_963280865.1 Gymnoscopelus braueri
AGATAAATATTCTGTGACTACTTTAAAAGGTACGAAAATCTAAAAATGGCTGGCAGTGGATGCAGTGGATGCAGTGGAAGCAGTGGATGCAGTGGAAGCAGTGGATGCAGTGGATGCAGTGGACGCAGTGGACGCAGTGGACGCAGTGGATGCAGTGGACGCAGTGGACGCAGTGGATGCAGTGGACGCAGTGGAAGCAGTGGATGCAGTGGATGCAGTGGACGCAGTGGACGCAGTGGACGCAGTGGAAGCAGTGGATGCAGTGGACGCAGTGGATGCAGTGGACGCAGTGGATGCAGTGGACGCAGTGGACGAAGTGGACGCAGTGGACGCAGTGGATGAAGTGGATGCAGTGGATGCAGTGGATGCAGTGGATGCAGTGGATGCAGTGGATGAAGTGGATGCAGTGGATGCAGTGGATGCAGTGGATGCAGTGGGTGCAGTGGATGCACGCAGAGCAGCCAGAGATAAGTCTGGCAGTGAGTAAACTCTCAAGAACAGACTCAGAGCTGCGCTTGAATCTGTGGGGGAGGTCCTTCATAACGTGTGAGCGTTAGCCTACAAGTGGGCGTGCCTTCAGATCAGGAAGCAGGCCACGCTTTACCCAATCAAATGTAGTGGGCGGGATTTACATCTGTGTGTTCGTTTCCCACTGGAAACAAACCGAAACTCATTTAACAATAACGTCCTCGGAGCCGACAAAACCACGGAGAGTTAGTAACAATTTAACTTACTCTTTCATCATAGAAACAAGTGGGCTTATAACCAAAACCATCCATGTTATTTAGTAGAAATAGTGTTAGTGGGAATGAAAACATAGTCGCACCACCGGAAGTGGAGCGCTGAGGGCATGGACCCGGTTTCCAGGCAGCGTAGGTCTAGTTAATCGCTCCCCCCAGAGTCTAATGCAAAAGTGAAAAACGCTGTTTTCCCTTTTTATTTGACGATGGGTTCCCAGATTGGGCAGTGAGAGAGTTAAAATGGTTGAGAATCACTGCTAGAGCCGTAAACATCTTCTCGTATGGGGGTCCCTGGCATATCTTTTCAAATGGGGGTCCGCGGGTTAATAAGTGTCAATAAGTGTCAATTTGGGGGTCCTTGACATGAAAAAGTTTGAGAACCACTGATCTAGGATCACAGGTAAATTAAGAACCTCATCATCATAATCAGTAGAATATACAAAAACAAATGAACCTGTCATCTGTCTACAGAACATGCTATCTAAACTACATTTTAACCCTTTGCATAAGCCTGCAAGGGCGTCAAGGCTAGGTCAAGTGCTACGAGCCACACACACACACACACACATGCATTTTAATATCTACAATCCCTCAGAACTCTGCTCAGCTGTTTCCAATGCACATTTGTTAATTGCATGGCGTTCAGTCTTTTATGGTTCTATGGCTTATTGTGCATATTTGTATATTGCATTTCGCATATTGCATTCCTTGGCCCCGTATTGCTGCTAGCAGCTATTTATTATTATTATTATTATTCTTACCTCTTCCCTACTATACTGAGTCCCAGGCCCCGCCCAGTCTTACCTCTTCCCTACTATACTGAGTCCCAGGCCCCGCCCAGTCTTACCTCTTCCCTACTATACTGAGTCCCAGGCCCCGCCCAGTCTTACCTCTTCCCTACTATACTGAGTCCCAGGCCCCGCCCAGTCCTCTTGGTCAGCTCCACAGTGATGAGGTCCAGGTTGTGTTCATGTTGGTACTGGGCCTCGTCTCTCAGCACCGTCAGACGGACCAGAGCCGGAGTCTGTCTGAGAGCCAGGATGGCATCTTCATGGTCCACTGCACGCAGGTCTACTCCATTCACCTACAAAAAACAATAGACAATAGTGATGCGCGGGCCGACCCGTAACCCGCGGGTCAACCCGTGGCGCGGGGGGTCGAGTCAGGATTTCAGAGGCAATTATGCGGTCTGCGGGTGAGCGGGTCAGCCGCTCTCACACGCAAAAAAATAAGAAAAATCATATGCTCTTGTTTTGTCTTTATTCCTAATAAGAATAAGAATAAGAATAATAACAATAAAACAGTTTGAATATACTTGGGGTGTATAGTTGAAGATTATTTTCTAACCTTGATTTTACAGAATTATAGGTACGACCCGCGGGGCTCAACCTGAGCCATAGATTTATATATGGGTTTGCGGGGGGGGGGTTGAGGCGGGTTGGGTTCCGTGGCGGGGCGGGTCATGAGAAAAACCCGACCCGCACATCACTAATAGACAAAATGCAATGCAGTTTTTGTAGTAGACTTAATTGTAGGACTACAACTCCCATGAGTTTTGTTTGGCACAGTATGACACATACATAAATCAAGCGATGACACCAGTCGCGTAACTACCGTGACACAGACAACGCAGTTGCGTTGGGGCCCAGAGTCATTCGGGGCCCACCCGCGCCGTAACAAAATAACCTGGTTGCTTGTTTCTCTCGCAAAATCTGGCAACACTGTAAGTCAGAAGAGGCGAGCTATACACGTTCATCTAGACCTCGTAACTACTGTGCAGTACGCCGCTGTCCTCTTGGTTTATAGACCGAAATGTGCAATTTGGGCTGTTTTCTGTGTTCTGTTCTGTCTTAAATCCTCGGCGGCCGCGGCGGGACCACCCCGCGTCCCACTGCGGGCCCACTGTTTCCTCGTTACGCCGCTGGATGGCACCCTGAACCTTCATATACTGTCATATTCACTGATTGCTTTGATTGCTTTATGAGCCAAAGCGTTGCTATAAATCTGAGTGAGCGGAGGCTGTGTTTACTGTGTTTATAAATCTATAGTCAACCAGGCCTGAAGCAGTAGTACTGCCTCTGCCCAGCAGGTGGGGTCAATGTCTCAGTTTATGAGCTGTCCTCTGAACACATTCAGTCCAATCCTAGACAGACAGACAGACAGACAGACAGACAGACAGACAGACAGACAGACAGACAGACAGACAGACAGACAGACAGACAGACAGACAGACAGGCAGACAGACCTGTAGGATCTGGTCTCCAGCCCACAGTCTTCCATCTCTGGCTGCTGCTCCTTCCTCATAAACCTCATGAATCACTATGGCATCCTGATGGAGAGAGAGAGAGAGAGAGAGAGGGGGAGAGAGAGAGAGAGAGAGAGAGAGAGAGAGAGAGAGAGAGAGAGAGAGAGAGAGAGAGAGAGAGAGAGAGAGATAGAGAGAGTTTCCAACATGCACGTGTAATTCCAGGTGTTACAGGAGGTTTAGTTGGTCTACACACAATACAATACATCACTGCAATATGAAAGAGACATTGTTTGTGTTATAACAATGTTCTGCTTAATATGAGACATTGATCATGGAAGTTGTGTGTGTGTGTGTGTGTGTGTGTGTGTGTGTGTGTGTGTGTGTGTGTGTGTGTGTGTGTGTGTGTGTGTGTGTGTGTGTGTGTGTGTGTGTTACCAGCTGTGTGTCTCTTCCTCCCACTATACTGAGTCCCAGACCAGATCGACCTTTAGAGATCTCTATGAGAGTCTCCTGACCCGGAACTACAGGACAACTGGACGGATCTGAGAGAGAGAGAGAGAGAGAGAGAGAGAGAGAGAGAGAGAGAGAGAGAGAGAGAGAGAGAGAGAGAGAGAGAGATTCACACTTATAAAGGAGTAATTCACCCAAAACATGATTGATTGATTGATTGATTGATTGATTGACTGATTACTTTATTAAAGGTAGGGTAAGTGATATTTTTGGGTTAAAACAAAAAGTATTTTGTTAAAAGGTTAAAGCACTATATTCTGATAGTAATCATTGCTATAGAGTGTTTTTTCAGTGACAGGAGTCTCCCCGTCTCTCCAGCTCTTTAATAAACAGAAAATACATTTTCTGGTAGGTGTCAAAATCTCAGCCAATCAGGAGAAAGTACCCATTTTTAAGCTTTATTTTTATAGTGTTCCTGTTCAAATTTTGCCTGCTCATTTCTTAGTGTCATCACTTCCAATTTCACTTGTTTAATCTATATCCTGATTGAGTTCTCTATCCTGATTGGATAAAATTGGAAATTAAACTGAAACTGAAACGAAAATGCATTTTCTGTTTTATAAAGAGCTGGAGAGACATGGAGACTCTTTATATGGACAGGACACTCTATAGTAACGAGCACTATCAGAACATAGAACCATTTTGCAATTATTTGAATAATTGCAAATCACTTACCCTACCTTTAACAGCTTGCAAAAAAATCACAGTAAAGTACAGTTCAATATAAGGTCTGCTAAGATCATTTTAAACCAAAGAAAGGCTTGTTTCCATTGGGGTCCTTTGTACTCAATTCATGGAAACATTTAATGACAGACAACAATATACACTACTATCAGTGTTGCCAGATTCTGTGAGAGAAACAAGCAACCAGGTCTAGGAAAACCAGCCCAAAACAAGCGACTATGGGCCACATGAGCACTTTAACATATACATCAGCTATTTGAAAATAGCAGATCTACAAGCTCACAACGCGTTGCGATGCGACACGTTGTGAGCTTGTAGATCGGCTATTTTCAAATTCAATCTTGCGGGGAAATTATAATAAGCAGATCTGGCAACCCTGACTACTATGCAAAACATCATATAAACCGTTTGAAAACAAAAACAGAAACATGTACAGTAAACAGTGGGGATGACCCACTCATCACATTACTGTCTCAGGAATGTGACAACGACTAAATAAATCTCAATGAGTTCCAGGCTTCATGGGGTAATTGATAGATTTTTTATTTCTTTGGGGGTGAACTACTCCTTTAAGGCCAACAAGTGTCGACTGACACGTCACAATACACCTTTGGATTGATTAAATACTTTATTACATTTATCACTAACCTGGAGGCATTTCACACAAGTGTGAATGGGGTTTAGTGTGTGTGTGTGTGTGTGTGTGTGTGTGTGTGTGTGTGTGTGTGTGTGTGTGTGTGTGTGTGTGTGTGTGTGTACGTACCTATGATGGAGTTCTGTTGTTCGGGGCTGGTGAGGGGAGGAGGGGGGCTCACCCCCCTTTCTGACGCTGTTACCTGCGCGCGCGCACACGCACACACACACACACACACACACACACACACACACACACACACACACACACACACACACACACACACACACACACACACACAGTGTTGTGTAAGACATGGTTTCATATTTCAAATCAACATTAAAAGTTACTTAAAGTAGTAATTTGTTGGTAGGAGACACAAAGAGTCTCCTTTGTGTCTCCTACCGGAACCGCTGCCTACCGGTCCGCTGGTCATCACATTATTGGCTTAGGACAAAAACTAATAAAATATCCATGAATTCAAGTCTCCATGGGGTGACTAATTGATTGAAAAAAATAAAGAAATTGGGGGAACTATCCCTTTAATGAAATAAGGACATTGTTATTAAAAACTATGATTTTCATGTTGCCATATTTGGTTTAGAAAAGCAATAAGCCATAAGATGCTGTGGTTTAGACCGTTCAGAGATCCAGGCTAACCCTATTTTACAGTGATCCTGGGCTGAAGCGCTGTAATTCTGAGGCTCTCATACATGTTATGCCCATATATGGAAACCCCTGATGTCATCAATATGACATCATAGTATTGACACCATAGACCGGCCTATAAGTTCTAACTAATAAAGGGTACAGCAACACGTACAAGAGAGAATCCTCCTCTGAGTCCCGGGAAGCTGAGAACAACCCTGTTACTGTAATATTAACAGTGTTCAACCGTGTTACTGTAATATTAACAGTGTTCAACCCTGTTACTGTAATATTAACATTGTTCAATCCTGTTACTGTAATATTAACAGTGTTCAACCCTGTTTCTGTAATATTAACAGTGTTGATGTGCGGCAGTGGGCCGAGGCCATCCATCCATCCATCCATCCATACACCCCCGGTTCAGCAGGTTCTACCAGACGGTTCTACCAGGTTCTACCAGACGGTTCTAAGAGGTTCTACCAGACGGTTCTACCAGGTTCTACCAGACGCTTCTAAGAGGTTCTACCAGGTTCCACCAGACGGTTTTAAGAGCCAGACAGAACAGTCTCTTCAGAGGCCAGAAGGTTCTGAAGCAGAAGGAGTAGATCCACACAACCTGAAGACAAAGAGGAGGAGATGCTCCCCGGAGAAAGAGGAGGAGGAGGGGGAGGAGTCGAGGCGGGATACGACGATAACCGCGTGGAGACCAGGCTGTACCGCCGTCGCTTCGCCGTCCTGGCGGTCTTCGGCCTGAACTCTCTGCTCAGCGCCTTCCAGTGGATCCAGTACGGCAGCATCAACAACGTCTTCGTCCGCTACTACGGCGTGAGCAGCGAGGCGGTGGACTGGCTGTCCATGGTGTACATGGCGGCCTACGTGCCCCTCATCTTCCCCGCCGCGTGGCTGTTGGACAGGCGGGGCCTGAGGCTGACGGCCGCGCTGGGCGCCGCCTTCAACTGCCTGGGGGCGTGGCTCAAGTGCGCCAGCGTCCGCCCCGACCGCGTGGGCTTCGCCGTGACGGCGGCGGCGCAGACGGCGTGCGCCGTGGCCCAGGTGTTCGTGCTGGGCCTGCCGTCGCGCGTGGCCTCCGTGTGGTTCGGCCCCGGCGAGGTGGCCACGGCCTGCGCCGCCGCCGTGCTGGGCAACCAGCTGGGCTCAGCCGTGGGCTTCCTGCTGCCGCCCGTCCTGGTGCCCAACACGCCCCACGACCCGGCGCTGACCGGGCGCAACGTCCAGACCATGTTCTACGGCACGGCGGGGGTCAGCGCCGGCCTCCTCCTCCTCACCCTGGCCGTTGTGAAGGACCGCCCTCCTCTTCCTCCCAGTCAGGCTCAGGCAGCACTACTCCATCCTCCGAGTCAGGCTCAGGCAGCGCTACTCCATCCTCCTCTTCCTCCCAGTCAGGCTCCTCAGGCGGGGCTGCTCCATCCTCCTCTTCTTCCCAGTCAGGCTCCTCAGGCGGGGCTGCTCCATCCTCCTCTTCCTCCCAGTCAGGCTCCTCAGGCGGGGCTGCTCCATCCTCTTCCTCCCAGTCAGGCTCCTCAGGCGGGGCTGCTGCATCCTCCTCTTCCTCCCAGTCAGGCTCCTCAGGCGGGGCTGCTCCATCATCTTCCTCCCAGTCAGGCTCCTCAGGCGGGGTTGCTCCATACTCCTCTTCCTCCCAGTCAGGCTCAGGCGGGGCTGCTCCATGCTCCTGCAGAGGTTTCCTCCTACAGACGCTCCATGCTGAACCTCTTCCAGAACCAGGCCTTCATCCTGCTGCTGCTCAGCTACGGCATCCTGACCGGCTCCTTCTACTCTGTCTCCACGCTGCTGAACCAGATGATCACGTCTCACCACCGGGACCAGGAGCTGAACGCCGGCCGCATCGGCCTGACCCTGGTGCTCTGCGGCATGGTGGGCTCGGTGCTCTGCGGCCTGTGGCTGGACCGCACCAAGACCTACAAGATGACCCTGGTGACCGTGTACGCCCTGTCCTTCGTCAGCATGCTGGCGTTCACCTTCACCCTGAGCAACATCTACGTGGTCTTCGTCACCGCCGGCATGCTGGGCTTCTTCATCACGGGTTACCTGCCTCTGGGCTTCGAGTACGGCGTGGAGATCACCTACCCCGAGTCCGAGGGGACGTCCTCCGGTCTGCTCAACGCCTCCGCCCAGGTCTTTGGGATGGTCTTCACGCTGATCCAAGGCAGGCTGACCACGGACCACGGCCCTCTGGCCGGGAACCTGTTCCTGTGTGCCTGGATCTTCCTGGGCGTGTTACTGACGTCCTTCATCAGGTCTGAGCTGAAGAGGAACAACGTGAACGTCAAAGCGGACGCCGACCGCCTGCAGCTCCCTGCGGAGTGTCACCGTGTGGAGGGTCTTCCCTCTGACAACCCAACCGACGGTTCAGAATCTTCCTTCAGCCAAAACTCTCTGTGAACCCCAAAGCAGTGGGGTGTGGGTGGGGGTCGGGGACCCCCAGGGGTCCTTTTCCAGAGCAAAAACAAAAAAGCACCAGGAAGTACCCTCTTCTTCCAGGAAGTAACCTCTTCTTCCACATTCGGGCACCAAATGTTGGTGACTTGAGCACCGAGCAGGCACACTACTGTATAGAAGCGTGGCACGGTAGCCTTTTAACTTCTTAAAAGGATGTCTTGCATCCCAGATTTGACCACAAAATGATCACTAAATCCTCCGCGGTTCTGGGGGCTTGTAGAAACCGACCGTCCCGTCCCCTCGGGCTATGGGATCAATAGACCCACACTGAGCTCACCAGCACCAGATGTGTGTCTCTGGTCAGGATGGTTTCTCAACACCAGTGTTGATTTCGTCGACTAAAACTACGGCTACCTTTTTTCACAGACGGAAACTAAGCTATGATGACTAAAAATATTGACAATTTCGTCAACAAATCTAGTAGAACTAAAAGACAAGTCATTTTATGTTTGGTTGCGCTCGGGTGTTGCACTCTGAAAATAGCAGATCTACAAGCTCACAACACGTCACAGCGCGGCGCGTTGTGAGCTTGTAGATCTGCTATTTTCAGCATGCAACCAAGTGTAAAATCAAGGCACCGCCAACATACATCTCACACCCGATATGCTCCTCATTGACTTACATTGTACGCTGAAACAGCTCTCAAAGTCACTATTTTAGCACATAAACAAACACAATCAAAGCTAATTCAGACAATATAGAGCATCACCAAACCCAGTACTGTTTATTTTTTAAATAAAAATGTCAACTTCCTGCTGATTTTACTATTTGAAGATCCGGATCCGGATCCACGGATCCAGTCCGGGTTTTCTTCTTAATAAAAATAGCAATATCAACGGGAAGTTAACATTTTTATTTAAAAAAAAAACAGTACTGGGTTTGGTGATGTTCTATATTGTCTGAATCAGATTTGTTTGTGTTCGTTTATGTGCTAAAAGAGTGACTTTGAGAGCTGTTTTACCATACAATGTAAGTCAATGAGGAGCATATTTTGAATTATCAATTTCTAATCAATGGAGCAGTTATTTTTGATTTCTTGTCCACCTTTGGAGTTACATCATGGCAAGGTAACTACACAACCCAAACCTCTACCAAAGTGGTCTTGCCCTTTAAGTTTAAAACAAGTAAATGCTCCGTCTGTCCGTCATCTATAGTGAACGTAGCAGCCCAACAGGGTGTGAGTGTGAGTGGAGGAACGTGTAGCTCTGGGAATCACACAGGTGAATGAAATCAAGATTCATTTATATTCATAAGGACTTGCTGATGTCATCACGCAGTATGTTTGTGTTTGACAGGAAGTCATTACAATTTGACTTTTACGGGACTTTTGGCATGACAATACACAAACATGGATTAGTTTTTTTGTCTTAATTTGTTGGGGCATCTAGGGTTAGGTATGTATGTCCCTATTATGAGTTTATGACCAGGGCTAAGCTCTAAAAGTGTGGAAAACATGTTGTCCCATTTCACCAAGTCTTTTACTACGGTCTTTACTATGTAAACAAACAGTCAAGTAATAGCAATGTAAAGAACTGATATAGTCATATTATAGAAATGTAAAAAACTAAAATATTCATGTAATAAAAAAACTAAAAACTAGTAGATCTACAAGCTCACAAGGCGTTGCGATGTGTTGTGTGCTTGTAGATCAGATCATCAAGTTGTTCTGCCCGACAACAACAGAGCTATAAGTCAACAGACAGAGAAGAGAAGTGGTGATCAGACAGCGGCCAGCGTCCAATCACATCCAATCACATCCAATCACCCATCTGATTGGATGATGAGTGGCTGAGGCGTATCAGCTGTGGCGGTGTGAATGAAACGCTGATTAGCCAATCAGCTGAAGCGTCCTTGAACAATCATGTTCTGCCTGAGCCAATGAGAGGCTCCTACATGATGCTGACGATCCACATTAAAGCCCTGTAATGTGTGCGCGTGTGTGTGTGCGCGCGTGCGTGAGTGTGTGTGTGTGTGTGTGTGTATATGTCACAGGGAAATTGGCATTCCAGGGAAATTGACAGGGGAGCGCTAGTTTTATAGGCGCGGGGTGGTGCT
>NC_137607.1:1954709-1959709 GCF_963280865.1 Gymnoscopelus braueri
GCCAAGATCGCATTGACGCGTTCTTTAATTTTTTTAGGGAGAATTCCACAAGGGGGCGACCTAACACAGCTTTGGAATGATCGATCGTCACTCAGAGAAGTAGAATGTGGATGTGACGTCGTTCCAAAAAAACAGGAAGTCATCTGCTTCCTGTTTGGGATTTTCAGAAAAACTGCTGTAAAGGTCCTTGCACACTGGTGCGTCTTTTCGTTGCGTTTTATTTTTTTTCATTGTTTTTTCAATTTTTTTCATTGTTGTAAAAAAAACGCAACGAAAAGACGCACCAGTGTGCAAGGACCTGAACTCAGTTTATTTCTTTTTTTGCATTGAAAACCACTAGTTTTCAGCGGCCGACGCCCCAAAATGGCGGATCACGTTTGGAACGTTGTCGTTCCTATGGATACACAGATCCCTCCGCTAACCCACGGGGACTATTTTTTGTTTGTGTTTTTGGGACACAATGTCGGTCCCACGGCGTTTCAAATATCATGGGATTGAGGTAATTATACGGTGGCAAGGGGATAGAAAACTATGTTTAATATCTTGGCAATCAATGAGTTAAACTGTACATCAGTAATGTTCAAACATTTTAGTAACATCTTGAAACAGTGAGAACTGGTTGAGAATCAGCCTCTTAATGAGTTCAATCTATACTTTGACCTGAGTGTTGTTCCTGAAACACACTGAACACATCAGAGTGCCACCACACACACACACACACACACACACACACACACACTCTCCCGGGCTCCCCCAGAGTCAGTGTCTAAGTGTTCTGACCCTCTACCTGCTCCTGACCATCAGGTTGGTGCCTTTATGTTTCCTCTGTGTCTCACCTGAGCAGGATGAGCTTGACCTTGGGGGCGGTGCTTTTAATGATGGCCGACGCGTTCTGGTGACTCCGCCCATAAAGGACCTGGTTGTTGATCTGATGGACACATGGACACGCACACGCACACACACACACACACACGCACGCACACACACACACACACACACACACACACAGTTTTAGGTCAAACTGTTACTTTATGACCTAGAGGTCGTATGTAAGGTTTTATGCTTGTCTGTATTTGTATAGTTTTATGTTAGAGTAGCCAAATGTATTTTATCCCGCTTTTCTCTCCAATGTAGTCGTTATTCCAATGAATTCCTCTCCATCTCTCCCCTCACACATCTCTGTGTCGTCTCTGTGTCGTCTCTGTGTCGTCTCTGTGTCGTCTCTGTGTCTCTGTGTCTCTGTGTCGTCTCTGTGTCTCTGTGTCGTCTCTGTGTCTCTGTGTTGTCTCTGTGTCTCTGTGTTGTCTCTGTGTCTCTGTGTTGTCTCTGTGTTGTCTCTGTGTCGTCTCTGTGTCGTCTCTGTGTTGTCTCTGTGTTGTCTCTGTGTCTCGTTGTCTCTGTGTTGTCTCTGTGTTGTCTCTGTGTTGTCTCTGTGTTGTCTCTGTGTTGTCTCTGTGTTGTCTCTGTGTTGTCTCTGTGTTGTCTCTGTGTCTCTGTGTTGTCTCTGCTGTTGTCTCTGTGTCTCTGTGTTGTCTCTGTGTTGTCTCTGTGTCTCTGTGTTGTCTCTGTGTTGTCTCTGTGTTGTCTCTGTGTTGTCTCTGTGTCTCTGTGTTGTCTCTGTGTTGTCTCTGTGTTGTCTCTGTGTCTCTGTGTTGTCTCTGTGTTGTCTCTGTGTTGTCTCTGTGTTGTCTCTGTGTTGTCTCTGTGTTGTCTCTGCTGTTGTCTCTGCTGTTGTCTCTGCTGTTGTCTCTGTGTTGTCTCTGTGTTGTCTCTGTGTTGTCTCTGTGTTGTCTCTGTGTCTCTGTGTTGTCTCTGTGTCTCTGTGTTGTCTCTGTGTTGTCTCTGCTGTTGTCTCTGCTGTTGTCTCTGTGTTGTCTCTGTGTTGTCTCTGTGTTGTCTCTGTGTTGTCTCTGTGTTGTCTCTGCTGTTGTCTCTGCTGTTGTCTCTGCTGTTGTCTCTGCTGTTGTCTCTGCTGTTGTCTCTGTGTTGTCTCTGTGTTGTCTCTGTGTTGTCTCTGTGTTGTCTCTGTGTTGTCTCTGTGTTGTCTCTGTGTTGTCTCTGTGTTGTCTCTGTGTTGTCTCTGTGTTGTCTCTGTGTTGTCTCTGTGTTGTCTCTGCTGTTGTCTCTGCTGTTGTCTCTGTGTTGTCTCTGTGTTGTCTCTGTGTTGTCTCTGTGTTGTCTCTGTGTTGTCTCTGTGTTGTCTCTGTGTCTCTGTGTTGTCTCTGTGTTGTCTCTGTGTCTCTGTGTTGTCTCTGTGTTGTCACTGTGTTGTCTCTGTGTCTCTGTGTTGTCTCTGTGTTGTCTCTGTGTCTCTGTGTTGTCTCTGTGTTGTCACTGTGTTGTCTCTGCTGTTGTCTCTGTGTTGTCTCTGTGTTGTCTCTGTGTTGTCTCTGTGTTGTCACTGTGTTGTCACTGTGTTGTCTCTGCTGTTGTCTCTGTGTTGTCTCTGTGTTGTCTCTGTGTCTCTGTGTTGTCTCTGTGTCTCTGTGTTGTCTCTGTGTCTCTGTGTTGTCTCTGTGTCTCTGTGTTGTCTCTGTGTTGTCTCTGTGTCTCTGTGTTGTCTCTGTGTTGTCACTGTGTTGTCTCTGTGTCTCTGTGTTGTCTCTGTGTTGTCTCTGTGTCTCTGTGTTGTCTCTGTGTTGTCTCTGTGTCTCTGTGTTGTCACTGTGTTGTCTCTGTGTCTCTGTGTTGTCTCTGTGTTGTCTCTGTGTCTCTGTGTTGTCTCTGTGTTGTCACTGTGTTGTCTCTGCTGTTGTCTCTGTGTTGTCTCTGTGTCTCTGTGTTGTCTCTGTGTTGTCACTGTGTTGTCTCTGTGTTGTCTCTGTGTTGTCTCTGTGTCTCTGTGTTGTCTCTGTGTTGTCACTGTGTTGTCTCTGTGTTGTCACTGTGTTGTCTCTGCTGTTGTCTCTGTGTCTCTGTGTCTCTGTGTTGTCACTGTGTTGTCTCTGCTGTTGTCTCTGTGTTGTCTCTGTGTCTCTGTGTTGTCTCTGTGTTGTCACTGTGTTGTCTCTGCTGTTGTCTCTGTGTTGTCTCTGTGTCTCTGTGTTGTCTCTGTGTTGTCACTGTGTTGTCTCTGTGTTGTCACTGTGTTGTCTCTGCTGTTGTCTCTGTGTCTCTGTGTCTCTGTGTTGTCTCTGTGTTGTCACTGTGTTGTCACTGTGTTGTCTCTGTGTTGTCTCTGCTGTTGTCTCTGTGTCTCTGTGTCTCTGTGTTGTCACTGTGTTGTCTCTGCTGTTGTCTCTGTGTTGTCTCTGTGTCTCTGTGTTGTCTCTGTGTTGTCACTGTGTTGTCTCTGCTGTTGTCTCTGTGTTGTCTCTGTGTCTCTGTGTTGTCTCTGTGTTGTCACTGTGTTGTCTCTGTGTTGTCACTGTGTTGTCTCTGCTGTTGTCTCTGTGTCTCTGTGTCTCTGTGTTGTCTCTGTGTTGTCTCTGTGTTGTCTCTGTGTTGTCTCTGTGTCTCTGTGTCTCTGTGTTGTCTCTGTGTTGTCTCTGTGTTGTCTCTGTGTTGTCTCTGTGTTGTCTCTGTGTTGTCTCTGTGTTGTCTCTGTGTTGTCAGGCTGTTGTCTCCTAATAGACGGCCCTATAGCGTGTCTGATATCTGGCATAGAGGGGCGGGTTTAACATCACCGGAGAGAGTACGCCATTGGTTCAACCGATCCGTCGTCCCCGCCCCGCTCCGCATAACATTTGGAGCGACGCCCACTGCACTCTGGTTGGTTGAGGATGACTCCTCCCACTCCCTATGCCCGGGACATCCACTCGCTGGTCCAGGCTTTTATTTTGTAGCAAAGCTAAAAAATAAAAGCCTGGAGATCGAGGCTACTATCTCCTACTGACTCACCAGCCAGTGAGGAGCCCCCACCAGGAGGACGTAGAGCCTTCATCCTACTCCTCCCGCCCAACACTCCCTGATGACAGGCTCCGCCCCGCCAGCCCGTAGGAATACATAGTGACAAACAGGAAGTCTGGAGTCAGCAAAACCAGCTAACTCCTCCCCCCTTTGCTGGACTAATTAGCTGGTTTAGCAGAAAGTTTGAGGAGCCAATGGAGTTAGCTGCTTTTGTCAGAAGCACTTTTTAATACTTTTCATTGGTTCAATATTTTTGTTTACCAACACAGAGACGTAAAGGGTCAATGGCCCTGATTTATGGGGGAAAAAATGCAAAAGCGGAAACATGGAGTTAGCTGGTTCCTGCCGGACAGCAACGATGTAATTTAATGTGTGTAGGACAGTGGTGTAAAGTAACTAAGTACATTTACTCAAGCACTGTACCAATTTTGAGGTACTTTTACTTTACCGGAGCATTTTCAATTCTCTTTAATTTTACTTCTACTCCACTACATCTCACAGGCAAATATTGTACTTTTACTCCACTACAATTATATGAAAACTTTAGTTACTAGTTACTTTGCAGATATAAATATATTACATTATAAAACATCATTTAACCACTTTAGCCCTATTTTATACCTATAGGCTATTTGAAAACAGCCGATCGCGTCGCATCGCAACACGTTGTGAGCTTGTAGATCTGCTATTTTCAAATATTTTAGTACTTTTACTTTTGGTACTTTAAATACATTTTGATATACTATACTTTTGTACTTTAACTAAAGTACATTTTTAATTCCGGATTTCCGTACTTCTACATTGCAGTATTGATACTTTTACTCAAGTAAAACATTTGAGTACTTATTCCACCACTGGTGTAGGATTGGGTATCGTGTGTGTGTGTGTGTGTGTGTGTGTGTGTGTGTGTGTGTGTGTATAAATAATTGTAGTATAATGTGTATTGGATGATAACCATATCAACGGATACACACTTTCTATCTGTAAACATAATTCATAATATATTAAGCGTGTTAATCTAGCTGTGTGTAATCACTCCTAAATGCAGTTTTGTGTGTGTGTGTGTGTGTGTGTGTATAAAATACATTTTTCATGAAGTCTCTGACATGTTGTAATGAACTGAGCTGAATGATGGAGGGAGATCGATCATC
>NC_137607.1:1967209-1972209 GCF_963280865.1 Gymnoscopelus braueri
CACACACACACACACACACACACAGTGTCCAGACGTCCTGGTCTGACCCGGTTTCAATCCCATTTGCTGTATGCAGTCTGAACAGAGACAGGTCACCTGGAATCCCATTTGTACAAATCCGACCTGAGCCATTCAGAGGTGGTTTCAAATCTGATTCAAATGTGATTTCTGAAGATGCATCTCAGTCTTAACGCAGTAACCTGATCTAAACCACCCAAGTCTCATATCAAACTGTCCAAAACGTCTCTTGCAGAGCGACCCGAGCGCCACTGACGTCATTACAGAGTGAGATAATTGATTTAGATTTACGAGAGTGGAGTGTAATGAAAACAAAACAATGGTGCAGCATAAGTTTTACAGAAGAAATGTTGAGCAGCCTTCAGTGGACAGACGGAGACATTCAATGTCTCCTAACACTATGGGGGGGGGGGATGCCTCAGCCTCAGTACAAGCCAAACTTGTAGGAATGTACAGGAACAAGTCAATATATGAAGACATTGGTCTGCAGTGCCAGAGGAGAAAAAAAGACACAAAAGAAAACACATATGAAGAGGTAAACATCATGACATCATGACGCCTGCGTCGTTACCACGGTAACCAAAGCAGATACTACGTCGACATAACGTCTTGAGGCTAGGACTCAAGTCTAAGACATACAGGTCAGGGGTGTTGTGTCCTCCAAAGAGGAAGATACGATCTCCCACCATGCAACAGCACCTCCTCCTAGACATCGGACAAAGGCCTTTCTCCTTGGGCTCAACCTTCTTCCAGGAGAAGGTCGCAGGACAACATTTCCACACATCATTGAACTTCTGGTTCCAGTTGCAGCCACCAAATATGTACAACTCTCCATTGTAGGTAAAGGCTGAATGACTGTGGCGTCCTTCTGGAAGAAGCTGTGCAGAAGGTGTGTTCAGCCAGCAGTTGGCCTCTGTGTCAAACACTCTGATGGTGTTGAAGCAATGACCCCCATGGAAGCCACCAAATACAAACATCTTTGTCCCGATGATGGCAGAATGATGGTATGTAGTAGTGGTGTAGTACCTCTGGTTTCAATTAAAGACCAGACCATTGTGATGGTGTCCAACTTGTAGATGTCACTAGTGTATATAGACTGTTTCCGTCCTCCATGTATATACACGACCTTCCCCAAGACACAGGCTGAGTAGTAGCTCCTCCCCTTTGGAACAGTCCCAGAAACCTGTGGTTTGAACCATCTGTGGGTGTTGACAATCAAATGTAGACAGTATCTCCTATCAGCACAGCTGTGTGGTAGCAGTCCATGAAGGGAACCTCAAGGTGGCGTTCTCCTCTGCCAGATGTCACTGGGGTCAACTTCCTCCAGCATAAAGACACAGTGTTGAAGACGTGTACATCAATGTGATCTCTTTTCTTCAGGTTTTCGTCTCCTCCAAAGCAGTACATGTTGTGTCCGACCACCACAGCAGCCTGGTCCTTCCTATGTTCTCCTTTCACATGTATCGTCCAGTGAAACATTTCACACAGCAGCAGCTCCACCGTCAATGAGTGTTGACAAGTAATTTGCAGATTAACATGTTAGGATGGTTTAGTGTTTCGGACAATACATTTTAAAGAACAATTACACGGTTGGGATGATGATGTTGTGATGTCATCACATGATTACGTCATATTGTAGGATAGATAATTATGTTACGCAATCTGATTGGCCATTTGGCAAAAAAAAACTATCATTTGATATGTATTACTTTAATATTGTTTACCAGAACTATGTCAGTACTATGACGTCAATCATCCATATTTGGGCATATGGACGGAGAGAAAGATGTAGACAGGCAACACCCGGAACCGGACTGTTTGTGAGGAAGTGGACAGGCATGAATTTGAAGCGTCTCAAGACCTGATCTGGTGCCTGAACCTCCAGGACTTCTTAACATCAGAGGTTCTCAAACCTTTTCCTGTCCATGACTGCAGTGAGCAGAGTGTTCTAGTTATGCCAGGTAAACAAATGAACCAAGCATTTTGTCTACATAACATGCCATCCAAATATATATTTTTTTTTACATAAGATTGCATGGTCGTCATGGCTAGGTAAGTGCTACAGACTGAGGTGGAGAACACAATCCATTAACACATTGCCCGCCAAGAATGCAGTTATGCGTTCTATTTTCTAATTATTTTATTTTTTTAAATTCCACAAGGGGCGCTCTAACACAGCTTAGGAATGATCCCTCGTCACTCAGAGAAGCAGTAGACGGATGTGACGTCATTCCAAAAAAACTGACATCCGTCCGCCCCAACTATAAGATTTTTTACCAAAGACCAGATGGATTATATCTCTACTAGGAGGAGACCCCCTGGTAGACCAAGGACCAGATGGATTATATCTCCTCTAGGAGGAGACCCCCTGGCAGACCAAGGACCAGATGGATTATATCTCCACACTGGCCTGGGAACGCCTCAGGATCCCCCAGGAAGAAGTGGATAATGTTGCTAAGGAGAGGGAAGTCTGGATGGATGGATGGATGGGTGGATGGATGGATGGATGGATGGATGGGTGGATGGATGGGTGGATGGATGGGTGGGTGGGTGGATGGATGGATGGATGGATGGATGGATGGACAGACAGACAACAACTACAGAGCCAGACTGGTGTCTCCCACTATTTTCAAATGCTTCCACCTTCCACCTGTTCGTGGAGGTTCCATTTGTTTCCAAACTTTTCTGTGTTTCTTTTTTCTTTGGAAACAAATGATTTGTTATGGCCTGGTTGGAAGCATATGATCGTGTCAAATAGAAACCTTGTATGTCTAAAATACGTTACTTTTCAGGAAACAGGAATAATTGGATCCAATGGACCCAATGTAGTTATTATTTATTATTCATTTAATAACATGTGTTCCAATAGATCCAATGTAATTATTATGTATTATTCATATAATAATATGTGTTCCAATAATGTAGTTATTATTTTTGTTAAAATAATCTTCATTGTCTTCGCCGGGCCGAAGGCAATAGCTAACATTTATTTTGAACTCAAATCTTTGCTCCTTGACATGAAAAAAAACATAAACCATCATTTTGCCATGCCACTGCCAGCAATGTTCCAGTGTTTCACTAAGCTTTAAAAAGAAAGATTCCAGATCAAATTACAAGGGAGGGAACGGGCTGTTTGTTTCACATGACCCGCTGCTCCACTCCTTCTCTGGGAGCCAAAGCAAACGGTGACCCATAGGCAGTGGTGTAAAGTAACTAAGTACATGTACTCAAGTACAGTACTTAATGGGCTAAACGTCACACACACACACACACACACACACACACACACACACACACACACACACACACACACACACACACACACACACACACACACACACACACACACACACACACACACACACACACACACACACACACACACACACACACACACACACACCTTTCTAATTACTGAATGAATTCATGAACCACCTGCAGAACGTAAACACTATGACCTGATAACTACTGCAGTATGAGAGAGAGACATAGAGGGAGAGAGATAGACAGACACAGAGAGAGAGAGAGAGCGAGAGAGAGAGAGAGAGAGACATAATACCTGATAACTACTGCAGTATGAGAGAGAGAGAGAGAGAGAGAGAGAGAGAGAGAGAGAGAGAGAGAGAGAGAGAGAGAGAGAGAGAGAGAGAGAGAGAGAGAGAGAGAGAGAGAGAGAGAGAGAGAGAGAGAGAGAGAGACAGAGACACAGAGAGACAGACAGAGAGAGAGAGAGAAGTATCAGCAGCCACTGCAATGCAACAGTATACATATGAATGATGATTTATGACTGTATGTGTACAATACACACTATATTAATAGCCTACATGTAAAACATTAGTAAATAAATGGCATCATGTAGTTTATACAATTATATAAAAAAAAATTAAACTTTAGTTACTAGTTACTTTGCAGATATTATTATTATTATAAAACTAGGGGTTACGTAGGTAACCCCAGTTTTCTTAGTTCCGTAGTAAGATGCTTACTTATGGGATATCATCGCCCTCTAGCGATGCACAGAGCACAACACATGAACTCCCGGTCACAATTCTTCAATTGGCTAGGGTTATGTGACGCAAACCGGAAGTCGGTTGGGGTATAAGACCCCCTGCGTCACTAGGTTCGTCCTAGGTTCGATGCGACGCGTTGTAAGCTTGTACAAACATTTTTGTACATTTACTTTTGGTACTTTAAGTACATTTTGATACCAATACTTTTGTACTTTTACTCAAGTACATTTTTTAATTCCGGACTTTTACTTGTAACAGAGTACTTCTACATTGCAGTGTTGATATTTTTACTTAAGTAAAACATTTGAGTACTTTTTCCACCACTGACAGTAGACATGCTATGAGCTACTTTGTGTCAATGGAATCACTGTGCAGGTGATAATGTTTCTAACAGTACGTTTTATCAGCGGGCGACTCTCCGGACGATCGCCGGACGACATCGTCCAAAAGATAAATAAAATCCATCTTTCAGATCAACATCGTCCCTCCGCCCACTTCGCCTCATCGCCAGTAGTTGCTCTCATAGACATATAATGCACTTCCGGAAAAATACTATCCTGGATCGCCCGCTGTTAACACATCGGGTGCTAGAGGTTTATTAAAATATTGTACGTTCAGTGCCTGCTATTCATCCATACACTTACATTGATACGTTTCGTGCTGTAGAAGCCCCGACGCGGAAGTGCATGTAAACAAAGCGTGCGTGTGAGACGGCGGAGGGTCCCGACTAACGCCTGGAACAATAATATTTCTAACGCGATCCTCCATTGCAGAGTGATCGCCGATCGAAAACGTCTCACTGCCACCACGTTAAAAAGAAATGGAGATATTAAGCTTTTAGTCAAGGAGTTAACATTGGAGCGGCCGACCGGAAGCATTTTTTACATGGATCCACATCCGGCCTCTCCTTCTCAGAGACTCCTTGGATGATCCCAAAGTTTCGTTAGAGCGCCCCACGTGGGCCCTACGTAT
>NC_137607.1:1977209-2017209 GCF_963280865.1 Gymnoscopelus braueri
GAGAGAGAGAGAGAGAGACAAACACTGCACGCCAAAGGTCTTCAACGGGGGGTCCGGGAACCCAGGGGGGGTCCTCAGAGTTACTACAGTGGGGCCTGTAGGCTAAGGGGTCCCTGTTTCATCTCTCTGTCAGCTAAGGGGTCCCTGCTCCATCTATGACATGGTTAAGGTGAAAACACTCAGCTCTGTGTGTGTGTGTGTGTGTGTGTGTGTGTGTGTGTGTGTGTGTGTGTGTGTGTGTGTGTGTGTGTGTGTGTGAGAGAGAGAGGGGTAGAGTCACATGTTACAGTAAGTCTTCACTCACACACCTGCTGCTACACGTGACAACGTGTCTGTGTGTGTGTGTGTGTGTGTGTGTGTGTGTGTGTGTGTGTGTGTGTGTGTGTGTGTGTGTAATGAGGTTAGTTAAGGTGGAAACACTCGCTCCAGGATGCTCACATCACCTGATGGAGTGTGTGTGTCCTTGACCTGAATGGTACAGACCTAATTCAGGATCTCTCTCTCTCTCTCTCTCTCTCCAACACAACAATGACCTGTGTGTGTGTGTGTGTGTGTGTGTGTGTGTGTGTGTGTGTGTGTGTGTGTGTGTGTGTGTGTGTGTGTGTGTGTGTGTGCACGTGTCCTTGAATGCAACATTGAACTCGCTCACTAAACAAATCAATAAGATGTGTAGTTGTGTGTCAGTGGAGTGTGTGTGTGTGTGTGTGTGTGTGTGTGTGTGTGTGTGTGTGTGTGTGTGTGTGTGTGTGTGTGTGTGTGTGTGTGTGTGTGTGTGTGTGTGCGCCAGTGGTGTGAAGGGCCCTCATTTATAAAACGTGCACAGACAAAAAAAAACGTGCGTACGCCGAGATCACCGTCACTTTCAGGATTTATCATCTATAGAGACTTTGACTTGAGCGTTGGGCCGCTCAGACCTCAGACCTCACGTCTGGTCTGACGTCCTGTAGGATTTATCTACCTGTTTGTTCCATCTTAGACCATCTTTGTCTGACCATCTGGACACATGTATCCACTCCTAAATGTATATCTAACACACTAATAAATAATCCCTGTGAAAATATAACATTTTATAAAGGCGTGCATGTCCATATACGCCTTTATAAAATGTTATATTTACAACCCTTAGCTGAGAGAGATGAACAATGACAAGCAATTAAAATCAAGTGTGCCAAATGCATTCACAGCTGGGCTTGCAAGTAGGTGTGCGTGCGTGCGTGCATATCGTAAAAAACACCACATGACGAGTGACTGGTCAATGGCGGTGTGAGCCTTGGATTGAAATGACGAGTACACTCGTCAATGGCAGTCAATGAGTTAACCTTTGCAGTTAAAGCATTTGAACATCGTGCGAGGCAACAGTCTGTCTGCAGTGACTGGTCTCTGGACAACCATCAGAGACCTTAGAGTAGGGCTGTCACTAGAGATGCACGGATGGGTTTTTTTGTCACCCAAATCCGCATTAACATTTTCATTATCCATCCGCCATCCACCCGCGGTAATTATATCATCCTATTTATAGATCCGCACCAACCGCGCCAAATAACTTATTTTCCTGACGTTAGTTTTCTTATAAACAATGTCACTCACCACTGTCGCGATGCAGTGACTGTATACAATCCACAACCATGGTAACAACAAGCGCACTTCTTCATTAAGTTACTTTCGCTTGTTTTCATAGTCCTTGTATTGTGAATTTTGTACTTCCATGTACTGTGATTCTCATGTCTTACTAAATAAAAGTACATCAATCAAACCTGGCTGCTTATTTCTCTCGCAACCTGGCAACACTGGCTGGCTGCAAAGCAACATGTAGTGAGCGGCTATTTTGTGCCTGGTGTAAAATGACGTAATATTAAAATACTACAACACACACACACGGTGAAATGTAGTGCTTTTTAAAAGCTATTATAGGCCTATAGATCGATATCATTAATTTAATTCCCGCATTATTTCACCTGCGGTTTATCCAGTATTAATTAATAATTATATTTGATTGACCCAAATCCACCCAAACTGCGGTTAACTGCGGCAACCGTGGCTAAAACCGCGATCCGCGCATCTCTAGCTGTCACCATTATGACATTTCTTTCTGTGACACGATTTTGTAACGATCCATTGTCTCTCAAATAATTGCAATTACGATGTAATTGTGTTTTTGTCGTTGAAAATTACATTTCTGTTTGGCTTTTAGGCTTTGAAGTTGCATATGGCAAATATGACACAACCTACATATACAAAGAAATGACTGACCTATTTAATAACTTTATATAAAAAAAAAAACATTAATAGTGTAAATAGACAATCTACAGTCGCGTTGTGAGCCTGTAGATCTGCGATTTACACTATTTGTTAAAATGTTTGAAAATATTGATTTATCTCAAATAATTGCGATTACCTCAAATAATTATATGTACGATTAATAATTGTGACAGGCCTACCTCAGAGTTCAACGTTAATTAATGGTCAATTAACGTGTATGGATTTTCACACTCAGGTTAAAGTGTGACGAAGACTTTCAGCTCATTTAGAACACAACAAACACTTTGACAAAACTCATGACAACATAAAGACGTTTTACATTGATTTCATGTTTTATATTACGTTTTGTGTACAAACACACAACAACACACAGCAGATTAATTTGATTGGATGATTCGTTTCATTAGTGCTGACAACAACAACCATGATACGCTAGCTAGCTACATCGCTAACGTTAGCCCATTATTTACAATATTTCCCGATGGAGCCGTGAAGGAAATACGTTTGTTGGCGGAGGCAAATACACAGCAAAACCATCAACAACAAAAAATCATAATGCCGTCTATTAACTCTCTCAGTGCCAAGAGTATTTTCATAAAGTACTCCCCCAGTGCCAGAAATTTGCGTTTTTTTTTAATTTTTTAATTTTTCATTCAAATAAATAATCTGATTGGGTTTTTAAACCCATAATACAGTTCTACCAGTAGAGAGCAACAAAGTGACACATTTATGACCTCGCTGGCTCACTCGCCCCCTCCCAAACAGGCTCACGTCACATCCGGTCATAACCGGATGTTGGCTAAATTACGATGTGATACACGACTACGATGACTGATCGTCACCCAGACCAAAGAGAGTAGAAGTAGACCTCTCCGTTCGTTTTTTATACCGTGTGAAAAACCGTGACTTTCCCTATTCTGGCCAAAAATGACCGCGGGAAAAAAATGAGAACCGGAAACGGAATCTGCGTCATGAAACCGGAACCCAATGAGTCTGAAGGAGTCAGGAAGCGAAAGTGATCATGAAAAATAAACAGAATAGCGCGACCACAGTCAAAAGTAAAAACTCTGGATTTCTCATGCTGGCACGGAGGGTACTCGGGAAAAACTCTGGATATCTCGGGGCGTGGCACTGAGAGAGTTAAAAAGAGAGAAAAAACAATCATTAATTTTAACTTAACTCACTCAGTTACTTGTATTAATAACTGTAATAGTATTATTGTTTTGGTCATTGTAATAAGTTACACTACTAGTTAGTGGTGAAAGTAATAATGTTAGAGTAATATACAGTATGAATATAAAACGAGAGGCCTCGACCACCAAGAGGAATGATTCGGAAGCTTCCGTTTTATATGGTTAAAGCAATAGTTCACACAAAACATGACTTATTTTCTATCTATTACACATGAAGCCTTCAATTCGTGGATATTTGTTTTTGTTTTTGACGCATTCCTGAGCCAGTACTTTGATGACCGGGTGTATATCCGGTAGGAGACTCAAAGAGACTCCTTTGAGTCTCTTATCGGATACATTAGCATCTTTCCGCCGGTAATCAAATTATTGGCTCAGTAATGTGACCAAAACAAAACAATATCCATGAATTCAATGCTTCATGGGGTGTGTAATAGATAGAAAAGAAGTATTTTTTGGGGTGAACTACTCCTTTAAGTTACAGTAACAGGTACAGTAAAGGCTGTTTGATAAGGTTAAGGTACAGTAACATGTACAGTAAAGGCTGTTTGATAAGGTTAAGGTACAGTAACAGGTACAGTAAAGGCTGTTTGATAAGGTTAAGGTACAGTAACATGTACAGTAAAGGCTGTTTGATAAGGTTATGGTACAGTAACAGGTACAGTAAAGGCTGTCTGATAAGATATTTCACTTTTCATGTATTTTATTGAATTTTTTTAATGTATTTAATTTTTTCCATTTTCCAAAAAATATATAAAAAATAAATGAAAAAAGTTTTCGAAAAAACACGGCCCCCTCGCGTATTAGGAGGGCGGGGTGAATCACCAGAACCAAGGACGGGTGTTTTTGATGAATCTAACATGTTAAAAATTGAGTTTGAAGTTATAATGGGTTTGTAGAGGAAGGGGGCGTGTCTGATAAAATGGATATCAAATATCTAAATATTGAATGAAGTAACTTAAAAACGGTCTGGGGGGCTCACTAAAGCCTGAATAGATGATAAAATGACCAAATTTTTTTTTGAAAGTGAAATATCCCTTTAAGGTACAGTAAAGGCAGCGACACTACAAACCATCTTCATCTGATGGAGATTAATCGCTCTGACTTCTGACCGCTAGACTCCGCCCACTCAGTAGTCTGCCTAGCAACACAGTGCACTGCTGCTACGTTGGTGCTTTTGGACGGAGAGATCTGTCTCCGTCTGAATAAACGGCCCACGGAAAAGGGGCGGAGAAAAGGGCGTGTACTCCCATTCATATTTATACCCCTACCCAGGAAAGGGGGCGTGACCTTCCAGAAGACAGACAGACAAACAATTCTACATTTCAAGGCGTGGCACAGCTGTTGTGTTTTAATCACACTCAACCTGATCTCAACAAAATATCAAAAGTCAAGGAAATAGAGAAACCAAAGTATGACATCACAGCCACTAGAGGGCGCTATCCCCCCTGGGTCACGAGTTACTTTGTTCTATTGAAAATCCCATAGAGAAATCTTAGATCGCGTCATATAAGTAAATAAACAAACCACCCCAGTGATTATACTCATATGGATATGAAGCATCAACAGACAGTGAAAAAGTACTAATTTATACATAGAGTAAGAAAATATATATTTTTTTCCCCCCCAACATTGATATGTATTTGGCTACGGAATGTCAGAAAATATGGGTATTGTTTTTTATGTATTAGTTCAATTGCTGTAGGCTTCAACATTTCTGAGCCTGCATGAATGCATCATGAGACGTTCATTGGCACTTTTTGTTTGGCCATAACTAGGATAAGATGACGTCGTTCTCTTATTCTGCACAGAGAATGTTTACATTATTTGGAAAGCCTTGTTGCATTTCTGAATGCATCCAGAAGGGGGCAGCGTCACAATACAATTTGGCACAATGTGTTAACGACTCCTGTCCACGACAGGATGTATGTGATGATTTAGAAAAAAGTCTGCATGCGTACGTTGATCGTAATCAGGAATTAAGAGTTGGACAATATCGGAAAAGTGAATATCGCCAACAAAAAAAAGCCAATATTGGACGTCATCCATAGTTCATCCATAGTTCATCTATAGTTCATCCATAGTTCATCCATAGTTCATCCATAGTTCATCCATAGTTCATCCATAGTTCATCCATAGTTCATCCATAGTTCATCCATAGTTCATCCATAGTTCATCCATAGTTCATCCATAGTTCATCCATAGTTCATCCATAGTTCATCCATAGTTCATCCATAGTTCATCTATAGTTCATCTATAGTTCATCCATAGTTCATCCATAGTTCATCCATAGTTCATCCATAGTTCATCCATAGTTCATCCATAGTTCATCTATAGTTCATCCATAGTTCTGAGAACCTTATCTGAATGCCAGCATTGACCAGGTGTTTAAATCCTTACTTTTAATCACAATTGAGCACATTTTATTTATTTCACTTCCAGTGGGCGGGGTCAATGTGAGTGGGCGGGGTCAATGTGAGGCACATACAGTAGCTCTATGCAACGGGAAACACATTGGGCCTCTTCCTTACTTCCCTCACATGTGCTACCGACAGGGCTGCCAGATCTGCTTATTATAATTTACCCGCAATATTTTATTTGAAAATAGCAGATCTACAAGCTCACGACGCGTCGCATCGCGACGCGTCGTGAGCTTGTAGATCTGCTATTTTAGCTCATGTGGCCCATAGTCGCTTCTTTTGGGCTGGTTTTCCGAGACCTGGTTGCTTGTTTCTCTCACAGAATCTGGCAAAACTGGCTACCGATGATGACACTAAACGTATTGATTTGAAGGGTTACCTTCATGACTCTGAGAGTGTGTACTCTCTGAGGGGCCATTTGGGGCCATTTGGAACCCCCTGCTTTTACAATTGTCTTGCCCACGTATGTGTGCAGACAGAGGACACACACACACACACACACACACACACACACACACACACAGGACAGACCACACACAACACGGCCCAACACCAGCTACACACAGAAAAACAAAGATGGCTTCCGTCAGGCAGTGCTGTGTGAAGGTCTCAGGCTCTGTGAACCTGCAACGACACAGAAACACACACACACATTAACACTCTGCACACACACACATTAACACTCTACACACACACACATTAACACTCTACACACACACACGCCCTTAAATATTCTCGAAGAATACGACCAAATAAAGCATGAAAAGCCATTAAGAAAGAGTTTCCCCCGCTCGCCTCGCTGCCTGTCAAGTCACACACACGCCTCTCACACACACACACACACACACACACACACACACACACACACACACACACACACACACACACACACACACACACACACACACACACACACACACACACACACACACACACACACACACGCCAAACTGTATCTTTGTCACGTAGGCTTGTAGCCTACATGAAGGACATATTATGATACCAATCACATCGCCATGAATGGGGTTTGTATATTAATTTATTTAACCCATACCGAGCAGTGCACAAGCAGTCATGTAGGATATTCCCTGTGAGACTCGGACGGGCGGCAGTGATCCCGTGCCGCCACGTTAATAAGAGATTCGATCGTCGGGTTTATATCCTTAACCCAGCCAGGTTGCGTAGCCTACACACACACACACTCTCTATGACATAACTCCATACCATAGGACAAGCTACTGTAAGTTTGTAGACCTCACTGTCTATGAAAAGATGGTCGGGCTCCGGAAAAACCTCTCGCAGAAGCGCTCGTATATTTTGAAAATAGCAGATCTACAAGCTCACAAGGCGTTGCGACCCGTTGTGAGCTTGTAGATCTGCTATTTTCAAATAGCCAATGCAACCAGATCTGCAAGCTTAACCGAATGACTGTTAAAGCAGTTTGTTTCAATTAGTTTATAAAATGTTATATTTTCACAGGGATTTATTTATTAGTGTAGATATATATTTAGGAGTGGATTATGTGTCCAGATGCCTGTCAGACAGTCAGACAATGCTGCTCCGCAGGTCTACAATGGAATAAACGGGTGCAGCCAACGTCAACAACTGGTCTCTACCAGACGTGAGATCTCAGCGTACGGTAGGATGAAGCCCACGTCAGGATATATTGATAAATGCCGAAAGGTGCGGTGATCTCGCCGTACGCCCATTATTTGGTCTGTGCCGCCTTGATAAATGAGGGCCAATGAGAGGTGAGATACTCTCTCCTCCACTCCTAGCCATCACAGTCTACTGAAGTGGGCGGAGTCAAGATGAGACCTGGGGCTACATGTTAGGAGAAGCCTCACACGTTTGTTTTGGGAGGTTCTGCAGCTTTGAGATCTAACCCCTGTACCACCAGGTACATGCACAGTCACAGTGAATGAGAGCTCTCTCTCTCTCTCTCTCTCTCTCTCCCCTGAGTCTTCATTCATTCCCTCATTTCTCTCTCTCCTCTCCTCTGTCATTCTCTATCCATCTCTCTCTCTCTCTCCTCTCTCTCTCCTGTAGCATTCATCAGATGATGCTTCATTCTCTCTCTTGTGTGTGTGTGTGTGTGTGTGTGTGTGTGTGTGTGTGTGTGTGTGTGCAAGGGTACGCCAGGACCTGCAACATACCAACGTATCTTGTTGCTAAGAGCACATTCTCCCAGACACACACACACACACACACACACACACACACACACACACACACACACACACACACACACACACACACACACACACACACACACACACACACACACACACACACACACACACACACACACACACACACACACACACACAGCTACAGGCTACCATTCACTTTCGATGGAAGCCATATGAAAATACAAAGACACAGGCTAAAAGTGACCTTTAAGGACTTAAACAGGCTAAAAGTGTTGTTTAAGGCAAGGCCTTAAATTGTTTAAGGCCTTAAACAAGGCCTTAAACAAGGCCTTAAACAGGCTAATAGTGTTGTTTAAGGCCTTAAACGTTTAACTCATTCAGTGCCACATGACGTCTAAGACGTCACGAGGCCTGACGCCCTGAGTGCCAAGACGTCATGAAAAGACGTCATGAAAAGACGTCATGAAAAGACGTCATGAAAAGACGTCAAAAAAAAGAAAAGAAAAAAAGGTTCAGAACCCAAGATATGATGATTTGAAGATTTTCTGCTCCATTCACTTCTTGTTTAACTTCTTACTGAAGAAGGCTGTATCTCGGCTCCTAAGCACTTTTTTTTTTACAATTAATTTTGGTTGTGGCACTCAGAACCAAAAGCATGGCATTGAAAGAGTGAACTCATTCACTGCCATTGACGTGTTTTTTTCCCAAAGGCCCAGACTGCCATTGACGTGTTTTGTGTTTTCAGTGTCCACTAGATGGCGCTGTTCGCTGACGCATGAGTGACCATTTCATCCTCAGACACACAGATCCAGGTGATCACGTGATCGAAATATTTCCTTCATTCACTTCATTGTTAATTGATTTAGAAAAATGGCTGTATCTCGCCTCCCTGGTTTTCCTCTGCATTTTTGACTAGACATGCTATATTCAACAGCCTCTAACAGGTCAGCGGGCGTCGCCATGATATCAATTTATTTTCCCGCAGAAGCACATTGAAACGCTCCGTGTTTAGCTACGATCGGATCATACTGGAGATAACTATTATGTGACAAGCTCACGATGCGTCGGCGCGTCGCATCGCAACGCATTGTGAGCTTGTAGATCGGCTGTTTTCAAATGGCTTAAATGTATATAGGGCTGACGTGGTTGATGTATGTTTTGTAATAATAATCAAAATCTACAAAGTAGCTACTAAAAGTACTGAACATTGGAAATACTCCAGTATAGTAAAAATCACACCCTGTGTGAAGTGGGCGGTGTCTTGCTAGCTAATCACAATACTGAATGGAGTCGATCAATCATGTACAAAGGATAAATACATTTATTGAAACACTCTTTATGATGGACAAAACCATAACTTGAAAAAAACCAATTTTTGGTTTTTTTCAAGTTATGGTTGCTTATATAGGGCTATGCACATGTGTCATGTGACACTGGCCAATCACAGTCCTGAATAGGCTGTGATTGGCCAATCACAGCGCAGGATAATTGTACAAATTTCCTGGGCCCAGATCACAGCGCAGGAAAATGTACATTTTTCCAAATCTCACTTATAGGGGCGGTTTCACCGCCCAAAAATACCTCAAAACTGTACTTAACACATCGGGTGCCAGAATTTTATAATAACAGATTACGCTTGGTGCCAGAAATCTCACCGTCTGCAACGCTGTGCTGTTTAGAGCTGTAGACTCCACGGCGAGCACACGCATGTAAACAATGCATGTGTGCACAGCAATGGATGGTCCTGGCTAAAGCCTGGAACAACAACATGTCTCATGCGAGTCACCATTGCAGAGCGATCGAGAATGACTCGTTTTGCCCACTGTACAAAGTTAAGGAGATAGAGAGGTTTTTAGCAAGGAGATAGAATGGAAGCGGATGGGAGACAGATTTTTTGGCACGGTGATCCATCTGTCCCTTACTTCTTAGAGTGTTCATGGGTGATTCCAGTGCTGCTCCAGCCCCCCCCCCCCCCCCTTGTGGAAAAAAAACCAAAAAACCTAAAAGACTGAAAACACGGTTTGAACCGGGTTCAGCTCAAACAGTAAACAGTGTGTGTGTGTGTGTGTGTGTGTGTGTGTGTGTGTGTGTGTGTGTGTGTGTGTGTGTGTGTGTGTGTGTGTGCGCGTGGGCATGTGTGTGTGTGTAACTAACCTCTGGCTTGCACCAGGTCAGGGTCTTCCTCTGATTGGTTGGGAGGTCGGTAGGGTGGAGGCTGTCTCACAGGGGGCGGAGCTACAGCAGTTTTCTAAAGTGGGGGGGGGGGGGGGCGTGGCAAACAAACACACAACCCGTCAATCAAGATACACAGGAAATGATGTAGCATGTTGTTCAGGTCCCGCTAGGACATAAAACCATCAGTACTAGAGGTCCTGGTAGAACATAAAACCATCAGTACTAGAGGTCCTGGTAGAACATAAAACCATCAGTACTAGAGGTCCTGGTAGGACATAAAACCATCAGTACTAGAGGTCCCGGTAGGACATAAAACCATCAGTACTAGATGTCCTGGTAGGACATAACACCATCAGTACTAGAGGTCCTGGTAGGAGATAAAACCATCAGTACTAGAGGTCCTGGTAGGAGATAAAACCAGCAGTACTAGAGGTCCTGGTAGGACATAAAACCATCAGTACTAGAGGTCCTGGTAGGACATAAAACCATCAGTACTAGAGGTCCTGGTAGGACATAAAACCATCAGTACTAGAGGTCCTGGTAGGAGATAAAACCAGCAGTACTAGAGGTCCTGGTAGAACATAAAACCATCAGTACTAGAGGTCCTGGTAGGACATAAAACCATCAGTACTAGAGGTCCTGGTAGGAGATAAAACCAGCAGTACTAAAGCTCCTGGTAGGACATAAAACCATCAGTACTAGAGGTCCTGGTAGGACATAAAACCATTAGTACTAGAGGTCCTGGTAGGACATAAAACCATCAGTACTAGAGGTCCCGGTAGAACATAAAACCATCAGTACTATAGGTCCTGGTAGGACATAAAACCATCAGTACTAGAGGTCCTGATAGGACATAAAACCATCAGTACTAGAGGTCCTGGTAGGAGATAAAACCAGCAGTACTAGAGGTCCTGGTAGGAGATAAAACCATCAGTACTAGAGGTCCTGGTAGGAGATAAAACCAGCAGTAGTAGAGGTCCTGGTAGGATATAAAACCATCAGTACTAGAGGTCCTGGTAGGACATAAAACCAGCAGTACTAGAGGTCCTGGTAGGACATAAAACCAGCAGTAGTAGAGGTCCTGGTAGGATATAAAACCAGCAGTACTAGAGGTCCTGGTAGGACATAAAACCAGCAGTACTAGAGGTCCTGGTAGGAGATAAAACCAGCAGTAGTAGAGGTCCTGGTAGGATATAAAACCATCAGTACTAGAGGTCCTGGTAGGAGATAAAACCAGCAGTAGTAGAGGTCCTGGTAGGATATAAAACCAGCAGTACTAGAGGTCCTGGTAGGAGATAAAACCATCAGTACTAGAGGTCCTGGTAGGAGATAAAACCAGCAGTAGTAGAGGTCCTGGTAGGATATAAAACCATCAGTACTAGAGGTCCTGGTAGGACATAAAACCAGCAGTACTAGAGGTCCTGGTAGGACATAAAACCAGCAGTAGTAGAGGTCCTGGTAGGATATAAAACCATCAGTACTAGAGGTCCTGGTAGGACATAAAACCAGCAGTACTAGAGGTCCTGGTAGGAGATAAAACCAGCAGTAGTAGAGGTCCTGGTAGGATATAAAACCATCAGTACTAGAGGTCCTGGTAGGAGATAAAACCAGCAGTAGTAGAGGTCCTGGTAGGATATAAAACCAGCAGTACTAGAGGTCCTGGTAGGACATAAAACCAGCAGTACTAGAGGTCCTGGTAGGAGATAAAACCAGCAGTAGTAGAGGTCCTGGTAGGATATAAAACCAGCAGTACTAGAGGTCCTGGTAGGAGATAAAACCAGCAGTACTAGAGGTCCTGGTAGGACATAAAACCAGCAGTACTAGAGGTCCTGGTAGGAGATAAAACCATCAGTACTAGAGGTCCTGGTAGGACATAAAACCATCAGTACTAGAGGTCCTGGTAGGATATAAAACCAGCAGTACTAGAGGTCCTGGTAGGATATAAAACCAGCAGTACTAGAGGTCCTGGTAGGACATAAAACCATCAGTACTAGAGGTCCTGGTAGGACATAAAACCAGCAGTACTAGAGGTCCTGGTAGGAGATAAAACCAGCAGTACTAGAGGTCCTGGTAGGATATAAAACCAGCAGTACAAGAGGTCCTGGTAGGACATAAAACCATCAGTACTAGAGGTCCTGGTAGGACATAAAACCATCAGTACTAGAGGTCCCGCTAGGACATAAAACCATCAGTACTAGATGTCCTGGTAGAACATAAAACCATCAGTACTAGAGGTCCTGGTAGGACATAAAACCATCAGTACTAGAGGTCCTGGTAGGAGATAAAACCAGCAGTACTAAAGGTCCTGGTAGGACATAAAACCAGCAGTACTAGAGGTCCTGGTAGGACATAAAACCATTAGTACTAGAGGTCCTGGTAGGACATAAAACCAGCAGTACTAGAGGTCCCGGTAGAACATAAAACCATCAGTACTAGAGGTCCCGGTAGAACATAAAACCATCAGTACTATAGGTCCTGGTAGGAGATAAAACCAGCAGTACTAGAGGTCCTGGTAGGACATAAAACCATCAGTACTAGAGGTCCTGGTAGGAGATAAAACCAGCAGTACTAGAGGTCCTGGTAGGACATAAAACCATCAGTACTAGAGGTCCTGGTAGGACATAAAACCAGCAGTACTAGAGGTCCTGGTAGGACATAAAACCATCAGTACTAGAGGTCCTGGTAGGAGATAAAACCAGCAGTACTAGAGGTCCTGGTAGGACATAAAACCAGCAGTACTAGAGGTCCTGGTAGGAGATAAAACCATCAGTACTAGAGGTCCTGGTAGGAGATAAAACCAGCAGTAGTAGAGGTCCTGGTAGGATATAAAACCATCAGTACTAGAGGTCCTGGTAGGACATAAAACCAGCAGTACTAGAGGTCCTGGTAGGACATAAAACCAGCAGTAGTAGAGGTCCTGGTAGGATATAAAACCATCAGTACTAGAGGTCCTGGTAGGACATAAAACCAGCAGTACTAGAGGTCCTGGTAGGAGATAAAACCAGCAGTAGTAGAGGTCCTGGTAGGATATAAAACCAGCAGTACTAGAGGTCCTGGTAGGAGATAAAACCAGCAGTAGTAGAGGTCCTGGTAGGATATAAAACCATCAGTACTAGAGGTCCTGGTAGGAGATAAAACCAGCAGTAGTAGAGGTCCTGGTAGGATATAAAACCAGCAGTACTAGAGGTCCTGGTAGGACATAAAACCAGCAGTACTAGAGGTCCTGGTAGGAGATAAAACCAGCAGTAGTAGAGGTCCTGGTAGGATATAAAACCAGCAGTACTAGAGGTCCTGGTAGGAGATAAAACCAGCAGTACTAGAGGTCCTGGTAGGACATAAAACCAGCAGTACTAGAGGTCCTGGTAGGAGATAAAACCATCAGTACTAGAGGTCCTGGTAGGACATAAAACCATCAGTACTAGAGGTCCTGGTAGGATATAAAACCAGCAGTACTAGAGGTCCTGGTAGGATATAAAACCAGCAGTACTAGAGGTCCTGGTAGGACATAAAACCATCAGTACTAGAGGTCCTGGTAGGACATAAAACCAGCAGTACTAGAGGTCCTGGTAGGAGATAAAACCAGCAGTACTAGAGGTCCTGGTAGGATATAAAACCAGCAGTACAAGAGGTCCTGGTAGGACATAAAACCATCAGTACTAGAGGTCCTGGTAGGACATAAAACCATCAGTACTAGAGGTCCCGCTAGGACATAAAACCATCAGTACTAGATGTCCTGGTAGAACATAAAACCATCAGTACTAGAGGTCCTGGTAGGACATAAAACCATCAGTACTAGAGGTCCTGGTAGGAGATAAAACCAGCAGTACTAAAGGTCCTGGTAGGACATAAAACCAGCAGTACTAGAGGTCCTGGTAGGACATAAAACCATTAGTACTAGAGGTCCTGGTAGGACATAAAACCATCAGTACTAGAGGTCCCGGTAGAACATAAAACCATCAGTACTAGAGGTCCCGGTAGAACATAAAACCATCAGTACTATAGGTCCTGGTAGGAGATAAAACCAGCAGTACTAGAGGTCCTGGTAGGACATAAAACCATCAGTACTAGAGGTCCTGGTAGGAGATAAAACCAGCAGTACTAGAGGTCCTGGTAGGACATAAAACCATCAGTACTAGAGGTCCTGGTAGGACATAAAACCAGCAGTACTAGAGGTCCTGGTAGGACATAAAACCATCAGTACTAGAGGTCCTGGTAGGAGATAAAACCAGCAGTACTAGAGGTCCTGGTAGGACATAAAACCAGCAGTACTAGAGGTCCTGGTAGGAGATAAAACCATCAGTACTAGAGGTCCTGGTAGGACATAAAACCAGCAGTAGTAGAGGTCCTGGTAGGATATAAAACCAGCAGTACTAGAGGTCCTGGTAGGACATAAAACCAGCAGTACTAGAGGTCCTGGTAGGACATAAAACCAGCAGTAGTAGAGGTCCTGGTAGGACATAAAACCATCAGTACTAGAGGTCCTGGTAGGACATAAAACCAGCAGTACTAGAGGTCCTGGTAGGAGATAAAACCAGCAGTAGTAGAGGTCCTGGTAGGATATAAAACCAGCAGTACTAGAGGTCCTGGTAGGAGATAAAACCAGCAGTACTAGAGGTCCTGGTAGGACATAAAACCAGCAGTACTAGAGGTCCTGGTAGGAGATAAAACCATCAGTACTAGAGGTCCTGGTAGGACATAAAACCATCAGTACTAGAGGTCCTGGTAGGATATAAAACCAGCAGTACTAGAGGTCCTGGTAGGACATAAAACCATCAGTACTAGAGGTCCTGGTAGGACATAAAACCAGCAGTACTAGAGGTCCTGGTAGGAGATAAAACCATCAGTACTAGAGGTCCTGGTAGGACATAAAACCATCGGTACTAGAGGTCCTGGTAGGATATAAAACCAGCAGTACTAGAGGTCCTGGTAGGACATAAAACCAGCAGTACTAGAGGTCCTGGTAGGAGATAAAACCATCAGTACTAGAGGTCCTGGTAGGACATAAAACCATCAGTACTAGAGGTCCTGGTAGGATATAAAACCATCAGTACTAGAGGTCCTGGTAGGACATAAAACCATCAGTACTAGAGGTCCTGGTAGGACGGGAGGACGTATAGCCTTCGTCCTACTCCTCCTCCCGCCCGACACTCCCTGCTGACAGGGTCTGCCCCCAGTATGTGCAGAAGCCAGACGCACCACGCTGGATTCGAACCCACAACCTCCATGGTGGTGTCACTGAACCATCCCAACGTCTAGAAGGACTCATTACTGAGCAGGTTTCAAACTGCTCAATAGTGCTTTGTATGTTACTTTAGATTCAGTTTTAGTCATCTGAAATGTTTTAGTTTTTGTCTAGTTTTAGTCGACTAAATCTACAGTTGATTTAGTCGAAATCTAAAATGTACAGTATGTTGGCGGTGCCTTGATGGTGTCGTAATGACTGAGTTTCACTTGGTTGCATGCTGAAAATAGCCAATCTACAAGCTCACAACGCGTCGCAGCGCGACACGTTGTGAGCTTGTACGCAGCGCGACACGTTGTGAGCTTGTAGATCAGCTATTTTCAGAGCGCAACACCCGAGCACAACCAAACATACAATGACTTGTCTTTTAGTTCTACTGGATCTCTTCTCCACTAGTCTTAGTTCTACTGGATCTCTTCTCCACTAGTCTTAGTTCTACTGGATCTCTTCTCCACTAGTCTTAGTTCTACTGGATCTCTTCTCCACTAGTCTTAGTTCTACTGGATCTCTTCTCCACTAGTCTTAGTTCTACTGGATCTCTTCTCCACTAGTCTTAGTTCTACTGGATCTCTTCTCCACTAGTCTTAGTTCTACTGGATCTCTTCTCCTCTAGTCTTAGTTCTACTGGATCTCTTCTCCACTAGTCTTAGTTCTACTGGATCTCTTCTCCACTAGTCTTAGTTCTACTGGATCTCTTCTCCTCTAGTCTTAGTTCTACTGGATCTCTTCTCCACTAGTTTTAGTTCTACTGGATCTCTTCTCCACTAGTCCTCACATTTAAGTCTAGTTTAGACTCTCTCTCTCTCTCTCTCTCTCTCTCTCTCTCTCTCTCTCTCTCTCTCTCTCTCTCTCTCTCTCTCTCTCTCTCTCTCTCTCTCTCTCTCTCTCTCTCTCTCTCTCTCTCTCTCTCTCTCTCTCTCTCTCTCTCTCTCTCTCTCTCTCTCTCTCTCTCTCATTCCCTCTTTCTTGTGGATTTAAATATGTTATTGTAGATGTTTTATTTTAAATATATGTTAATTATTCATATCTATGACTATGTCTGTGTGTCTGTCTAGTGCTGAGGTAACTGTAGTTCAACTCAACACTGCAGTGTTTTCCTGCATCACAGATGGAGCTGCGCTGCCCTCTGCTGGCCAGTTACAGTAGGACACCACAGACTGCTCAACAAACATCATGAATAAAACATATTTCTATCTTAGCGTTCAGCTCAAACTGCATCATAACATGGAAACTGGCTGACCTCATTCAATGCCATTTCCACTATGCCTGCATCTCATGTTTCACTGACATCTTATAGGGATATTTAACTTTAAAACATGTTTAGGGTCATTTTAACGTCTACTCAGGCTTCTGTGTTTTACCCCAGACCGTTTATAAGTTGTTTGATTCAGTAATTAGATAATTTGATATTCATTTTATCAGACACGCCCCCTTCCTATACAAACCCATTGTAACTTCAAACTACATTTTAATCATGTTAGACTCATTGAAAACACCATCCATGGTACTGGTGACTGTTTTTTTTAATCACTTTTTTTTGTTTTACTAAATTTTCTATCCCACTATTTTTAATAACCAATTTTTTTCACCCGGTGCCAATTTCCTAAGTGATCCTGGGCGCTACACCAGCCCCACACCAGCGCTACACCAGCCCTACACCAGCACTACACCAGCCCTACACCAGCGCTACACCAGCCCTACACCAGCCCTACACCAGCGCTACACCAGTCCCCCACAGCCAGGGAGGCCAGGGCCGAGCTCATGCTTCCTTCAATACATGAGAGCCAACTGACCTTCTTGTCACCTGACAGGGGAGTTTCCCTGGTAGGACGTAGCTTCTTGTCACCTGACAGGGGAGGTTCCCCAGTAGGACGTAGCGCGTGGAAGGAACACGTTATTCCAACCAGTTCCCTTCCCCTCCATCAGACGCCCCGGCTGTCATGGGGGAGGCTGTATAGCGACCAGGATTACTACATGTTTTTGTGAGGGTATTAACTACCCTAGGAGACACGGGGAGAACATGCAAACTCCACACAGAGTAGGCCCTTTCACCAACCCCACCTAGGGTATGGGCACTGATGACGCGGAGAAGAAGACACGCCCTCAGCGCCCACAGCGTCCCCGGCGGGAATCGAACCCAGGACCTTCTAGCTGTGAGGCGACAGCGCTACCGACTGCGCCACCGTGCCCCTATCCATCAATCACTTTTTTAATACTTTTTTAATATTTATTTAGGGGAAAATAAAAAAAATAGATACACTATTAAAACTAATATATAATAATGAAAATAGTAATGGAAAAAACATGGCCTCCTCACACATTAGGAGGGCCATATGAGTCACCAGAACCAAGGACGGGTGTTTTCAATAACAAACAAAATGGAGTTACAATGGGTTTATAATAGGAAGGGGGCGTGTCTTTTAAAAAATATATCAAATATCTAAATACTGAATCAAGCAACTTATAAACTGTCTGCGGTGAAACACAACAGCCTGAGTAGACGATAAAATGACCCTAAACATGTTTGAAAGTGAAATGTCGATCATCAAAGTATTGTCTCAGGAATAGGACAATATCAAAATATATCTCCAGGAATTCTAGGCTTCATGGGGTGTGTAATTGATAAATAGGTAACTTTTGAATGAACTACTCCTTTAATGTGGTTTAGGTTCTTACCGGCAGGGTGCTCTTCTTTGACCTGGTCGCTGTAGACAGAGGCTGCACGCGCGCGCACACACACACACACACACACACACACACACACACGCACACACACACACACACACACACACACACACACACACACACACACACACACACACACACACACGTTAATACAAAGAGTAAATGTCAACATAATTTGCCATAAAGATACGTGAATATACGCCTATATAAGGCTTGATGGAAAAAACATCTATGTTGTTCTGTGTACAGTGTTACCATGCCAACTGATTATGAATAAAATGATCATTGGCTATTAACACATTTACCGCCGGGCCCGTAGTTCTACGGGCCGTTAAATCCAACGGTTAAGCGCCAATCCCGTAGCCTACGGGCTGTGGTGCTTTTTCCTTTTTTTCGAATTTTTTTTTTTTTTTAATTTTCTAGGGGGACCATTTTCAGTGTAACACCACCCGATCGGACCGGAAGTGCGATCACGTTTTTTGTTTCCCGTCTGTCTCCATTCTAAGTCGTACACATAAACCCCTGTAAAAGCTGTACAGGACATGTAGTTTTTCATCCTCGCATTTCCCATGTTAACTTAAACGATCAGAACTCAAACATGGCGGCTCCGTTTGACACGCGGTCTCGACGAGTAGACACCAGGACATGTGCCCGTTGTTTACAAACATTGGATCGGGCAATCTAAAGGATTTTAACGGGGCCTATGGCGACCTGAAAAAAACAAAAAACAACAATAAAACCTTGGCACTGGTGAGTACATTATGAGATTAGCCCTTGGCGGTGGATGTGTTAACACCTAATCTGCCAGAATTATTTCAGATTTTTTGCTGTAGACTGCCAGAGATTTTTCATTGAAAAAAAAAGTACTCAGGAGCCGAGATACAGATTTTTTAAGTTTTAAGTTAACAAGGAAGTGGATGGGAGTTTAAATCTTCGATAAATCATATCTCCTTGGTCTTTGGGTCAAAAAACAAGAAAAAAACGGGGAAAAAAAGACGCAGATCTGCGTCTTTGGCAGCCAATGTGTTAAGCCTTAAACCTCTACCACAGTGGGTTTGTCCTTTAAATACACAGAGAAACGACTATGACCAATAATCAAAATAAATAATGTATTATGGCAAAATGTGCCATATTTAATATTTTATACTCAAAATCATTACAAAATAGTGCAAGATCACCTTGTGATCTTTTACATCGACTATTTCTACTATTTTTTAAGATGTTTGAAAATGTATGAACTTTTCTCAACATGGAAAAGGTGACGAACATGCAACAAAAAACTGTATTATTAGTTAAATTATTATTAGTATAAATTATTGCGATTAAGCAAATGTAATAATTGTGAAAGGCCTGTTAAAGTTCCACACCAAATCACTGTGTGTGTGTGTGTGTACCCTGTGTGTGTGTGTGTGTGTACCCTGGGTGTGGTACACAGGCTCTGCACGGTGAAGGTCACTGGACTGACAGCAGATTTAATGGCCTGAACCGCTTCCTCATGACTGGCTGCTTGGAGATCTACTCCTGATACCTGTACACATACACACACACACACACACACACACACACACACACACACACACACACACACACACACACACACACACACACACACACACACACACACACACACACACACACACACACACACACACACACACACACACACACACACACACACACACACAAAGGCCAATTAAACATTTTATCGGTCAATGGTCGGTAAATACGGGCTAACAGAAACCCTGCAGTATCTTGTCTTCAGGGTGTGTGTGTGTGTGTGTGTGTGTGTGTGTGTGTGTGTGTGTGTGTGTGTGTGTGTGTGTCTGCAGTAGCTTGTCCCCAGTCTTCAGGTTGTGTGTGTGTGTGACTGTGTGACTGTGTGTGTGTGTGTGTGTGTGTGTGTGTGTGTGTGTGTGTGTGTGTGTGTGTACCTGCAGTATCTTGTCTCCAGTCTTCAGGTTGTGGGTGAGGGCAGCAGGACTGTCAGCCAGAACCTGTTTGATGAAGATTCCTTTAAGCTCCTCCCCGTTCCGGAGGCGCTTGATCACATGTTGACCTCCTACGATGCTGAGACCCAGAGACTGACCCTCCAACACACACACCTCCACCCTGTGTACACACACACACACACACACACACACACGCTCACATTTTAACCATTTATGTATGTCCAGACAAAAGAGAGCATACACCGCCGGTCACGGAGATCTACGTGATTTAGTTTTTGAAGACTCCACAAGAGGGCGCTCTAACGCAACTCCCCTAGAAGGAATCAACGGATGTCATCCCAAAAAAACATCACGTCCGTCCGCTCCAATGATAGGATTTGGAGAAACAAACACGTCTCGCTCTGATTCTTCTTTGTTTTGGTGAAAAAGGGTGCAGCTTCCTGTTCTGAAATTGAGTCCATACAGGAAGTGAGTTCAAGTGACAGTTCATATGAATGGCCTGTAGTTTCACTGTTTTACCCCTGCTGGTGACAGAAAGAATTTCTCTCAATGCAAAGCAGATGGGTTTTTGACTTGAGACTTGATTTTATTACCTTAATAAACATTGTCATGAATACTATATGCTTCCAGTCGCTAGTGTAAAGTCTTCTTTGGTAAATTATGGTCCCATTTATTTTAAAATTGACGATAAAGTAGGTTATGCTCAAGGTGGGTTGGGATGATTTGATTGACAAGCTACACAACCAATAGCATTCATTCCCCGCTCCCACTCTTGATTGACAAGCTACCCAACCAATAGCATTCACTTAGGGTTGTTATTCCGGTTGCTTTTTTCAGACTTAATCCCAATGTTCTTTTTTTTTTTTCAGACTCTTCAGATTACACCTCAGCCCCTAGCAATTATTCTTCCTGGCCTTCTTCTGCTCCATTGATGCTAGTGACTGAACCAGATATGACGCCATGCAGACAAACCTCGGTCATTTGTTCTCATGTGTTTGTTACACATGCTTTTTTTAAATATTGTTTTTATTATATTGTTTAGACCAGTGGTTCTCAACCTTTTCTGGATCAGGGCCCACTTGAACATCCCCAAAGCGTTCGCGGCCCACCCATCTGAGCGGCCCACTCCACCGACACATGCCTACAGTATTTGACCGACTACAGCAAACGCGAGGTAGACTCGGGCAAATTCTGCAGCATGGTCATGCTGGACCTCCAAAAGGCGTTCGACACTGTAAAACATTCAATTCTACTGAATAAGCTGAAGGCGATTGGTTTTGATGGTACATCATTAAACTGGATGAAATCCTACCTTGAGGGAAGAGAACAAGTGGTTGATATCAATGGACCATGTAATCTCCCCCACCCCACTTAGCTGTAGGGTTCCCCAAGGAAGCACACTAGGCCTGTTACTGTTCCTTCTATACATTAACGACATGAATGCTGCCTGTAACTGCAAATTGTTCCTGTTCGCTGATGACTCAGCTCTCCTCATCTCAGGAGAGGACAACATGCAAGTTGAGGAAGCTCTCAGCTATGAACTCAACAAAATCTGTACTTGGCTTACCGACAACAAACTGTCACTACACCTTGGTAAAACAGAATGCATTATTTTTGGGAACAAATATTCCCTCAGTAACAAATGTAAATGATTTCAAGGTCAGAGTTGATGACACAGTAATCTCTAGCAAATAAGTGGTTACCTATTTGGGCTGCATTCCTGACAGGTGAAAGCATGGCAACAAAGGTGATCAAAAAAGTGAATCAAATGACAATATTTTTGGGCAGAATGTCGTCAACACAAGTGCTCTCAGGACTCACTCAATGCCACTGTGACTATGCTTGCACCTCCTGGTTCTCCAACATCTCAATGTCACTAAAGATTAAGCTTCAAACCTCCCGAAACAAACTGATTTGACTACTCTTCAGCCTGGGGCCCATGACCCAACCTTTTCCCAAACATATGTGCGCACACTATTGGAGTGCCAACAAATTTCTTCTTATTTTTTTATTTTTTTGTTTAGTTATTTCCTCCTTTGTGTCATATTGTCCATGTGCTGGTGTAAGGCTCTAAAAGTGTTTGGCTATAAAAGTCGCTGGTAGAAGCTCTTCAGAGTGTTGAGACGCTTCAAATTCATACCAGTCCACTTCCTCACAAATAGTCCGGTTCCGGGTGTTGCCTGTCTACATCTCTGTGTACCTTTCTGTGTGTCTTTCTCTCCGTCCATATGACCAAATATGGATGATTGATGTCATAGTACTGACATAGTTCTGTCAAACAAATCTTAAACTAATAAATATCAAATGATAGCATTAGCATCCTACAATATGACGTAATCATGCGATGACATCACAACACCATCATCCCAACTGTGCAATTGTTCTTTAAAATGAATTGTCCGAAACACTAAACATAATTTAGCCATTTGTAACAAGGAAACCAACCTCCCTCCATCTTATCAAGTTAATCTGTAATTTAGTTGTCAACAATCATTGACGGTCGTGCTGCTGTGTGAAATGTTTCACTGGACGATACATGTGAAAGGAGAACATAGGAAGGACCAGGCTGCTGTGGTGGTCGGACACAACATGTACTGCTTTGGAGGAGACATTGATATGCACATCTTCAACACAGTGTCTTTATGCTGGAGGAAGTTGACTCCAGTGACACCTGACAGAGGAATACGCCACTTTGAGGATCGCTCCAGGCGCTGGGACAACACAGCTGTGTTGATAGGAGATACTGTCTACATCTGGGGAGGATATCCTTACTTTAATGTGCTTTATGCATTTGATGTTGACGCCCACAGATGGTTCAAAACACAGGTTTCTGGGACTGTTCCAAAGGTGAGGATCTACCAGTAAGCCTGTGTCTTGGGGAAGGTCATATATATTCATGGTGGATGGGGTTACCGGACTAAACACACTAATGACATCTACAAGTTGGACACCATCACAATGGTCTGGACTTTAATTAACATCAGAGGTACTCAACCACCTGCTTCATCACATCACTCTGCCACCATCATCGGGACAAAGATGTTTGTATTTGGAGGCAATACTGGGCAGTATGGGCAGTACCACTTCAACACCATCAGAGTGTTTGACACAGAGACCGACAGCTGGCTGAACACACCTTCTGCACAACGTCTTCTAGAAGGACGCAGGGATCATTCAGCCTTTGCCTACAATGGAGAGCTGTACATATGTGGTGGCTGGAACTGGAACCAGTTCTTCAATGATCTGTGGAAATTCAGTCCAGAGATCTTTTCCTGGAAGAAGGTTGAGCTCAAGGGGAAAGGCCCAACGTATAGTATATGCTGTTGCATGGTGGGAGATCGTATCTTCCTCTTTGGAGGAGACAAGACCCCTGATGACCTGTATGTCTTTAGACTTGAGTCCAAGTCTGAAGACGTTATGTAAGCTAGCAGTTATTCAGTACGATCTGGAGCAGTCAGAACTCCCACACAACATCAGGTGGGAACTGGCAGCCATGCCTACCTAGCCTCTTAACCCCCCCCCCCACCACCCATCAATCACATTAGCATTTGATTTCACTAGGGGTCTGGCACCAGGCTCTGCGTGGCCGTTTCGCCATGGGCGGGAGCTGGGCAGGAGTAGTAGTGTTGACAGACAACCCCTTCAGCCAATCAGCGTCCACGCTCAGGGCTCTGTGATTGACAGTGCACGTTGGCCAATCAGGGACCAACTGGTGTAGTTGACGCTGTCTATTTGTCTTTATTTTTATCTCCATTGAGTTCCTCCAGATGAAAGGCATCTCCAGATGAAAAACATTGAATTTCAAAAAGGTACAGTTAAGACTAATGATGTGTACGGCTTTGCAATCGTGTTGTCGGTCTTCTGCATGATTACTTACTTACTTACGCCTACTACCCCTTCTGGGGCATAGGCCGTCAACAAGCGATCTCCAGGCATCTCTGTCTTCTGCATGATACTATTACGAAAATGTCTAGATTTACATTTAGTGGGAATGGAAGCTAACAATGCTAATAATGATAGCGATCTCCCTGTGTGTATTTAGACTCGTTTGTGTTAAGCATTTCCTTTTTATATCTATGTACATTACATTACATTACAGTCATTTAGCAGACGCTTTTATCCAAAGCGACTTACCATAAGTGCATTGTATGTATAATCACTCGCCATTCCTTTGACTCTTGGTCAAAGCTCTTAACTCTTTCACTGCCAAATACAACTTTTACCACTTTGTGTTTTTTTGCTTTTTCCACTAGATGGCACTTTTCTCTAACACATGAGTAACCATTTCATCCCCAGATGCACACGGATCCAGGAGATCACATGATCCCAATATTTACTGCTCCATTGACTTATTGGTTAATGTCTTTGGGAAATCGTCTGCCTCCTGTGTTTTATTATGCATTTTGGACGAGACGCCCCATTTTCAACGGCCTATAACAAGCGAACGGGGGTCGCAATGACTTTTCTTTTCTTCTCGCGGAAGCAGTGAAACCCCCCGTGATTACCAACTATCAGGGGATTGATCATACAGCAGATACATATTCTGTGACCACTTCAAAAGGTAAGAACATCTAAAAATTGCTGGCAGTGGGTGCACACAGCCAGAAATAAGTTTGTCAGTGAAAGAGTTAATCTAAACCATTTCCATATAGATCAATCATTTTGTCAGACATGTCGCCAGTGGTTCTTGCTCCTTTTTGTTAACCATGTCCTTTATATCAATGTATAAAACCTCACCATTGCATCAAAGCTACATTTTAAACCACTACTGAGTTTTATACTGTGTGTTGTTGTTGTTGCATCAATGGTGGAAGTAGATTTTCTATTGACTAATTAAGTGGGCAATAACCAAGGTCCAGGTCCATCAAAATGCATGTATTGAAAGCTTAAGGATTATTCACACCACGCACCATTCAATATTGTCTGTTGTAGTTGTGGTGTGGACACTGCCATCCACTTTAGTTTTTAAACTATATGTTTATAGTTAGTTATCATTCTGGGTGTGAACGGGCCATTACATACACTATACATTTGACACCTTGCTCTTTGTAGATATAATGAAATGTAAAATGTACAGCAACAACACTCTGTTATTTCTCTACTAACAGGTTACACTTCATGGAACTGGAGAGCACATCATGTTCTTGCTTTGCTAGGAAGACACTAGTGATTTGATCACTAACATTTGAACATTTGAACACCACACTGCCAGCTTTTACATCTGATATTTTTTAGCAGATGTTATTATTCTTTAACATTTTTGAAACATCTTGAAAGTGAAAAATGTTGATTTAGAAAAAGAAAAAAAAAACTTTTTTTAACAAATGTTCTCTTCTGGAGGTCCCTGGCACAAAATATTTTCAGATGAGGGTCAGTGGCCAAATACATATCATTGTGGGGGTCCTTGATACGAAAAAGTTTGAGAACCACTGATTTAGAAGGTATTTGTAGGTCTTAATGACTTAAATGGTCAATCAATTGATCATGTTCCGGCTTTGATCTGTGGAACTATCGTAGTAATACTTTTTTCAAGGTTTTAAAGAACAAATACCATGACAAGGTTTTTATTATCATGTTTTTGTATTAAAGTTATATTATCATCACAATCTTAGTGTTTTGCAGATTATTTGGGGGCCCACTTGCAACACCCTAACGACCCACTGGTAGAGAACCCCTGGTTTAGACCGATGCTAGGTTCTTAGTTTACCTGTGATCCCAGTTTACTGAGACACTAAACTGTCTCTGCATTATATGTATGCGTTTACCTTGTTTATATTATTATATTATATTTATTATTATAGTTACACTGTCTCTCTGCATTCTATTGTTATTTCCTCCTTTGTGTCATATTGTCCATGTGCTGGTGTAAGGCTCTCAAAGTGTTTGTGTCACATTGTCCATGTGCTGGTGTAAGGCTCTCAAAGTGTTTGTGTCACATTGTCCATGTGCTGGTGTAAGGCTCTCAAAGTGTTTGTGTCACATTGTCCATGTGCTGGTGTAAGGCTCTCAAAGTGTTTGTGTCACATTGTCCATGTGCTGGTGTAAGGCTCTCAAAGTGTTTGTGTCATATTGTCCATGTGCTGGTGTAAGGCTCTCAAAGTGTTTGTGTCACATTGTCCATGTGCTGGTGTAAGGCTCTCAGTGTTTGTGTCATATTGTCCATGTGCTGGTGTAAGGCTCTCAAAGTGTTTGTGTCACATTGTCCATGTGCTGGTGTAAGGCTCTCAAAGTGTTTGTGTCATATTGTCCATGTGCTGGTGTAAGGCTCTCAAAGTGTTTGTGTCACATTGTCCATGTGCTGGTGTAAGGCTCTCAAAGTGTTTGTGTCACATTGTCCATGTGCTGGTGTAAAAGTGTTTGGCTCTAAAAGCCGCTGGTAGAAGCTCTTCAGAGCGTTGAGCTCAGGGCTTTGAGACGCTTAAAATTCATGCCAGTCCACTTCCTCACAAACAGTCCGGTTCCGGGTGTTGCCTGTCTACATCTCTGTGTACCTTTCTGTGTGTCTTTCTCTCCGTCCATATGCCCAAATATGGATGATTGATGTCATAGTACTGGCATAGTTATGTCTAACAAATCTTGTTGTTTTTCCAAATGGCCAATCAGATTGCATAACATCAATAGCTATCCTACAATATGACGTAATCATGCGATGACATCACAACATCATCATCCCAACCGTGTAATTGTTCTTTAAAATGAATTGTCCGAAACACTAAACATCATTTAGCGACTTGTAACAAGGAAACCCACCTGCCTCCATCCTAACAAGTTAAACTGTAAATTAATTGTCAACACTCATTGACGGTGGTGCTGCTGCTGTGTGAAATGGTTCACTGGACGATACATGTGAAAGGAGAACATAGGAAGGACCAGGCTGCTGTGGTGGTCGGACACAAAATGTACTGCTTTGGAAGAGACGTAAACCTGAAGAAAAGAGATCACATTGAAGTACACGTCTTCAACACAGTGTCTTTATGCTGGAGGAAGTTGACCCCAGTGACATCTGGCAGAGGAGAACGCCAGCTTGAGGTTCCCTCTAGGCTCTACGGCCACACAGCTGTGCTAATAGGAGATACTGTCTACATCTGGGGAGGTTATCCCCGCTGCAATGTGCTTTATGCATTTGAGGTTGACACCCACAGATGGTTCAAACCACAGGTTTCTGGGACTGTTCCAGAGGGGAGGAGCTACCACTCAGCCTGTGTCTTGGGGAAGGTCATGTATATATATGCCGGAGAAAATGAGATGACTGGATACACTAATGACATCTACAAGTTGGACACCAACACAATGGTCTGGTCTTTGATTAACACCAGAGGTACTCCACCTCCTGATTCATGGTGTCACTCTGCCACCATCATCGGGACAAAGATGTTTGTGTTTAGGGGCTGGGGGGGGGGGGGTTCAGTACAACACCATCAGAGTGTTTGACACAGAGACCAACTTCTGGCTGAACACACCTTCTGCACAGCTTCTTCCAGAAGGACGTAAGGATCATTCAGCCTTTACCTACAATGGAGAGCTGTACATATTTGGTGGATGGAACAATAAATACTTGAATGATCTGTGGAAATTCAGTCCAGAGAGCTTCTCCTGGAAGAAGGTTGGGCTCAAGGGGAAAGGCCCGTCTCAGACAGTATAGTAGGTGCTGTTGCATGGTGGGAGATGGTATCTTCCTCTTTGGAGGAAACACGACCCCTGATGACCTGTATGTCTTAGACTTCAGTCCTAGCTTCAAGACGTTATGTAAGCTAGCAGTTATTCAGTACGATCTGGAGCGGTCAGAACTCCCACACAACATCAGGTGGGAACTGGCAGCCATGACTACCCAACAGCAACTGAACAAATAACAAAGTCCTCTAAACAAACAAGAACAGTAAACCCACTAAAACTAATACAACTGTGAATAAATACAGATAATTCCATGGACTGGAGACCCTGCAGCTGCACCTGCTGACCGTGAATAATGTTGAGGTCAGATGGATGGTGAATAATGTTGAGGTCAGATGGATGGTGAATAATGTTTAGGTCAGATGGATGGTGAATAATGTTGAGGTCAGATGGATGGTGAATAATGTTGAGGTCAGATGGATGGTGAATAATGTTGAGGTCAGATGGATGGTGAATAATGTTGAGGTCAGATGGATGGTGAATAATGTTGAGGTCAGATGGATGGTGAATAATGTTTAGGTCAGATGGATGGTGAATAATGTTTAGGTCAGATGGATGGTGAATAATGTTGAGGTCAGATGGATGGTGAATAATGTTGAGGTCAGATGGATGGTGAATAATGTTGAGGTCAGATGGATGGTGAATAATGTTTAGGTCAGATGGATGGTGAATAATGTTGAGGTCAGATGGATGGTGAATAATGTTGAGGTCAGATGGATGGTGAATAATGTTGAGGTCAGATGGATGGTGGATAATGTTGAGGTCAGATGGATGGTGAATAATGTTGAGGTCAGATGGATGGTGAATAATGTTGAGGTCAGATGGATGGTGGATAATGTTGAGGTCAGATGGATGGTGAATAATGTTGAGGTCAGATGGATGGTGGATAATGTTGAGGTCAGATGGATGGTGAATAATGCTGAGGTCAGATGGATGGTGAATAATGTTGAGGTCAGATGGATGGTGAATAATGTTGAGGTCAGATGGATGAGCCGCATCAGATCCTGTTTATTTTGAATGTTCAATCAATGGGTTAATACTTATTATTATTGTATTACCTTAAAGGACGACTTCACCCATTTCAGCATACAGTATCTTCATATAATTGGTCTTCACTAATGCTCATGATAAAATAGTAAAACAAAATATCTATCTACTCGGTTCGTGTCTCAGAGGAGGGCTGTGGACAGTTCAGAAACCCGTCTACCAGTGACATCTTTGATGGGGAATCCAAGCTAATAGAAACTACAGGCTTTCTATTCCTGGAAAGTTGCAATGCAATAATAGAAGCCATTGTTCTCACGTTAATAAAAATCTAAATAAAAAATGTGAAATCGTGTTGAAAAAAAAAAAGATGATTTCTGGACTGTCCACAGCCCTCCTCTGAGACACTAATCTCTCAAGAACAGCTTCTGCACTGCGTTGGAATCTGTCGGGGAGGTTCGTCATAACGAGTGCGCATTCAGATCAGGAAGTAGGCCGCGCTTTACCCAATCACATGTAGTGGGCGGGATTCACATGTCCGTCGATCTTTCCCCCTCGAAACAAACCGAAACTAATTTAACAATAGCGTCCGCGGAGCAGACAAAACCACGGAAAGATATTCACATTTTAACTTACTCTTTCATCATAGAAACAAGTGGGCTTATAACCAAAACGATCCATGTTCTCTGGGAGAAGTGGTGTTAGTGTTCCGTGTAGAAATATTGTTAGTGGGAATGAAAACATAGTCGCACCAACCGGAAGTGATGCACTGAAGGCGCATCACAAACACCGGTTTCCTTGTGCTCTGGTGTTACGTTATCGTCCGCCCAGAGCCAACAATGAGAGCCAACTGGCCTTCTTATCACCTGACAGGGGGGAGTTTCCCCGGTAGGACGTAGATTCTTATCACCTGACAGGGGGGAGTTTCCCCGGTAGGACGTAGATTCTTATCACCTGACAGGGGGGAGTTTCCCCGGTAGGACGTAGCTTCTTATCACCTGACAGGGAGGAGTTTCCCCGGTAGGACGTAGCTTCTTATCACCTGACAGGGGGGAGTTTCCCCGTTAGGACGTAGCTTCTTATCACCTGACAGGGAGGAGTGTCCCCGGTAGGACGTAGCTTCTTATCACCTGACAGGGGGGAGTTTCCCCGTTAGGACGTAGCTTCTTATCACCTGACAGGGAGGAGTGTCCCCGGTAGGACGTAGCTTCTTATCACCTGACAGGGGGGAGTTTCCCCGGTAGGGCGTAGCTTCCTGTCACCTGACAGGGGGGAGCTTCCCCAGTAGGGCGTAGCTTCCTGTCACCTGACAGGGGGGAGTTTCCCCGGTAGGGCGTAGCTTCCTGTCACCTGACAGGGGGGAGTTTCCCCGGTAGGGCGTAGCTTCCTGTCACCTGACAGGGGGGAGCTTCCCCGGTAGGGCGTAGCTTCCTGTCACCTGACAGGGGGGAGTTTCCCCGGTAGGGCGCAGCACGTGGAAGGAACACATTATTCCTTTCCCCTCCATGGCTGACCAGGGGGAGGCGGTATAGCGACCAGGATTACTGCATGTTTTTTGTGAGGGTATTAACTACCCTAAGGGACACGGGGAGAACATGCAAACTCCACACAGAAAGGCCCTTTCACCAACAACACCTAAGGTATGGGCACTGATGACGCGGAGGAGAAGACACGCGCCCACGGCGGGAATCGAACCCAGGACCTTCTAGCTGTGAGGCGCCACCGTGCGCCACCGTGCCCCCCCTTTCACCCCCATTAAAATGGATTTGGAAAAAAAACCTTCTCAGCTTTCTGTTGCTTTTTGGTGAAAACAACCTCCATTCAACTGACCATAACTATGGAACGGATTTAAATACCTGCGGGCGGGTCCCCAGTGACTGAAGGCCGGTGTCTCTTCTCCTTCACCATCCTCTCTCTCTGGGAGATCACTGCATGCACACACGCACGCACGCACGCACGCACGCACGCACGCACGCACACACACACACACACACACACACACACACACACACACACACACACACACACACACACACACACACACACACACACACACACACACACACACACACACACACACACACAATCTAAATTACCCAGAGCAGTGGTAACTTTGATGATGTAGAGGGTCACTATATTTCCACACTCACTCCAGAGGGAAACATTACATACACTGTCGGGCAGAAACCTCTTATCTCCGTATTTTAACTTTTTTCGCCATTCTATGTTACACAAAAGTAGCAAAAAGTAGATCTGCTATTTTTTGTATTGGAATCCAGATTTTGTTTCGCTATTTTTTAATTAGAATCCTGAAAAGTAAAATTTGCATTCAATTTGATTTAATTAGAGTTCTCAAATTCTGCCCGAAACCGACCCTACCCGAGCCGGGTCCAAAATATATATGCTAATTAGTCGGGCCGGGCGGAGCCTCGGGTTCTGTGAGGAAAAAGAAGAAAAGAAAATATTACCCCAAAAGAGAGATGTCAACTGCCCCTAGTGGTTGAACGGTAAAGCTCATTACACACCGGCGATTATGCGAATATACGCAAAATTTGGATGTCCGAATAAATAAAAGACGCTTTTTCGCTCCGCAAAATTGATGTGGAAGCATGCATTGACTTTATAAGGTTTTTAAAAAAAACATATTATTCGCATGAAAAAATCACCCCCGGTGTTTAAGGCCTTAAGGCTGACAGAAATGTCAGTGGATGTGTTGGATCTGTTGGATGTGTTGGATCTGTTGGATGCAGCTCCTTCCTAGCCGACCTTCCTAGTGTTATTAAAGATAAACAGACGCCAATGGCCAAAACTATCGAAAATAGGAGAAAGTGGGCGTTTTCAATATGTTTTGGTCATTATCTCTGGAACAGAAGGTCCAATGTGTTCAGTTGAAGACATCTACATGACAACATCTCAAAGTATCATCTCCCAGAGCATTTCAGACGATACTTCCAGACACATGTCAGCTTTCATTCATGTCCAACCAGACAAGCAAACCATCTACATGTCCGACTATGTCCCACCACCAGGGGGCAGTTCTCCATCACATATACAGCTGTCTCCTAATGGAATGCCCATTTCCATCTAGTGGGTCCATCATATCCTCCTCACCTACCTACAGAGGAAGTTTAATACATACATGTAATACCTGAGTGGTCTATTAGAGGACAGACATCCATAATAATGTGTCTGTTTGTGGATATTCTAAAACATTATTTCATAAAGCATTATGTCTTTGCTTTGTCCTACTTTGACCCGTTTTGTCCTACTAGACCATACCCGGTGAAGTGCGCAGGCGAAAGTAGTTGCAAACGGGGGGTTATTGCACGTCCTGTCGCGCCTCCCCGTCTCATAGACCTTGCTGCTTGTTTCTCACACGAAACCTGGCAACCCTGGTCTCCCATTGTTTGACACATAAACGCTGATAATAAGCTGAGATTTGATGAAATTGAAAAAAGGGCTTCGCAGTTGAGTTCAGATGGTAATGGTCAATGGCTGTGGGCAAAATCAGAGCAATTGCTCCAGCCACTGAGGAGAACCGGCCAGACATTTTTGATCTCAGAGGTTTGTCAAATTATAGGAGGATGTATTTTACTTTTTTTTCTCTTTTTCTTTCCTGTTCGTTTATTGTTTTTAATATTAATACATTCAAATTGTATCTAATGTAAACGATGAGGTATAAGCCCTCCTAGGGTTTCTTACCTCACCGGCACAACAACTATCTGTCATCTTTCCCATGGAAAGAAGTAGAATATTATGCATATGTATACGTATACATTCTGTTGTGCAAATCAAATAAATACAATCCTAACTCTGTGACCATTGCTCTGATCAGCGTAATATAGGGCTGGATTCTCAGGCCTGAAAATAGAGTTTATAAAAAGGCTGTGCTGTTATAAAATAGCAAAAATAACTGTCAGTCAACTGATTTGTACCGCGCTATGAGCTTGTAGATCTGCTATTTTTGAAAAATCGTGAGAATTTGTGCAAATCTTTAAATATATACATATTTTAAAGCGAACATTTTTAACTCATATCTTTGCTTCTGGGGGTCCCTGGAACCAAATGTTTTGAGATGGGGGTCGGCGGCCAAATAAATATCATTTTGGGGGTCCTTGACATGAAAAAGTTTGAGAACCACTCATATAGAAACAAAGGTTTTTCAGAAAACGGTTAGGATTATGTTTAGAATCGGCCTCAGGTTTTAATGGGTTAATCTTTAACCCCTAATATAGAGTACAGAAGTCCTGACGTCACTCGTTCATCCCCTGGGTCGTAAAGTCATTTCTCTATGGAGAATAACATTGGGTCGTCTTAGAATCATCTCATATAAGAATTGTGTTCCAAAAATAAATAAACTGTCTCTGAGATATTATCTCACCCATCACTGTATTTTATATGATAAAGTGGGTTGGCCATCTCTCGCAGTGCATAGAGAGCAACATTGTATTTTATTTATTTATAAGGCCTTGTGTGGAAAGCTTCCTTTATACCTATCCTCGCTTCTGAAACCTAAGGTTACAGGTCATTCAACACGTTCTCAAACACACATTAGATATACCAGTCCTCGTAAGAGCAGTGAACAAGGAAAGACTGCTTTCATGTATTATGCTCCACACAAATGGAACAAACTTCAGGATTCTCTGAAACTGGTGCGATTGGTCTCAATTGAGACATTTAGGGTGCTTCTCGAGGACACACTACATAGTGATTGAACCTGCTTCATGTAACTCTATGTTTATTTGCATCTGTGACACTGTAATGGGATTCAAATGTTTGTTATTGTTTTTAATTATGTATGTATTGTATTTTATATGCTGTCATCAGGGCGTCCTTGAAAAAGAGAGCTTGCTCTCAACGGGTTTCCCTGAATAAATAAAGGAAAAAGAAAGAAAGAAAGGGAGGTGGCTCTGTATCGTTTATATTTTATATATAGATATTGTCGGGGAGGCTCTGTATCGTTTATGATAGTCAGTCACTCATATTTGAAACAGTCCGTTTCTGGTGAAAATTCGGCGGAAGTAAAATTATCGTTTTCTCACCGTCAGTTGATGCTTCATATCCATAAGAGTCAAACCAGCGGGGTCATTTGTTTATTTTTGGAACACAGTTCTTATTTGACGCCATATTAAACACATCTATGGGAATTCAGATTGGGGGGAAAAAACACGACCTAGGTAGGATGAGTAAATTACATCAGACTCCGGTGCTCCATTTCATAACCATAATAATAGTATAACAATGCAACTTATGTAAATTAAAGTTAACCATTGAGGTCGTTATTGATGATGTCAGAGGAACAGCTCACCTGTGGTCTCCTCTGATTGGTGGAGGTTGGCCCCGCCTCCTCCTCCTCTCCGTGTCAACCACCCTCACGGTTCTACGAGACGAGACGAAACAAGAACACTTTATTCATGACTTTGTTTATTCATATTGTTTTAATCATGACTTAGAGCAGTGGTTCCTAAACGTTATTCATATTGTTTTATTCATGACTTAGAGCAGTGGTTCCTAAACGTTATTCATATTGTTATATTCATGACTTAGAGCCTAGGGTGACCACCCGTCCCGAAATTCGCGGGACAGTCCCGAAATTGGACCCTCTGTCCCGCGTCCCACACAAGCAGGGCAATGTCCCGAAAATCAAAGTTATGGGGGAAAAATATATATATATATATTTTATATAAAAAAAAAATGTTCATTAAAATTTTAAGTTAACTTGCAATACCCTCTTATATCTGTGAAATACTATTCTTGGATAAATGTAATTGGTCAATGCTGTATGTTATGTATTTGTGGAACGCCATTGGTTGGGGGGGAGTGGGGGGTGGACCAAAAAACAACAACATCCGCGGTCACAGCTGGTACGCACACACACAGGTACAACTAGTGTCATCGCTGCGCGGCAAAAATACGAAAATGGAGGAAACAGTGGAAACTCCTGCTGCTAAGAAAAAAAGGCTCTGCTCATACAACAGAGACTGGGAGAGGAAATATACATGGTTGATATCTGTGTCAAACGTCCCAAACAAGGCAGAGTGTACGGTTTGTCGTAGGAACTTCACAATCACCCATGGAGGAGAGAATGATATTAAGAGGCATGGTGACGGTGAAGCTCACAAGAAAAATGTACAGCAAAGAAGCTTGACAAGCTATTTTTCAACCCAAAAAGACAGCAACACAGATAAAGTCACAGCAGCAGAAGTAACCAGTGTCTACCATAACGTGCAGCATGGCTTATCATACAGATCTGGTGATTGTGGATCCAAACTTTTTCCTGTCATGTTCCCTGACTCAGAGATAGCTAAGAAGATAGGTTGTGGGCGCACAAAGAGTGCTGCAATTGTTACTGATGTTCTTGGACCTGCGTCTGTGGAGACATGCTTGCAACAGTTAAATACACCGCTGGCTGCTGACAAACCAGATTCTCTTCCTTTTTTTTCAATTGCATCTGACGCATCAAATCACGGCACTACCAAACTATTCCCTCTAGCAGTGAGGTTTTACACCCCAGAACATGGCGTGCAGAACAAGGTACTGGACTTTTATGATGACCACAAAGAAGACTCTGATGCCATATTTAACCAGGTTGTTTCAAGGCTGCAGGAGATGAACCTGGGGTTAGATCGGGTGTCTGCATACGCAGCAGATAACGCCAGCGTGAATTATGGGGTACATGAATCTGTATATAAAAAGTTGAAAGACAAGAATGGTGCTATCATCAAAGCCAACTGCGTGGCCCACATTCTGCATAACTGTGGGAGGAATGCAGGTGACAAGCTTAAAGTGGATGTTGAGGCTGTAGTCACGAAAATATACGGCCACTTTTCAGTATCGGCTAAACGAGTCCAAGAATTGAAAGACATTTTTGATTTTGTGGAGGAGGAGTATATGACACTCTACAGGCACGTACCAACACGGTGGCTCAGTCTGTGGCCAGCTGTCAAACGACTTAATGACTGCTGGCCTGCTGTCAAAAGTTATTTTTTGTCTCTTGGAGAAGATAAGTGCCCAGTGGCTCTTTGGATTTTTTTTGCGAATGATGAGGATGGCGAGGGAGTGCCTTGTGAACTCCAGGCATACATAGCGTTTTTACAGAATAGCTTAAAGCTGTTTTATGATGCTGTGCTTGAAGTTGAGGGGAATGAGACAACTGTCTGTGAGCTTTTTCCTCTCATGACAAATCTAAAACTGAAACTTGAACAACGGTTAAAGGATCGTTTCTTTGGATTTGAGACAAGAGAGCTCCTGCAGAGCTTCCCTACCGCACAGGCTGCTGCGATTGAAAAGGACCTTCTCAAGTTCTATGAGAGTTCACTCACTTACCTTAACAAATGGTTTGATTTCTCTGATCAGAATTACATGAAACACGTCGCATGCTTGGCTGTCAAGAGAGAATTCAGCTTCCAAGAGCTCTGCGGAGCAGCTGAAGCTCTTAACATGACCAAACAACTGGATATGGACCTCCTTTATGATGAGTTTAGTGTTATGCTCCCACGGATGAGAGAACTCGCAGTGACAAAAGATTCTGTTGCATCAAAGTGGACAGCATTACTGAAGCATGCAATGATGCCAAACATGACAGCTTTATTGTCCTTCATCTTCTTGAGTATCCCAGTCACCAACGCTTTCGTGGAGAGACTGTTTTCACTGATGGTGGGGGCTTGGACCAATGATAGGAATCGCTGCAGCATTGATCTAATCAAGTTCAAGTTAAAGTGAACTACAGCCAGGAATGCCAGGAATTTTACAAGTATGTACTGAAGGAGAAGACCCTGCTAGATGCTGCCCGTTCCAACAAGAAGTACAAGTTCAAGGCCAAGTAGTAGATCGAATAAAGGTAAGCTAACTTTCTACATGTGTGTGAAAAGCTACAGTACTTGGTCGCCTATTGCTGTTATTCATTCATTTCAACTAAATAGGCGTCTCTCTCTCTCTCTCCCCCCCTCTCTCTCGCTGACTCTCTCTCTCTCTCTCTCTCTCTCTCTCTCTCAGACCCCCCACCCTGCCTGGCCGTGTCTCTCTCTGTCCATGGTGCTGAAGTCTGAAGATTTTTTTTTTTTATATATGATTGTTTTACATATCTACAGTATATCTTTTTACTGTAGTTTACACAGATATTTGTGTCTTATAGGATTGCCTTGCTTGGACTGCCTTATTTTGACCGTACTTACTGCTCCATTGATAAATGCGGACTTTGTGGAGCTTCATTGTGCTGTTAATAATAAATTGTTCCAGTCAGTAGGTGCTTTAAACTTAAATGAACGTCTCCCAAATTCTTTTTACTCCTAACAGAATCAATATGAGGTTTGAAAGATAATTCAGAATCTAACCAAAGGCCTAAGTATTTGAATGTCTCCACTGTTTTGAGTGGAGACCCATCTGCAAAATAAATAGTAAATTCCGAGGATGTACGATTGAGAAAGTACCTAGAACCAAACAACATGCTGCACGACTTCTTCATATTTAATATAAGACAATTATTTAAAAGCCATTTTTGAACCAAATTAAATTCAGTTTGCAAGGAGCTTTGAATTTTAGATATATCTGAATCAGATGTATAAATAGCCGTGTCATCATAACTGGATGGAGCAATTGGTGCATATTTTGGGAAGATCGTTGATGAAAATTGAAAAAAGTAAAGGACCTAAGATCGATCCTTGCGGAACACCTTTTTCAACCACCAATAAATCTGATTTAACTTTATTAAAAGAAACACACTGACGACGATTATGAAGGTAAGAACTGAACCAAAGTAATGCCTGTCGAGAAAGGCCAAAATCATAAAGTTTATCCAAAAGAAGATAGTGATCAACTAAATCAAAAGCGTTAGTTAAATCAATAAAGATAGAACCTAACAATTTACTATTTTCTAAAGAAGAGTATACATCATCAACGAATTTCACCAGAGCGGTAGTAGTGGAAAAATTGGAACGAAAACCTGATTGAAATGGGGATAAAATATTGAGATCATTAATATATTTAGATAGTTGATTAAAAATTAGCTTCTCAAATATTTTAGCCGTTGAGCAAATAATAGAAATAGGTCTATAATTATTAACCTCCAATGGATCATCACCTTTGAAAAGTGGCGTAACCTTTGCGCATTTCCAAATAGATGGGAGTTGACAAGTTGATAGGGACAAATTAAATAAATCTGCAAGAGGGAAAATGAGAACTTGAGAAGCTAATTTAATAAACTTGGCCTCTAGTCCGTCTGGACCAGTGGCACATCCAACTTTAAGTTCTGAAATCACTCGTGAAATTTCCATAGGTAGTATACGTCTAAATGAAAATGAGCCATTAATAGGACTACTAACATGATTATTTAAGTAAGGAGAATCAAAAGAGTAAGAATTACCAACAGAGGAAAAGTAACGATTAAAAACATCAGAGATAAGAGCAGGGTCGTGGACAACTTCATTATTTATACGAATCTGAGGAACAGGGTTTTTGCTTGGATGAAGAATACTCTTCAACCTATTCCAAAACTGTTTTGGATTTTTGAAATCTTGAGAGAGCCCATTTCTATGATAATTAGCCTTGGCATTTCTAGTCTGTGTCTTACAACTATTTCGCAAGTGTTTATAGGAGTCCCAATCAACTGGGTCCCTAGTAGATCTGTGTTTTGCCCAAGCCATATCTCTGTGTTTAAAGAGACTTATCAGATCTGAGTTGATCCATGGTAAATGTCTACCTTTAACTCTTACGGTTTTCCAAGGGGCATGTTTGTCGATAACTCTTCCAAGTTCACTTAAAAGAAAGTTCCAAGCATCCTCAACAAAAGGAATCAACTGAAACCTATTCCAGTCTACTGAAACCACATCCTGAATAAAATTATCTGTATTTATGTTTCTGTCTCTGTCTCATATTTATATATTTTGGAGGAAGACGTGGAATTCTTATCTTCCAAACACAAAATATTCCAGAGTGGTCACTAAAACAATTGGAGAGGACCCCTGATTTAACAATCCTATCTGGATGTGAAACAAATATTAAATCTAATAGAGTTGATGTTGTTTCAGTAACTCTGGTCGCCTCAGTGATAAGTTGAGTTAAGTTTATGTTGTCAAAAAAAAAATTCTCATTTGAAGAGAAACGAGGAAGCCAGTTCCAATTAAAGTCCCCTAAAAAAAATAATTCCAAGGGACAATTTAGAGAGTTGATTGTGGACAATATAGATCCAATAGTTTCCACAGGGGCCGATGGGGGCCTATAAAAATTACCTATGATCAACTGCTTGTTTCGATGGAAAAGTAACTTAACAAAAAGACAATCAAAATTCACAGAATCAACTTGGGGAATTATAAGTTGTGACTTCAGACTAGAAATGACATATGTTGCCACGCCACCTCCTGCTCTATCTCTATCTGTTCTATACAAAACATAGTCATTTATCTGGATTTGTTCTTCAGATATAATACTACTTAACATAGTTTCAGAAAGAGTGATAACATTAGGCTTATAGGTAGCTGCCCAGACTCTTAACTCGTCAATCTTTGGAAAAAACACTTCTGATATTAAAATGGATCATTTTTAAACCTTTAACTGTATTCATGCTTTAAATCAGAAAAATAATAATCATGACAGAGTGTATTTGTGACAATTGAGATGCAGACATAGTTGGTCAGGTGGAGGGATGAACAATGGAGAGAGCCACACAAAAACACTCAAACACACATCTACAGTACAAGGACAAAAGACAAACACAAATCTGCTGGCCCATGTTGGGCCAGCAGAGGGAACCAGAGGACTGCTGCTCAACACAAGCCTCTCTGAGAGGGAACCAGAGGAAGGTGCTCAGGGTGCGGTCCAGGGACCCCCTGGGGTCCTTAGAGGCGTTCCAGGGGGTCCACAGTATTTTAGTTTCACCACAGAGTCCCTATTCTGGCCATGATGCCATTATAGGTGAACGTTCAGCTTCAACAGCCGATCTACAAGCTCATGTTTACGACACGTTGTGAGCTTGTAGATCGGCTGTTTACGGCAAAGACATTTGGTGTAGAGGTGGAGAAAAAGGAGGGAACCAAGTAAATACCCCTGGGGGACCCCTGTCAACTATGTTTATATGGTTTAAGAGATTAACGTAAGGTTTAAGGAGAGGAGAGAGGAGAGGAGATAAGGATGTAGGACAGGAGAGGAGATAATGAGGTAGGAACTGAGATAAGGAGGTAGGGGAGGAGATAAGGAGGTAGGAGAGGAGATAAGGAGGTAGGGGAGGAGATGAGGTAGGAGAGGAGATAAGGATAGGAGAGGAGATAAGGAGGTAGGA
>NC_137607.1:2022209-2030913 GCF_963280865.1 Gymnoscopelus braueri
CGTACATAAATGTAACATCCGTGGCCATGGGATAAGCACTTTATATTTGAAATATGAAAAATGGAGAAAGTGCAAACACCAGGTTGAAGTTCATCCATGACGGTCGTGACAGTTGCCCGTCGTGTATCCATGGCTATTACTCCCTCTAACATTTCCCGTGTTTTTAGTTTATTGAAATAATGTCATGCACATGTGTCCAGTGCATAGCCTACTGCAGGCCTTGTTGACTAGATTTAGAAGAGATTTTGAAGCTCTTCCTGCTGAAATGATCGATTATTTTTAAGGGGAAAAGCCGTCATTTATGCAAGTCAATGGGTGAGAAGCAGAGCTTGCCAGGCCTGGGTGTGACTAACTCGCACCACCAGTCACAGAGTGGAGTGGGTGGGGCTTAGCGAAGGGTCCATTGAGATGCTTTGGGGGCTCAAGTGGTTCATTGAAGCTGTGGTTGTCTGTTGATTTTATCATTATTATTTTTTTGTCCTCTACTAACCTCCTCTCCTCCAGAGGGCAGTGTGGCGGAGGGGTAAGGGGGAGGAGAGGGGTATCTCTCCTCCTCTTCCTCCTCTTCCTCCTCATCGACGGTCATCTCCCTGCTCATGAGGGGGGAGGAGGGAAGGGGGAGGACGAGGGGGGAGGAGTAACGAGGAGCGGCGTCCAGGATCAACTCTGGTTCATCATCATCATCATCATCATGATGATGACGAAGGTCCTCTGGTAGAATGGAGCCGTCACCGAAACCCTAACACACACACACACGCGCGCGCACACACACACACACACACACACACACACACACACACACACACACACACACACACACACACACACACACACACACACACACACACACACACACACACACACACACACACACACACACACACACACACACACACACACACACACACACACACACACACACACACACACACACACACACGTAAAATATTTATGTCCATATAAACATAAGTAAAATAATGCCTTGTACAAAGGACATAAACACTGCCAGTGCAGTCAGATAATGGGAAAACAGACCGTTACAACAGACAGTTGCATATAAGGCAGAACATTGTTACATACAACAGTGCTTGTTTATAAGCAACTCTGATTGCTGAAACCAGGCATATTGTCCAAACAGTTTTCCACACAATCATTGAGCACATCACTACATTAATGACGGTTGTTACGACAGGTGTGTTTGTTAAGTTACTATAAAACAACATTAGCACCTCCGTGTTCACACCACCACCACAGTTCACACACACACACACACACACACACACACACACACAGTGTGTAACAGCTGTCTAAGTTCCTTTGCAGTGATGCTGTTAATCAAGTGGACATGAAGCCATTGTCCTGATGGGACATTATGAGATCAGACGTATTAATGATAAAACACTTAGTGTGATTCAGTTCTGTTGGACCCACACTATGCACTTCACACTGTCTGGGAAGAGGAGGTGAGAGATGGAAGCATTAAAGAGGATGGAAGCATTAAAGAGGATGATGATGATAGCACTTCATCTAACATCTCCTCACTGTCCTGAAGACGAGTGCTACCATCAAACCAACCAACTCCATGTCTCTGCACAAGTTTGAATCAGTCTGTCAGTCAGTCAGTCTATCTCTAGACACTTTTAATGTAAAGAAAGAAACAGAATTTATGAACGGCCGATGAAAGAGTAAAGACATTTTTGAATAGCCAACGCTAAAATCTAAAATGACACAAATGCTTTCCTGGTTTTAATGGGTAAAAACAATAAATAAATACAAGTTAAATGTACTAAATAAAAAAAGATTAAGTCCTTCTCGACAGCCACTGCTGTTAAAACATATCTCCACTGCATGATATTATCACACATCGAATATGGTTTCACGAACTGGTCGTTTACGGATGACACAGTCCTAAAACCAATGGAACAACTTTTGAAGAGAGCCATCAAGGTCTTAGACATGAAACTAGTGTCCGACCGATATCGGTCGGACACCCGTGTTTTTAGTTTATTGAAATAATGTCATGCACATTTGTCCAGTGCATAGCCTACGATATATCGGTCACCGATATATCGGTTGACCGATATATCGGTACCCGATATGGCCTTATTTGGTTATATATCGTATCTGTGAAATTTCTCCCCGATATGAAAAAGAAAAAAAAGGTTTGCTCAAAAAGCACGTTGCTGGTGTAATGATATATTTTGTCCAGCAGAGCGCGCTGGGCTTGTAGATCTGCTACTTTCAGTACATACTCTACTACTCTACACAACAGCAAAACAAACAAAAACATCGTCGACCAAAGCAGCTTCAACCAGCGGGTACTTTTACCAGATGCGACGGTAAATTAGTTCAATCTGATGAATGGTTCAGCCCAAAACATGCCAGTATAAATAATTGTGGATTGTCCTATAATAATAATGATAGGCTGAGGTGAGGCTATTCACTTCTATTTTAGCGTCGTCATTTTGGCTTAGTTTGTTACGCCTCAAACAAAAACACCACCACCACAGCTGTAGTGTTAATTAATTAATTGGCTACAGCGGGTTTGCGTATTAAGTAAAAGTATCAATACTGTAATACAGAAATACTCTGTTACAAGTAAAAGTCCAGAATTAAAGAACAAAAGTTTTGGTATCAAAATGTAGGCTACTTAAAGCCTGCACGGGTCCAATTTTGGGAACCCGCGCTGCCCGTCAATAATCAGATCAGTAGACCGACCCGTCACCCGTGGCCGTGATTATTTCAAAATACGAACCAGAACCGCCCGCGTCCGCCCGTCAAATAATGGACCTGTTGTCCGCCCGTTTACCCGTGATTACATGCAGAGTAAAATGTAAATAGCCTACAGACAGTCACTCAATTTAAAAGTGTGTTGAAATGTGTTGAAAAAGATAGCAGCCTTCAACAATAGAGCTACATTCAGTGGTCAGGTTCGTTCAGAAATCAAGTGAAGACGGAGGAGCGAGCTTTAGTCGCGAACGCGCACATACGCACTACGCATGTGTCATTGTTTACGTCGTCAGATGGTTTTAATTTGAAGGTTTAACAGGATGTTCAATGTGTTTTAGTGAGTTCAGATAAGTGACCAGCGTGCTCCATGCAGTTGTGCTGTGTTACGTTACACAAGTGACGTTGTTTGGGCGGAGACAGTGCTCTCTGATTTTCACAATAAAATGTTACCTACCCGCGTTTAGTTCAGAACCGCCCGTCCCCGTACCCGTGAACTTATAAAAGTATACTTTACACCCATTTTCACCCGTCAAACGGTTGCAGGACTTAAAGTACAAAGTAGAAAGTACTACTCATTATGCAGAATGTCCTGTTTCACAAGTTTTCAAATGTATAAAAATCTTTGGAAAATAGCAGATCTAGCTTGTAGATCTGCTATTTTCAAATGGCTGAAATGTATATAGGGCTGAAGTGGTTCATGTGTTTTTACATTACATTACATTACATTACAGTCATTTAGCAGACGCTTTTATCCAAAGCGACTTACAATAAGTGTATTCAACATAGGTAGGGAACGAAAACTACTAATCACCAGAAGTCTTTAGTGCATTTTCTGCAAAAACAAGCAACCAAGAGTATACCTAGCGCTAAGGTAAAAGTGCAATATATCAGCTACCTATTTCCTTAAACAGATGAGACAAAATAGCTAAATCAAATGAGCATGAGCTAAAACAAATAAGTGTATCGACTAAACAAGATCCAATAAACAAACCAATAATCCAATAAACAATACAGCAATAGAAAACAAGCGTTCGTACAACTAGTTAACAACAAGTAGGTCAGGCAGAGAGGAAGGGTAGTGTTTCCTGAAGAGGTGAGTTTTCAGCCTGCGGCGAAATATGGGCAGTGACTCTGCTGTCCTAACATCAGTGGGAAGTTCATTCCACCACTGTGGGGCCAGAACAGAAAAGAGTCGTGACCGTGTGGATCGGCCAGAAGGACCCTTGAGTGACGAGGCAATCAGTCGCCCCGAGGTGGCCGACCGAAGTGGTCGGGCAGGGGTGTAGGCATCGACCATAGCCCGGAGGTAGGAAGGAGCTGTTCCTTTCACTGCCCTATAGGCTAGCACCAGGGTTTTGAACTGGATGCGAGCCGCTACGGGGAGCCAGTGTAGAGAGCGGAGAAGGATGGTTGTGTGGGAGAACTTGGGGCGGTTGAACACCAGGCGAGCCGCAGCTTTCTGAACAAGCTCCAGAGGTTTGATGGCAGATGCCGGAGCACCAGCAAGGAGGGAGTTGCAGTAGTCCAGGCGGGAGATGACGAGAGCCTGGATGAGCACCTGGGCTGCCTTCTCCGTGAGGAAGGGGCGAATCCTCCTGATGTTGTAGAGGAGGAATCTGCAGGACCTCGTCACTGATGCGATGTTTGCCGAGAACGTCAGTTGATCGTCCAGGGTCACACCCAGATTCTTCGCAGTCCGAGTTGAGGTCACCACAGCATTATCAATGGTGATGGCCATGTCTCGGTGCGGACAGCCCTTCCCCGGGAGGAACATCAGCTCGGTCTTGTCCAGGTTGTCCAAGTTTTGTTTATAATATTCTAAATCTTAATCTACAAAGTAACTAACTAAAGTTTTTAAATAATTGTAGTGGAGTAAAAATATAATATTTGCCTCTGAGATGTAGTAGAAGTAAAAGTGTTGAAAATTGGAAATACTCCATTGAAGTAAAAATACCTCAAAATAGTACTTAAAAATGTCTTAAGTACAGTACATTTTTAACACATTGTGTGCCAGAGGTTTATTAAAATAGGGTACATCTAGTGCCAGCATATCTTCCATCCACTTACGTTGATATGTTTCATGCTGTAGAAGCCCCGAGGCGGAAGTGCATGTAAACACAGCGTGCGTGCGAGACGGCGGAGGGTCCCAACTAACGCCTGGAACAATAATATTTCTAACGCGATCCTCCATTGCAGAGTGATCGCCGATCGAAAACGGCTCACTTCCACCACGTTAAAAAGAAATGGAGATATTAAGCTTTTAGTCAAGGAGTTAACATTGGAGCGGCCGACCGGAAGGATTTTTGACATGGATCCACATCCGGCCTCTCCTTCTTAGAGACTCCTTGGATGATCCCAAAGTTTCGTTAGAGCGCCCCGACGTGGAAAAATATATTTAAAAAAAAATGGGCCAAAAACTATCCGGACCGTTTATGGCACTCAATGTGTTAAATGTAAATGTAAAAAAGAAAAAAACAGAAAAGGCCTATTTTCATTCCAGCTAATAAAATTCACAATAATCGGTTGCATATCGGTTATCGGTGACCGATATAATCCATATCGGTCACAAAAATCCATATCGGTCGGACACTACATGAAGCCAACCTCATATCATCACTGTATCACTTTGTAAGTTCTGATAATGTTAAAGGCTATTCAAAAATAGCAGATCTACAAGCTCATGAAAAAATGTGGAATATGTGTGCAAATCTTCCTCTCTGCCTCTTCCTCTCTCGATCTCGATAAAGATCGAGATCGAGAGAGAGACATAGAGAGAGAGAGAGAGAGAGAGAGAGAGACATAGAGACAGAGTGTAGTGTTTCAGTTCATACAGAGGTGTAGATGTGATGGACGGCTGTCCTCTGAAAGTTAACGGACTGTGGACACATATGTATATGTGTGTGTGTGTGTGTGTGTGTGTGTGTGTGTGTGTGTGTGTGTGTGTGTGTGTGTGTGTGTGTGTGTGTGTGTGTGTGTGTGTGTGTGTATGTGGTCAGTTAAGACAGAGTGAAGCGCTCTGTGATCTCCTTTATGCCCCGCCCCCCTCCCCCCCGCCATCGTTGGCGTTCAGACTGCGTGACAAACGTCTGCGGCGTAACGGACTGAATATAAAACAGAGAGAGAGGAGGGGGGGGGGGGAGGGGGAGGGGCTACAGTACGGGACAGGACATACTTCAATTTAACCCATTAAGGCCGGGAACACATCTGTGTCATTTGTTTTTAGATTTCTTTGGGCTATTCAAAAAATAGCAGATCTACAAGCTCATAGCGCGGCGCCGAGTGCCGCACTATGAGTTTGTAGATCTGCTATTTTTAGTTTTTTATAGTGAACATTTTTTGCTAATCTTTTTTTATATTTTCTGAGCCAACATATTTAACTCAAATCTTCTGGGGGATTCTACAAATGTCTTCTAAACCTACAAATGTCTTCTAACCCTACAAATGTCTTCTAAACCTACAAATGTCTTCTAAACCTACAAATGTCTTCTAACCCTACAAATGTCTTCTAAACCTACAAATGTCTTCTAAACTTACAAATGTCTTCTAAACCTACAAATGTCTTCTAAACCTACAAATGTCTTCTAAACCTACAAATGTCTTATAAACCTACAAATGTCTTATAACCCTACAAATGTCTTCTAAACCTACAAATGTCTTCTAACCCTACAAATGTCTTCTAAACCTACAAATGTCTTCTAAACCTACAAATGTCTTCTAACCCTACAAATGTCTTCTAAACCTACAAATGTCTTCTAAACCTACAAATGTCTTATAAACCTACAAATGTCTTATAAACCTACAAATGTCTTATAACCCTACAAATGTCTTCTAAACCTACAAATGTCTTCTAACCCTACAAATGTCTTCTAAACCTACAAATGTCTTCTAAACCTACAAATGTCTTATAAACCTACAAATGTCTTATAAACCTACAAATGTCTTATAAACCTACAAATGTCTTCTAAACCTACAAATGTCTTCTAAACCTACAAATGTCTTCTAACCCTACAAATGTCTTATAAACCTACAAATGTCTTCTAAATCAGGTCAGAACAGGTTTTTCATGTTGCTGTAATGTCAGTGGTTCTCAAACGTGTCAAGGACCTCCTAAATGATTTGTATTTGGCCGTCAACCCCCCCGTCTGAAAGTATCATTGCTTCCCCCCCAAGAAGCAAAGATCTGAGTTACAAATGTTTTGCTTTAAAAAATGATGTATATTCAAAATGTTTGCAGAAATGTTCACGATTTTTCCACAAAAAATAGCAGATCTATAAGCTCATAGCGCGGCATTAGCTATTGTTGAATAGGCCAAAGTATAAAATAATGGTTTAAGTGTTTTAAACAGGTTTGAATGGGTTAATATGTTAGATGGACGTACAGTAGAGGAGGACACACTGTTTAAAGACATTAAAGAGGACATACAGTAGAGGAGGACACACTGTTTAAAGACATTAAAGAGGACATACAGTAGAGGACACACTGTTTAAAGACATTAAAGAGGACATACAGTAGAGGACACACTGTTTAAAGACATTAAAGAGGACATACAGTAGAGGACACACTGTTTAAAGACATTAAAGAGGACATACAGTAGAGGACACACTGTTTAAAGACATTAAAGAGGACATACAGTAGAGGACACTGTTTAAAGACATTAAAGAGGACATACAGTAGAGGACACACTGTTTAAAGACATTAAAGAGGACATACAGTAGAGGACACACTGTTTAAAGACATTAAAGAGGACATGTCTGCACTTTTCTCTCTGGACCCATTAGACACGCCTTCTAGTTGTCCACCAGGGGTGGAGAAAGTACTCAATTTGTTTACTTAAAGGATCTACACCATGAATTTAAAAAAAATATTTGATATTTAATATCATATGGTGTATGTCCCTCAAACCTTTTTCAAAAGGTTTGAGCCTAAATCATCACTCAGATATACTCATCCCAAGTCAATTGTCTCTGGCTTATACAGCACTTTCAGCTGCAATACCAAAACGTCCTCTTGGGCAGGGGGGGGCTACTGAGCAATTCTGTCTGTTAATAAAAAAATATATTAAAAAAATATATTAAAAAAAAAAAAAAAAAAGGAAACATTCTGCATAAAAAGAAGCATCTAAGAAAAATACAAAATCGAAAAAAAAACACTTTGAACATTTTTGAACAATTCCACCAAGTGTTTGAGGTGCCTGTTTCACCCACTTCCGGGGGGCGGAGCCAAAATCCGAGCCCGAAGTATTTGTTCGTAGACCCCCACTTAGGGGGGGTAGAAAAAGTTTCGGAGCGATTCGGGCACTTTTCATTTAACATTGGGTTTGCCATCATTAATGTTTGTGACATCAGAAACATTTCCATTCTGAGATCGCCTGTTCAGACACGCCCATTCTGGAAATCCATGAAATGAGAAGGAATGACTGAATTAAAAAAAAAAAACATTTCTTTGGGTACAAGAGACACTGGGGACACCAAAAAATACAAAAAACCAAGAAAAATGTGATTTTCATGGTGTAGACCCTTTAAGTAAACGTATCAATACTGCAGTGTAGAAATACTCTGTTACAAGTAAAAGTAAGGTATTCAAAATTGACTTGAGTAAAAGTACAAAAGTACTGGTTTCAAAATGTACTTAAAGTACCAAAAGTAAAAGTATTCATTGTGCAGAATGTCCCATTCACAAGTTTAAAACGTATAAAACGTTTAAAAAAACAGCAGATCTACAAGCTATGAGCTTGTAGATCTGCTATTTTAAAATGGACACAATGTATATAGGGCTGAAGTGGTTAATGTATGTTTTGTAATAATAATCTAAATCTACAAAGTAACTAGTAACTACAGTTTTCAAATAATTGTGGTGGAGGAAAAGTACAATATTTGCCTCTGAGATGTAGTGGAGTAGAAGAAGAAAAGTACTGAAAATTGGAAATACTCCAGTAAAGTAAAAGTACCTCAAAAGTGTACTTGAGTACACGCT
>NC_137607.1:2038613-2043613 GCF_963280865.1 Gymnoscopelus braueri
ACATCACGTTTAACATTCCTCAACTCTAACACAGGATACCATACCAAACATCACGTTTAACATTCCTCAACTCTAACACAGGATACCATACCAAACATCACGTTTAACATTCCTCAACCCTAACACAGGATACCATACCAAACATCACGTTTAACATTCCTCAACTCTAACACAGGATACCATACCAAACATCACGTTTAACATTCCTCAACTCTAACACAGGATACCATACCAAACATCACGTTTAACATTCCTCAACCCTAACACAGGATACCACACCAAACATCACATTTAACATTCCTCAACTCTAACACAGGATACCATACCAAACATCACGTTTAACATTCCTTAAAACTGGGCTCAAAAACTACACCTTAAAAAAAATACTTAAAAATGATGCCTGGATAATAAGCCTTATATGCCTTCATACATTATAATTGTTCTCTATAACAAAAATAACAGTTTTAAAACACCTTAAATATTGTATTTATTTTAGAAACAGTTCATGTTTTACTCAATAGGGGCAATGCCCGTCTCAAGTTGATGATGTCATTTCCGCTGTGCAAATCATGGATTCCTCTGACGAGGTGAATCATAAAATGCTCATTGGTCAATAGGTCTGCTATTCATTCATAAAGTCCACATTCATTTACAAAGAAAACCTTTTGTCAGGCATATTAAATTAATTCCTCTGCGCGTATGTATTTATTTATTTTTGTAGTTTCATATGCGCTTTTTTGAAGGGGTCTCGGAAATAATCGGGTTCAGAACAAATTCCACCGGTCCAATTAGGGTCCGGGTCCGTGTTTTTTTTTTTTTTTTAAGTCGGAACGGCTCGGAATCGGATCAGAGTTCACATTTCCATTTCAGTTCCGCCCCGTTTTTTTTTTTTTTTTTTTACCCGTGAAGAGCTCTACCTGGTAGTCCATCCCTCTGTCTCTGTCCTTCACTAACATATTATAATAATATTAATAATGATAATAACCTGGTAGTCTAGGATACTGAAGCCCATCCCTCGGTCTCTGTCCTTCTGCAGCTCCAGTGTCTGGATGTCTGGACTCCACAACGCCAACTCTCCTTCATCCTCCTCATCCTCCTCATCCTCGTCTTCCTCCTCCTCCTCCTCCTCCTCCTCCTCCTCTTCCTCCTGCAGGCTGAGGCCTGGAGGCTCTGCTAGGATCTCATCTACCTGCTCCTCCTCCTAACAGACAGACAGACAGACAGACAGACAGACAGACAGACAGACAGGTTAGGTGATGTTTGTTGGTTAAAACAAAAGGTTTCAGTTAAAAGGTTAAAGCTCTATATTGTGATAGTAATCATTACTATAGAGTGTTTGTTCAGTAACAGTGTTAAATAGCTCTATATTGTGATAGTAATCATTGCTATAGAGTGTTTGTTCAGTAACAGTGTTAAATAGCTTTATATTGTGATAGTAATCATTGCTATAGAGTGTTTGTTCAGTAACAGTGTTAAATAGCTTTATATTGTGATAGTAATCATTACTATAGAGTGTTTGTTCAGTAACAGTGTTAAATAGCTCTATATTGTGATAGTAATCATTGCTATAGAGTGTGTGTTCAGTAACAGTGTTAAATAGCTCTATATTGTGATAGTAATCATTACTATAGTGTTTGTTCAGTAACAGTGTTAAATAGCTCTATATTGTGATAGTAATCATTGCTATAGAGTGTTTGTTCAGTAACAGTGTTAAATAGCTTTATATTGTGATAGTAATCATTACTATAGAGTGTTTGTTCAGTAACAGTGTTAAATAGCTTTATATTGTGATAGTAATCATTACTATAGAGTGTTTGTTCAGTAACAGTGTTAAATAGCTCTATATTGTGATAGTAATCATTACTATAGAGTGTTTGTTCAGTAACAGTGTTAAAGGATCTACACCATGAATTAAAAAAATAATAATAATATTTAATATCATATTGTTTATGTCCCTCAAATGTTTTTCAAAAGGTTTGAGCCTAAATCAAGCCTCAGATATACTCATTCCAACTAACTTCTCTCTGGCTTATAAAGCACTTTCACCTGCAATACCACATTGTCCTGATTTGGCACGTGGCGCTATTGAGCCAGTTTGTATGCATGTTATCTCCTGTTTTCTTTTGGTTGGAACTGAAAAACGGGAGGATTTGTTCCCTGACGTGACGTCACGTCACGTCACGTCACGTCAGGGAACAATTAATTTTGGCCTGTTTTTAGACCAATTTACAGAAAACCCCAGATTTGCTGTGAAAGCCTGAGTGTTCAAACTGGGGTATTTTTGAGGATAGAAGAGAGGTAGGGGAGACCAAAAACACACACAAAATAAGAAAAAGTTAAAATTCATGGTGTAGTCCCTTTAAATAGCTCTATTTTGTGATATTAATCATCTTTACACTGTGTACAATGGCTTTATGTAGTTTTTTTAGGGAGTGACAGATGATATAAATATTCAGGGAACATTGAACATGAGTCACAATACGATGCAATAAACCACACTGGTTTCACCAACAATTAAAATACAATTATAACCTGGAAAGAATCTGTGTCATTTTTAGATTTCTTTGGCTATTTAAAAAATAGCAGATATACAAGCTCATAGTGAGTGCCGCGCTACGAGCTTGTAGATCTGCTATTTTTTTTAATTTGTTATATTGAAAATGGGTGCAAATCTTTGAATATATATATATTTTTAAAGCAAACATTTGTAACTCAAATCTTTGCTTCTGGGGGATTCAGTTTTCTGAAAAACATATGTCGCTATATGAATGGTTCTCAAACCTTTTCATGTCAAGGACCCCCCACAATGATATGTATTTGGCCGCGGACCCCCATCTCAAAACATGTTGTTCCAGGGACCCCCCAGAAGCACAGATCGGACTTAAAACATTTAGTCTTAAAACATATATTCAAAGATTTGCACAAAGTTTCCACGATTTTGGAAATAAACAGCAGATCTACAAGCTCTTGGGTTATGCTCTGTGCACAGACAGTACATCAGGCATAAAAGGTGACTTAGTACTTGGTACCTGCAACAGTTGCAACACACACGCACGCGCGGGATGGTGCGCTTGTTTTACGCACATGATTTGGCAACCCGTGAGCCAGCGAACACAAAAACCCTAATAAACAGCTGACATTTGGGGAAAACGGGCTTCGCTGTTCCGTGCACATGGTAATGGTCAATGGATGTGTGCAAATTCAGATCAATTGCTCCAGACACTGAGGAGAACCGGGCAGAAGAGGCACGCACAGAGCTTTGTAGAATTATAGGCTGATGATGATGATGTATCTGTTATAGTTTTTTCTCAGTGTGGGTGTGGTTACCTGCTGACGTTGAAGGAGACAGCTGTCCGTCTGTGGTGTCTGACCGGACAGCAGGGAGGACAGCTTCAACTCAATCTGACACACACACACACACACACACACAAACGTTTCTGGGTGTACTGCTTGTGTTTAAAACAAAGTCTGCTTCACAACTTTTCACTGTTGATGCAGCTAAGTATCTGCTGCTGAGAGAAGAGGGGCTATAGAGCTTACTTTATTCTTCGCAGCACGACGGTGTCGCGCGCCCAGCAGACCTACAAGCTGACAACGCGTCGTGGATGCGTTGTGACATCATCGCGAGAGACATCACCATGACATCACCTGGGGGATTTGCCCTTTTTTTGTGAGTTTACAGGGTGGATTTTTGCCAGACCCAGGGGGTCAGGCCTACATGAGGCTTTGTCGGTCCCTCTTTTGTCCATATATGGACAAAAACGTTTTTTTAGCGTGACGTAGTGCTCTGTCGGCCATTCAGATTTCCGGCCATTCAGATTTCAACCACTAGGGGTCTGGCAGTACCAGGTCCCCTGGTTCCCTTGTTTGTGTACTTTTTCTTGTGGGATCAGTGTCTGCCAGCAGCTCCCACCTGATGTCGTGTGGGAGTTCTGACTGCTCCAGACCATACTGAATAACTGCTAGTTTACATAACGTCTTCAGACTAGAGATTAGATTAGATTAGATGTCTTTATTATCCACAAGGGAAATTTGTTTTGCTCAGGTCAATGCATTCATTCAACAAGACAATACATAAATAAACATCACAATTAAAACACCTAGCAAAGTACTTCAAAAAGATTAAAAATTAAAAAAATGTAAAGAGACTTTAAAAGAAAGCAATGTCCTCTCCACACTTGTGGAGCACCCAGTATGTGTTTGTATATGTTTCATGTGTGTGTGTGTGTGTGTGTGTGTGTGTGTGTGTGTGTGTGTGTGTGTGTGTGTGTGTGTGTGTGCATGTATGTAAGTCCATAGAGCGATTAGCACAGAGTCCAGCTCATCCAGGTGCCTGTGTGTGTGTGTGTGCATGGGGGGGGGGGGGGCATTAGCGAGCAAGTCCAGTTCAACCAGGTGAGGTGGATCAGGTATTAGGAGTTTGTGTTTATTTAGAAGCCTAATGGCTGAGGGGATAAAACTGGCACTACCCTTTGCCTTCCTAAATAGAGAGGCAGCATATCTCCTACCCGAGGGCAGGACCTGAAAGCAGGTGCTGAGATTATGAGTAGAGTCTCTCGCGATCTTTCCTGCTTGAAGGGTAGAGCACTGTACCCCACAGAGCTTAGACCCCAAGGTGGTCACCCTCCGCAGCTTAGCCTTGTTGGTCTGTGAGAGCCCCCCATACCAAGCCAGGAAAGAGAAGGTAAGGAGGCTTTCTATATGGCAGATGTAGAAGCTGCGGAGGATGGGAGGGGCCACGTCCATGCGTGTCAGCCTCCGTAGGAGGTAGGTTGACACTTTGCAAAGATGGCCTGTGTGTTGTCATTAAAGGTCAATCCATTGTCAATAGTGGTCCCGAGGTATTTGTAACTGCTAACCCGCTCCACTACCTCACCACCAAGTGTCAGCTGTGGAATCGGGTCGAGGTCATCCTTCCTCCGGGGGCTTATGAGGAGCTCCTTTGTCTTCCTCACGTTCAACTGGGATGAAAATCAGCATCTCCAAATCTGAGGCCATGG
>NC_137607.1:2048613-2113009 GCF_963280865.1 Gymnoscopelus braueri
CTTGTTTCCATTGAGGTCCTTAGTATTCAATTCATAGTCAAATGGTTTTCATTTAGTCTGTAAGTTATGAATTCATAAACAGTAAAAGTCTTAGTGTTAATATAATTGAAATGAGTGTACAAATAGAACCAAATGGACCCGTCATGTGTACAGAACACTTTTCAGAGTTAAATCAACAATGAGGATTTTACAATGTAGGCTGCAGAAAAGAGAAAAAAAACAACTGCTAATGTTGAAAATGCAAAGTCAGACTTTTGGGGAGAAAGGATGCAATTACTGGGGGCGAGGAAAAAAAGTAACTAAGTAATAAGTAACTAGTTACTTTTGGCAGGGAGTAATAAGTAAAGTAACTACATTACTTTTTAAACAAGTAATATGTAATAAGTAACATATTACTATGTTGTAGTAATATGTAGTTGTTTTTTTTTTACAATAATAATAACCAGGCATGCAAACAGCCCTGAGGTGAAAAGGGTGACAACATGTTTGTTTTTTTTCGGGTCAGGTGTCACACTATTGCCCTATTTGGATTCAAAACGGCTATTGTAGCTGAAAAGCTACAAGTTCGCATGTCTGAATAATGCAAAAACAGAATTACTTGTTTGCATTTGCTTTTTTTCTCCCCCATATATTTTTCATTCAAAAACGCATTCAAAAAAGTGCGTATCGTATCGTATCGAAATCGTATCGAAGTTGTGAGCCAAATATCGTATCGTATCGCTTGGTGAAATTATCGGCACACCCCTAAATATAATACATGGCAGCTAGAGGAATATAATAATAATATATTATACACTATAATACATGGTGTGGATGGGCAGCAGCTAGAGAACGGACGATTGCGGTTACAATGTTTCTGAATGCAGTGAATGTGTTAACACTGGTTTAATGAATGAATACCTGGCAGTGAATGTGTTAACACTGGTTTAATGAATGAATACCTGGCAGTGAATGTGTTAACACAGTTCTTACCTTAGAATACGTCTGAAGCTCTGCATCGTCTTCTATCACTGCATCCAACACTACCACCTGCACACACACACACACACACACACACACACACACACACACACACACACACACACACACACACACACACACACACACACACACACACACACACACACACACACACACACATTATTGCATTATCATAAAACCCACCTCTTCCATATAGCTTTCCCCAGCTAACTCCCCCCACCCCTGTTGTACCCATAGAGTTAACATAATAGAGAGGATATCCCCTCCCATCCACTTGCATTGAGATGCTGGGCCGAAATCACCCATTCTTCCGGGTTGTGAAACGTGGTGGGCGAGGCTTGGGGGCTTCTGCGTGTCACTTCTGTGACACGTTTTGCGTCACAGAAGTGACGCAAACCCGTTTTGGCTCGTTGGTGACAGAAGCCCCAGGCCGTTTTAAGCTGCAGTACCATGAATGGCCAGCATGTCCATTCGGCTTCAATGAAACCACTGGGGGTTCTGGGGGCTTGGGTTGTACCCTACTGGCTCACCTGCTAGTGTGGAGCCTCCACCGGGAGGATGCACCGTGCTGGATGCAGTGTGAATACATTCATGTGAGTTGTTCATAATAATAAGTACATTCTGAACTGGTTTGTATTGATGGACACATGTCTCACCAGGACTTGGTACTGGGGTCCCAGAGCCTGCTCCCATTTGGCCCTCAACTCCTGTTCCTCTACCGAGGAGATCTCTGCTCCTAACACACACACACACACACACACACACACACACACACACACACACACACACACACACACACACACACACACACACACACACACACACACACACACACACACACACACACACACACACGTAGATTAATGTGAGCAACTTCAACCTGGGACACATTGTGTGTGTGTATGTGTGTGTTCCAGAATAATATCCATATGTTTATGGATCTGACCGATAAGTCGATATAAAACAATGTTTAATCCGTTTATGGTGCCATTATTTAAACAGCCTCATTCCACATTCTGAGCAGAAACAGCCTAGCATCCACGTCAACACACACACACACACACACACACACACACACACACACACACACACACACACACACACACACACACACACACACACACACACACACACACACACACACACACACACACACACACACACACACACACACACACACACACACACACAGGGGAGCTGATTAAATTAGCAATGCTAACCGCTGGCGTCACGCGGTAATTAATCTGAGCTGTTTGTGTGAATGAAGAGGTCCATACGTTACGGGGATGCGGCGACCGCTAGCTGCGCTGTGCTAGCTGCTAAGTGTCTGCGCGGCGCGTTGGAACACTTAGCGGAGCTAATGAGGAGAATTATTCAACACACTCACACAGACATTCGGCAGCTAGCTCGGCCGCTAGCCGCGCTAGTCGCTAAGTGTCTGTGTGGCGTGTTGGACACTCACCAAAGTGATGGAGAGAATTATTCAACGCACACATAAGACCAAACGCGCCACAAAGACATTTAGCAGCTAGCTCAGCTGCTAGCCGCTAAGTGTCTGCGTCGTGCGTTGAACACTTAGCAAAGCTAACGAGGAGAAACCACAAAGGATGTTCAACACACACAGTCTGTCCAACGCGTCACACAGACATCTAGCGGCTAGCGCGCCTGCTAACCCGCTAATATAAATGTACAATATATGGAGCTGTGTTTTTTTAGTTAGCAGTGCCAGTCTGCCATGTATTTTGTGCGTGTGTTACCTCTTGTAGAGGTGTGTGTGTGTGTGTGTGTGTGTGTGTGTGTGTGTGTGTGTGTGTGTGTGTGTGTGTGTGTGTGTGTGTGTGTGTGTGTGTGTGTGTGTGTGTGTGTGTGTGTGTGTGTGTGTGTGTGTGTGTGTGTGTGTTACCTCTGGTGGAGGTGTGTGTTCTGGACACGTCCGACGACCGAGCTTTGACCTCCAGTGACCTCTTCAACGACATACGAGACGACTCTCTCTCCACTGCAAACACACAAGTAGACAGAAGTATTCAGGTTAAGCCCACTGCATACTATTACTATTACTTCACTCTTGCTTTTAGCTGATTCTTTGGTTGATTTTTAATTCCTCACTGTATTGCCTATTTTAATGTTGTTTTATGCCTTTGCTTTTATTTTATTTTATTTTATTTTTGTTTGCTTTATTGTTAAATTGGTTCTAACTGTAATTGTATTATTGCTCTGTAAAGCACTTTGAGCTGCATTTCATGTCATGAAAGGTGCTATACAAATAAAGTTTATTATTATTATTATTATTATTATTATACTACAGCCCAACAGCCAACATGTCTGAGGTTCAGCTGGCTACAAGCAGATCGACAAGCTCACAATATGTCGCAGCGTGACGCATTGTGAGCTTGTAGATCTGCTATTCTTCGGCTATCGTTTCGGTTCTGGTGATTGTCCTTCTAATGCATGAGGGGGCAGTGCTTTTTCCTTTATTTTTTTCGGGGAAATGAAAAAAATGTAATACAATAAATAAAAATAATAATGATGAAAAAAGTAATGGGAAAAACACGCCCCCCTCACATATAAGGAGAGAACGTGTTAAAACGACCCCAAACATGAAGTCAAACATCCCTATTCTCAGCTATTTACAATGCCTCCTGAAATGTTGAGGTCCTCACAAGTATAGAAATACAAACGTGTGCACTGTGCACGCGTGTTTGTGTGAGTGTGTATGTGTGTGTGTGTGTGTGTGTGTGTGTGTGTGTGTGTGTGTGTGTGTGTGTGTGTGTGTGTGTGTGTGTGTGTGTGTGTGTGTGTGTGTGTGTGTGTGTGTGCGTATATCTCTTCCAGACAGAGCAGTATAAATGCAGTATTAGAGTGGTATAGAGGAGATAAGAACCCTACAACCGCTCCGCTTGTATCACTGACCAATGACCTGAGACTGACCAGAGGCCTGAACCTGTGTGTGTGTGTGTGTGTGTGTGTGTGTGTGTGTGTGTGTGTGTGTGTGTGTGTGTGTGTGTGTGTGTGTGTGTGTGTGTGTGTGTGTGTGTGTGTGTGTGTGTGTGTGTGTGTTGGGTTAAATTACACAGAGTTGTAAACATATTAGTCATCTTAATCTGTGTTGCTGTGGAACAAAGACGGGATGTGAATTGAAAACAGAAAGAGAAGAGAAGAGAGGAGAGGAGAGGAGAGGAGAGGAGAGGAGAGGAGAGGAGAGGAGAGGAGAGGAGAGGAGAGGAAGACTCAACTTTAGGAAACTTTACACACAGAGAGGGGAGTGTGTGTGTGCGTGCGTGAGAGAGAGAGGAGAGGAGAGCATAGAGATGACCTTGAACTACTCATTTAAAGACTCGATGAAATGAAAAATATGTTTTTCCACAATGTGTAGAGCATATCTGTGTCATAATGTGGACATAACTAACCCTAGATACCTAGAACAATACGTGTGTGTGTGTGTGTGTGTGTGTGTGTGTGTGTGTGTGTGTGTGTGTGTGTGTGTGTGTGTGTGTGTGTGTGTGTGTGTGTGTGTGTGTGTGTGTGTGTGTGTACCTCTGTCCAGAGATCTCTCTGGTCCTCGTATCTTCCTGACCACGGTCAGGTGGACAGTGTCTCCTGTCCGTCTCATCACCTCCAACACCTCATGGTTGGTGAAGCCCTGGACACTCACTCCATCCAACTAGACAGACAGACAGACAGACAGACAGACAGACAGACAGACAGACAGAGAGACAGACAGACAGACAGACAGACAGACAGACAGACAGACAGACAGACAGACAGACAGAGGGTTATTTAACTAGTCACAGTGAAAGCTGAAACCATTCAAAAAAATCTATTTAGGAATCAGTGAATGTATTCATAATTGTAAGACAGAATGATGATTCTTACATAATTAAAGGTGAGTGTTATTCTATTAAAGAACAGTCTGTGGTTCTAGTTATATTTATATTAGATCAGAGGTTTATGGTTATTGTTATATGTTTATGGTTATATTTATATTAGATCAGAGGTTTATGGTTATAGTTATATGTTTATGGTTATATTAGATCAGAGGTTTATGGTTATAGTATTATTTGTATGGTTATATTTATATTAGATCAAAGGTTTTCTCACAGCTATGAGTCGGTCATGAACTCTGATGTTTCCACTCTGCTCTGCAGCGCTGCCTGGAACCACATGTTTCACAAACACACCTACTGCATCTACAGACAGACAGACACACAATGAGTACAATGAGACAGAGAGAAAGACACAGAAACAGACAGACAGACAGACTGACAGAGGTGGTGAGTGATATCATTCCATATCCAAAAATATGTCCTAGTACCCGTGTTTTTTCTACAGCTCTAAAACGATCGCCAATAAACGGTAAAAAAAACGCTGGCACTGGACGTACCATGTTTTAAAAAACCTCTGGCACTCAATGTGTTAATTAGGTGAGTTACCCTGGCTGGTCAGTGGGTTGTAGCCGATGATAGAGATCCCCAGACTCTGTCCTTCTTTCTTGGTCAGTGGAACCTCATGGATCTCATATCCATCCAGGTTGGGCTGGAAGCGCACGCACACGCACACACACACACACACACACACACACACACACACACACACACACACACACACACACACACACACACACACGGCTGTCATGTTGGATACAGCACAAAATCAAGCAGCGTAGGTTGATATGAGCAGCAGGTGCTCTGAGTCTTTGATTAGACCATACACGGGCCACATGCGGCCCCCACCTTCACTTAATGCGGCCCGCAGGTTAATATCAGAATAGTATATATTATTGATTTCAGTACTGGTACCATTCTAAACATGCAAACATGACCCGCTTTAATGACTTCAGTCTATATTAGCAGCTTAATGACTAGTATTACAATTCTATTGTCTTTTTTACATCCAATGTATCTGTATTTAAGTTCATAAAGTTAACATAAGTATAACTAAATGCACTTGAAATTAAATAAAAATGTTACCTTTCAGGATTCCAATAAAAAAAATTACCCCGAAAAAAAAATCATGATTCCAATGATTAAAAAAAATAGCAGATCTACAAGCTCAAAACGCGCCGCACTGCGGCGCGTTTTGATCTTGTAGATCGCCTATTTTTGCTACTTTTGTGTGACATAGAATGGCCCGACAGTATATGCATGGTGTTCCTCTGCAGTGAGTGTGTAAATATAGAGGTCCTCTGCATCATCACAGTTGCATCACCCCTGGATCAGACAGAGGTCTGTTAATGAGCTCATCGTCATTATCAAGAGACAACACACTGCTGGATTCAGTGATTGACCAATCAGAATCAAGCATTCAACCAAGACGTGTAATAATAAGGCCAAATTAATTAATTCTTTGGACGGAAAAGATATTATCCTGTCGGTCAAGGTGGTCGGCCCAAAAATGGCCAAGAGGAAACCCTGGTGTGTGTGTGTGTGTGTGTGTGTGTGTGTGTGTGTGTGTGTGTGTGTGTGTGTGTGTGTGTGTGTGTGTGTGTGTGTGTGTGTGTGTGTGTGTGTGTGTGTGTGTGTGTGTGTGCGTGCGTGCGTGCGTGTGTGTGCATGTACTCACTGTCTTGCTGACTCTGCGTTGGGGGGGTCGTCGGGTGTCGGGGGGCAGCTGGGGGGCGGGCAGAGGGGCGGAGCCGGGCGGGTAGAGGGTGGAGACGGGGGCGGAGCTCGGAGGTGGGGGCGGCAGCGGCGGCGCGGGGGCGGAGCCTCTCTGGAGGAGGAGGCGGGGCTCGCGGGCGATCAGCATGCGGACGCGCGGGCCACACCCCTGAAGCACCTTCACCACCTGCTCACTGGCCAGCCCCGTGGTGGGCGTGTCCCCGATGCACAGGATGTGGTCGCCCGTCCTCAGCCGGCCGTCCTGATTGGATGATGGGGGGGGGGGGAGGGGGGAATCGATGACATCATTGTCACGTCTAGGCCTGACCTCTATTAGTCGAATAGTCGACTAATTAGTCGAGGGGTGTCTGAGTCCACTGACAATCTCTTAGTCGAATTATAAAAATAATATTTAATTTATTTTATTATTCGACTGAGAGATTGGCCTAGTCTGTTATATTAATTAACTAATAGTTTGCAGAAAATAGGATATACATCATGATTTATTGGGAGAAACCAATAGTATTATGTTAACTCAGACACTAAGCACCCCTACAGCCCAAATGGAATGTTCCTCTATTGCATAACATTTTTTTTTGCATGATTTGACTGAGAGATTGTCAGCCGAATCAGAGTCAGAACTGATTCAACTGACAATCTCGTTTTTTTTTGGGGGGGTGTGTGTCCTTAGTCGACTGCCAGTCGACTAAGGACAATTAGTCTCCAATCAGATTGGACTCTACAAACCCTTAGTCGGGGACAGGCCTCGTCACGTCACAGGTTTACAGGTTGATAAATTATTCGTGGTACATAAAGTACCACGAATAATTTACTTCATATTATTATTATGGTGTAAATTATTGTGTGGTGTAAAGTAACTAAGTACATTTACTCATTTACACTGTACTGAAGTACAATTTTTAGGTACTTTTACTTTACTGAAGTATTTTGGTATTTTGATACCAATACTTTTGTACTTTTACCCAAGTAAATTTTGAATTCCGGACTTTTACTTGTAACAGAGTACTTCTACATTGCATTATTGATACTTTTACTTAAGTCAAACATTTGAGTACTTTTTCCACCACTGCATTTAACCACCTAAACCCTCAATACTAGATGATGATTGGTGAGTATTTGTACCCTGTGAGCCACACTGTGAGGAACCAGGGTTCTGTTGTCTTACCCTGTGAGCCACACTGTGAGGAACCAGGGTTCTGTTGTCTTACCTTGTGAGCCACACTGTGAGGAACCAGGGTTCTGACCACCACTCCTGTTGTCTTCCCTCCAACGATACCAAAGCCCAGACCTGATCCATCGTTCAACAGCTCTATCTCCTCCACATGACCCCAGTCCTCCTGCACACAGACAGACAGGTATGAGACAGACAGACAGACAGGCAGGCAGGCAGGCAGACAGACAGACAGACAGACAGACAGACAGACAGACACCCAAAGACACCAGGTTTTTGATTGATTGATTGATTGAATACTTAATAATTCATAAATGTAAACATGAGGTACAGTCAGACATTAAGGCTAAAAGGATAACACAACAAAAGTCCTGAGGACGTGTTTCCATCGTGGTCCTATGTATTCAATTCTTAAACATATTAGATTAAAAACAACACCAAGATGCAATACTGTCAACGAATACAACGGTGACAGTGAATGACACCTCCTTTCTATGAGAACTAAAATCTACCTCCCCTTATGGTCTCCTGATAGATGTTTTATACATTAACCTCCCCTTATGGTCTCCTGATAGATGTTTTATACATTAACCTCCCCTTATGGTCTCCTGATAGATGTTTTATACATTAACCTCCCCTTATGGTCTCCTGATAGATGTTTTATACATGAACCTCCCCTTATGGTCTCCTGATAGATGTTTTATACATTAACCTCCCCTTATGGTCTCCTGATAGATGTCATCATCATCATCATACATATATATACATATATACATATATATATATATATATGTAATTTATTTAAAAAGTAGTTTTTCCACACAGAACCAGGTGATAAAATGATCCTCTGCTCCATTCACTTCCTGGTTAAAGTATTTGGGAAATAACCTGTATCTCGCCTCCTGTGTTTTACTATGTATTTTTGGCGAGACATGCTATTTTCAACGGTCTATAACAAGCCAACGGGAGGTCGTGATGACATTTTAATTTTTTTCACAGAAGCAGTGAAACCCTCAGTGATTAGCAACCATCAGGGGATCCATCATACTGGAGATAAATATTCTTGAAAGATTAGTCAGAATGCTTAAAAATGTTTTAGAAAACCCCTGGCAGTGAATGTGTTAAGATATTTTTAGGATAGCATTTAGTTGTTATATGTGGTCAATTAATCATGACAGAGCATATTTAGAGATAAAATAGGCATTGATACTCCCGTATCCGTATAAAACAACCTACTGTCGGCTCGGCTCTTTCAAATGTCCCCTTACTCCTACGCTGCTCTTTGGTGGTGGTGCAACGAACTGCTGATTGGCTGAAGGGGTTGTCAGTCAAAGGTACTACTCCCGCCCACAGCCAAAAAGGGGGGGGGGGGTAATTCACATCCTTTAATGGATGATGTCAGTATAGACCATGGTGGCTCCCTCTAGTGGTGTGACTGTGTGTCACTCACTGTGGAGAAGTATGAGGGAACTGACCCTGACCTGAGTATCTTAAAGGGACAGTTCAACCCCAAAATGACTCTTTTTCTACGTATTATTCATGAATATTTATTAGTTTTTGTCTCATGCCTAAGCCAATCATTTGATGACCGGCAGCGGTTCCGGTAGGAGACACAAAGAGTCTCCGTTGTGTCTCCTACCCGAACCGCTGCCCACCGGTCCGCTGGTCATCACATTATTGACAAAATAAATGACAAAAGAAATCCAAGAATTCAAGTCTCCATGGGGCGACAAATTTCTTTTTTGGGGTGAACTGTCCCTTTAAAAAACAATCCCAAAAGCGGTTAAAGAACGTTAAAGCAATACTGTGGTCTGCTCTCTGTCTTTATGAATGGACTGTAATCACTTCTCTGCTGTGTGTGTGTGTGTGTGTGTGTGTGTGTGTGTGTGTGTGTGTGTGTGTGTGTGTGTGTGTGTGTGTGTGTGTGTGTGTCTTATTACAGTGTTACTATCAGATCTCATTAAAGTTCACAGTAGTAGCAGCAGTGCAGTGTGTCTGTACCTGGATGCTGATAAGAGAGAGAGAGAGTGTGTGTGTGTGTGTGTGTGTGTGTGTGTGTGTGTGTGTGTGTGTGTGTGTGTGTGTGTGTGTGTGTGTGTGTGTGTGTGTGTGTGTGTGTGTGTGGACCAGGACATGATGGACTACACACAAACGTCCCCGGGACCAATTTACTGAGCTGTTTCCACATGAAATCTAAAGTCTGCATCTTCACTAATAACAGCAACGCTAATAACAAACACTCAGCCAGGCCAAACTACAAACAGAAAAACTACAGGTCACTCAACCAGGCCAAACTACAAACTACTGCTACTAGTCCATACTCTAATAACAAAGACACAACCAGGCCAAACTACAAACTACTGCTACTAGTCCATACTCTAATAACAAACACACAGCCAGGCCAAACTACAAACTACTGCTACTAGTCCATACTCTAATAACAAAGACACAACCAGGCCAAACTACAAACTACTGCTACTAGTCCATACTCTAATAACAAACACACAGCCAGGCCAAACTACAAACTACTGCTACTAGTCCATACTCTAATAACAAAGACACAACCAGGCCAAACTACAAACTACTGCTACTAGTCCATACTCTAATAACAAAGACACAACCAGGCCAAACTACAAACTACTGGTACTAGTCCATACTCTAATAACAAAGACCCAACCAGGCCAAACTACAAACTACTGCTACTAGTCCATACTCTAATAACAAAGACACAACCAGGCCAAACTACAAACTACTGCTACTAGTCCATACTCTAATAACAAAGACACAACCAGGCCAAACTACAAACTACTGCTACTAGTCCATACTCTAATAACAAAGACACAACCAGGCCAAACTACAAACTACTGCTACTAGTCCATACTCTAATAACAAAGACCCAACCAGGCCAAACTACAAACTACTGCTACTAGTCCATACTCTAATAACAAAGACACAACCAGGCCAAACTACAAACTACTGCTACTAGTCCATACTCTAATAACAAAGACCCAACCAGGCCAAACTACAAACTACTGCTACTAGTCCATACTCTAATAACAAAGACACAACCAGGCCAAACTACAAACTACTGCTACTAGTCCATACTCTAATAACAAAGACACAACCAGGCCAAACTACAAACTACTGGTACTAGTCCATACTCTAATAACAAAGACACAACCAGGCCAAACTACAAACTACTGCTACTAGTCCATACTCTAATAACAAAGACACAACCAGGCCAAACTACAAACTACTGGTACTAGTCCATACTCTAATAACAAAGACACAACCAGGCCAAACTACAAACTACTGGTACTAGTCCATACTCTAATAACAAAGACACAACCAGGCCAAACTACAAACTACTGCTACTAGTCCATACGCTAATAACAAAGACACAAACAGGCCAAACTACAAACTACTGGTACTAGTCCATACTCAGTGAAGTGCGCAGGCAAAAGTATTTGCAAACTTGGGGTTATACACAGTAGGCTGTATGCTCTTAGCGAAACGCACAAGCGTGCGCGTCCCATGGCGTCGTGAACACACACACACACACACACACACACACACACACACCCGAAGGACCCACACCCACAGTGCACACACACACAAACACACACAACCGTAATAATGTGTTGTTAGTGTGCACGGCGGATCCGTCTATTACATCTTATTCTGTGGGTCATAATGACCCATTACACTACATGATATAAACACCTCTATCCAAGCACCACCGAAGAAGAGTACACCCAGAAATCACGTGACCACACCAACACAAATCTACCTTTCATGTTACAGGGTTTATAAAAGTATTTGTTTTTCTTGTCTTTCTGTAGTTTTTCTGCTGTTTTTCCAAAAACAAGCCCCATTCAAACAGCCATAGCTCTGGAATGGAGGATCGCGGCCGGACATTTCTTTTTTCCTCTGAGTCATAATATAACTAGAGGGCGGATTGCCACGCCCACAGCTATTCATTTCAATGAAAGTGCTCAGTGGCGTTTTGAAACACCCGGAAGCCTGCCGGAAGTAGAATTATTGAGACGTTTTTGAGACGTTTGGAGCAGCCATAGAGTTATGAGCATGCGCACTAGTGTCCCTTTTGTGTCCTACGTCACAACCTACCTCCATGAACGAGCCCGTGTTTATATTTATATTTATTAAATACACTTGAGATGCATATTTATATGTAAATGCATATGTATTTATGTACAATATGTTTACATATTTATATATATAAATATTTCAGTATTTTTTGCTCGTGCATTTATTTCGCCCCGCATGCATTTCAAGCTTTGGCCACTGGGGTGGCAGCTTCCTTTTTTCAGCTTCCTTTTTTCCAACTCTGGGGGCCTGAGTGAGGACGGAGGTCATGGAGAATATTACATGATCTTTCAGGTTCAGTAAAACCGCCGTTTACGCTGGCAAGGGGACAGGAGACAGATTAATTAATTCATTATTTTTTGTTAAATTAAGTTAATTAATTCATGGCAGTGAAAGAGTTAAGGCCATCGCTTCTGGTTAGAGGATCCACAGGAAACAGACTTCACATATAGGTGGTTGTAACACACACACACACACACACACACACACACACACACACACACACACACACACACACACACACACACACACACACACACACACACACACACACACACACACACACACACACACACACACACACACACACACACAACAGTATGTGACAGTTGGAGGTCAGTGAGGACTTGTATAACATGATGTAAAGGTAAAGTCATTTAAATGTCCTACAATGTCTGTTATATAATCTACTGTTGTACGCCCCTCTCTCTCTCTCTCTCTCTCTCTCATTTCCAGATTGTTCCCGTCTTGTTGACAGTCATTGATTATGTTGTGCTCTCAGACTTAAATACATATTGTCAGTGTGTGAGTGTGTGTGTGTGTGTGTGTGTGTGTGTGTGTGTGTGTGTGTGTGTGTGTGTGTGTGTGTGTGTGTGTGTGTGTGTGTGTGTGTATCAGAGTGAGTGTGTGCCAGCGCTGCACTAAACTGATTCCCTTTTAAAGAACACACACAAACACACGCACACACACACGCACACACACACACACACACACGCACACACACACGCACATATCATACAGTCAATGTCAACAGCCAGTACAACTCAAAGTGACTGCAGCACTATGAGGAGTACTTCCTATGAGGAGTACTTACTATAAGTATTTACTATGAGGAGTACTTCCTATGAGGAGTACTTACAATAAGTATTTACTATGAGGAGTACTTCCTATGAGTACTTACTATAAGTATTTACTATTTCGTACCTTTTATCGTACCCTCTATCAAAAAATTCCGAAAGTGCACCTGGACATTTTTCAACGCGAATCGGCGGTTCGCGTAGATCTACGCGACTGGCACGCTGCGGCTTTAAATAGGTTCGCGTAGATCTACGCGATTGGCATTCAATGTGTTAAGGCCGAATTGTTACGGGGCGTGGCCACAGAAAGCTTCTCTGTTAGGGGGCGTGGCCACATTGTTAGGGACGTGGCCACACTGTTAGGGGGCGTGGCCACAAAAGGTGCTTTGGATATCATGTTCACACACGGTGACCTCCGACCTCTAGTGCATTCCAGTGTGTTCTTCTTACCGTGTTGGGGGTGGGGGGCGTGGCCTGTGGCGGTGATGGTGACGCAGGGTGTTGGGGGCGGGCCCTGGCCACCACTAGCTCCACCCACTCGTCAGCAGTGTTCTGGAGCAGGCTGACGGCAGACTGCTGGTCCACCCGCTGACCGTTGACCACCAACACCTGATCCCCCACCTGGAGACCACCGTCCCTACACACACACACACACACACACACACACACACACACACACACACACGCGCACACACACACACACACACACACACACACAGACAATACGTCATTTTTGGGGGAAGTATTTTCGGGCAACCACACACAGTTTAGGCGACACACACACTCGAGCCATATGTCAAATCGACCGGCTTCATGGAGAACCGTGTGCTTCCATTTTGCTAAGAGATACGTTGTATAGTTTCATTGATATAAATGTATTAGTGAATACATTTTCCCCATTTGATTGGATTTATTTGAAGAGCAAAACAACATGGTTACAGCAGTTTGAGGATTACACACGAAAGTCCTGAGACGTATTTCCCTTGAGGTCCTCTCATAGTTAACAGGACAATAAGTTCAAAACACATGACAGTAACATATACAGTACATACACACAAACATGTGCTCCCCTCTCTTTCCCTAGACTAATGACCCTCTATAGGGGAACCTTTGCTAATAGACATGCTTTAGTTGATACTTAAAAGACGTCAGATTGGTTGTCAGTTTGACCCTGGTTTGGAGATGGTTCCACTGTATGGCTCCTATTTAAGTAAATTAACCCATTCCCACTTTACTTTTAAAGGCAACTTAACTCTCTCAGTGCCACGCCCCGAGATATCCCGAGTTTTTCCCGAGTACCCTCCGTGCCAGCACGAGAAATCCCGAGTTTTTACTTTTGACTGTGGTCGCGCTATTCTGCTTCTTTTTCATGATCACTTTCGCTTCCTGACTCCTTCAGACTCATTGGGTTCCGGTTTCATGACGCAGATTCCGTTTCCGGTTCTCATTTTTTTCCCGCGGTCATTTTCTGCCAGAATAGGGAAAGTCTCGGTTTTTCACATGGTATAAAAAGCGAACGGAGAGGTCCACGTCTACTCTCTTTGGTCTGGGTGACGATCAGTCATCGTAGTCGTGTATCGCATCGTAATTTAGCCCGATCAACGATTGTCGAAAATGTCAACATCCGGTTATGACCGGATGTGACGTGAGCCTGTTTGGGAGGGGGCGAGTGAGCCAGCGAGGTCATCAATGTGTCGATTTGTTGCTCTCTACTGGTAGAACTGTATTATGGGTTTAAAACCCCAATCAGATCATTTATTTGAATGAAAAATTACAACAAAAAAAAACGCAAATTGCTGGCACTGGGGGAGTACTTTATGAAAATACTCTTGGCACTGAGAGAGTTCAAATGGGAAAATGCGAAGACTCCCATTGAAGTATTTTTCTCTTGGAGACTGTAAGGGCTACAGTTACAACACTTGGAGGGGAGGTTTATAGTCCAGTGGCCTACATACGGAAAAATTACTACAGCACTACGGCCTCATGTTGGCGCTATGACAGACCACTGTACGTTTCAGCCTATAACTCTTGAACCGTAGGTCTTAGAATAAATCATTTTCCCCTGGATTCCTAGGGTCATTACTTTTACAAAATTTGGAATTTTCTTCAAAACACGAAATAGGCCTCTAGAGTTAGTGGGATGGGCCTATATGACAAAAAATGCCAGAAATCATGGTCAAAACGTCCAGTCAATCCCAAATTCGTATCACATGTCAAGGGTTGTGTATTCAACAAAACGCCAAAAGCATTTCCACTTTGATCCATAGGAGGAACCACAAACACACAAAATGTAACCGTTTGATGCAAAAAACAAGATTTTTTGGGGGATCAATCCTCTCGAAATGAAATGCAAGTGATCTCAGGAGTGACGTGACAATGTAATTGGCTAGCAACATTTGTGGGAGGAGCCTATTAACTCTTTCCCTGACAAGGACGACTTTTTGTGTTTTTCGTTTTTTCCTCTAGAAAAAAAAACGAAAATTAGAAAAAATGGCGCTTTTCTCTAACACATGAGTGACCATTTCATCCCCAGGGTCACGCAGATCCAGGAGATCACGTGATCCCAAGATTTACAGCTCCATTGACTTCCTGTTTTACGTCTTTGGGAAATCGTCTGTATCTCGCCTAGGGATGGAGCTGGAAAACCGGGTCCATTATATACCCGGGCATGAATTTATGGAGACCCGGGTATCGATAAGCTTTGGGCTTGTCGAGCCTGTTATGGAGTGCAGCGGCCCATGACGTCATGTCTAAACTATCAAAACAAGAGGCGATCAAGAAATAAATCTAATCACCCACGCTGGCACAAACATGTCGGTCTAAAAGTGTATTGATAGCTGCAAGTTGTGCCAAACAGCGCTGCCCGGGGAAACAAGGAAGAGGAATTTTATTGGCTCACTACTGCAAGCGTCCATTTGGTTCCATTTGTACACTCGGGTGGTTGCGTCGTTGTTGTGTTTACATGTGCGGTGCAGCGGTGAAACAATGGCGTTAACGAATGAAACGCTCAAAAGTTTCACTCGTCCTCTTCTACCCAAGGTAGCAAGTCTCTGTTGACAATTTTAATAATCCAATTTTAACACATACAGTGCCAAGATCGCGTCAACACGTTCTTTCAAATCCATCGCTTGAGTGCCAGGATTCCTAAGAACGAGTTGACACGTTCTTTTGAATTTTCATTGTTTAATCTGTGATCGCACTGCTGTGTTTATTTCTCATCAACACTTTCGTTTTCCACTTACGTCACACTCACCCGGAGCCGGATGTAAAAAAAAAAATTCATTTCCGGGTCACGTTGTTTTTCTCCGGTGATTTTCGGCCAGAATAAGGAAAAACACGGTTTTTCACACGGTATAAAAGACAAACGGACAGCTCAACTTCTATTTTCTTTGGTCCGGGTGACTAACAGTCATCGTCGTAGTGTATCACATTGTTTTCAGGCCGATCAGCGGGCCGGGAATTGTCGAAAACGTCACATCCTTTGAATGACCGGATATGACGTGGGCCTGTTTGGGAGGGGGTGAGCGAGGTGATCAATGTTTGGATGTGCTGCTCTCTACTGGTGGAACAATCGTAGGTGCTTGACAACACAATCAGAGAATGTATTTGAATGAAAAATTACAAAACAAAAAAATTAAAAAACACGCAAATTGCTGGCACAGGGGTGAGTACATTATGAATAAACTCTGGCAGTCAATGTGTTAATAATCCAATTGATAATAATCCGTTTGGGATCTCCCTGTGAATGAATAACTAGTGTTGCTTGAGCGTGTCCGTCTTCTCAGTCTATCGTTGCCGAAAATGGCAGATCTACAAGCTCACAACGTGGTGCGAACAGACTCAGTGTGAGCTTGGAGATCGGCTATGTTTGGTGCGTGACACCGTCGTACGATGAAGTATAAATTGCGCTTTTAAAGTGACAGTACACACATTAACCGTTTCTTCAATATTATTTTCCAGAAGTAAAAAGGTCACTTGCCTTCTGTCTGTTAGAAAAGTACTGTATTTGAAGGCCCTAGTAAAATGTAGTGCGAGTGATATATATATATATATAAACAAAGAAAAAAGAATAGAAAAAATAAATATGCATTTTTTGTTTATAAAGAGTTGAAGAGACATGGAGATTTTATAGTAATTATTACAGTACTATTCATAATATAAAGCCATTTAACATTATATGAATGGTTGTTTTAATGATAGGCAAAAATATGTTTAACTTTTGTCATCTTCATTTAATTTTAGATAAACTCACTGTCACAACTGGCCAATAAAAAAAGATACCGGTTCTGTTCAGAATTTTTCTTAATAGAAAAAGATGGATAGTGGGCTGGATAAAAGCTGGGTTCGATAAGCAGGATCGATAAGGTGCTCATCAATAAAAATTAACGAGCTCCATCCCTAATCTCGCCTCCCCGGCCGCAACCCATGACTTGTGTTGGTGCAAGCCTTTCTACTTTATGGCAGTAGTGTGTAGTAGTGTGTAGTAGTGTGTAGTAGTGTGTAGTATTGTGTAGTAGTGTGTAATAGTGTGTAGAAGTATTGTGTAGTAGTGTGTAGTAGTTCTACCCCCCTAAATGGGGGTCTACGAACAGATACTTCGAGCTCGGATTTTGGCTCCGCCCCCCGGAAGTGGGTGAAACAGGCACTTCAAACACTTTGCTGAATTGTTCAAAAACATTCAAAGTTTTTTTTTGGTGAATTAGTATTTTTCTAAGATGCTTTTTAACGCAGATTTTTTTTTTATTTCTTTTTTTACTTTTTCTTGATTTTTTTTTTTCATATTTATTTTATTTTTTTTGCGTTCGCGTCTTACTTGTGTGTAGTAGTGTGTAGTAGTGTGTAGTATTGTGTAGTAGTGTGTAGTGGTGTGTAGTGGTGTGTAGTGGTGTGTAGTATTGTGTAGTAGTGTGTAGTAGTGTGTAGTAGTGTGTAGTATTGTGTAGTAGTGTGTAGTAGTGTGTAGTGGTGTGTAGTGGTGTGTAGTATTGTGTAGTAGTGTGTAGTGGTGTGTAGTAGTGTGTAGTATTGTGTAGTAGTAGTGTGTAGTAGTGTGTAGTATTGTGTAGTAGTAGTGTGTAGTAGTGTGTAGTATTGTGTAGTAGTGTGTAGTAGTGTGTAGTAGTGTGTAGTAGTGTGTAGTAGTGTGTAGTAGTGTGTAGTATTGTGTAGTGGTGTGTAGTGGTGTGTAGTGGTGTGTAGTATTGTGTAGTAGTGTGTAGTAGTGTGTAGTGGTGTGTAGTAGTGTGTAGTATTGTGTAGTAGTAGTGTGTAGTAGTGTGTAGTATTGTGTAGTAGTAGTGTGTAGTAGTGTGTAGTATTGTGTAGTAGTGTGTAGTAGTGTGTAGTAGTGTGTAGTAGTGTGTAGTAGTGTGTAGTATTGTGTAGTGGTGTGTAGTGGTGTGTAGTGGTGTGTAGTATTGTGTAGTAGTGTGTAGTAGTGTGTAGTAGTGTGTAGTAGTAGTGTGTAGTAGTGTGTAGTAGTAGTGTGTAGTAGTGTGTAGTAGTGTGTAGTAGTGTGTAGTAGTGTGTAGTATTGTGTAGTAGTGTGTAGTGGTGTGTAGTAGTAGTGTGTAGTAGTGTGTAGTAGTGTGTAGTATTGTGTAGTGGTGTGTAGTGGTGTGTAGTGGTGTGTAGTATTGTGTAGTAGTGTGTAGTAGTGTGTAGTAGTGTGTAGTAGTGTGTAGTAGTGTGTAGTAGTGTGTAGTAGTAGTGTGTAGTAGTGTGTAGTAGTAGTGTGTAGTAGTGTGTAGTGGTGTGTAGTAGTGTGTAGTAGTGTGTAGTAGTGTGTAGTAGTGTGTAGTAGTGTGTAGTGGTGTGTAGTAGTGTGTAGTAGTGTGTAGTGGTGTGTAGTAGTGTGTAGTAGTGTGTAGTAGTGTGTAGTAGTGTGTAGTAGTGTGTAGTAGTGTGTAGTGGTGTGTAGTAGTAGTGTGTAGTAGTAGTGTGTAGTAGTGTGTAACTTTTGTCATCTTCATTTAATTTTAGATAAACTCACTGTCACAACTGGCCAATAAAAAAAGATACCGGTTCTGTTCAGAATTTTTCTTAATAGAAAAAGATGGATAGTGGGCTGGATAAAAGCTCGGTTCGATAAGCAGGATCGATAAGGTGCTCATCAATAAAAATTAACGAGCTCCATCCCTAATCTCGCCTCCCCGGCCGCAACCCATGACTTGTGTTGGTGCAAGCCTTTCTACTTTATGGCAGTAGGTGTGTAGTAGTGTGTAGTAGTGTGTAGTAGTGTGTAGTATTGTGTAGTAGTGTGTAATAGTGTGTAGAAGTATTGTGTAGTAGTGTGTAGTAGTTCTACCCCCCTAAGTGGGGGTCTACGAACAGATACTTCGAGCTCGGATTTTGGCTCCGCCCCCCGGAAGTGGGTGAAACAGGCACTTCAAACACTTGAATTGTTCAAAAACATTCAAAGTTTTTTTTTGGTGAATTAGTATTTTTCTAAGATGCTCTAAGAGATGCTCCTTTTTTTTACTTTTTCTTGATTTTTTTTTTTCATATTTATTTTATTTTTTTTGCGTTCGCGTCTTACTTGTGTGTAGTAGTGTGTAGTGGTGTGTAGTGGTGTGTAGTGGTGTGTAGTAGTGTGTAGTGGTGTGTAGTGGTGTGTAGTGGTGTGTAGTAGTGTGTAGTAGTGTGTAGTAGTGTGTAGTAGTGTGTAGTGTTGTGTAGTAGTAGTGTGTAGTAGTGTGTAGTATTGTGTAGTAGTGTGTAGTAGTGTGTAGTAGTGTGTAGTATTGTGTAGTATTGTGTAGTAGTAGTGTGTAGTAGTGTGTAGTGGTGTGTAGTGGTGTGTAGTGGTGTGTAGTAGTGTGTAGTAGTAGTGTGTAGTAGTGTGTAGTAGTGTGTAGTAGTGTGTAGTGGTGTGTAGTGGTGTGTAGTGGTGTGTAGTGGTGTGTAGTGGTGTGTAGTAGTGTGTAGTAGTGTGTAGTAGTGTGTAGTGGTGTGTAGTGGTGTGTAGTAGTAGTGTGTAGTAGTGTGTAGTAGTGTGTAGTAGTGTGTAGTAGTGTGTAGTGGTGTGTAGTAGTGTGTAGTAGTGTGTAGTGGTGTGTAGTGGTGTGTAGTGGTGTGTAGTGGTGTGTAGTAGTGTGTAGTAGTGTGTAGTAGTGTGTAGTGGTGTGTAGTGGTGTGTAGTGGTGTGTAGTGGTGTGTAGTGGTGTGTAGTAGTGTGTAGTAGTGTGTAGTGGTGTGTAGTGGTGTGTAGTAGTAGTGTGTAGTAGTGTGTAGTATTGTGTAGTAGTGTGTAGTAGTGTGTAGTAGTGTGTAGTATTGTGTAGTAGTAGTGTGTAGTGGTGTGTAGTGGTGTGTAGTGGTGTGTAGTGGTGTGTAGTGGTGTGTAGTAGTGTGTAGTAGTAGTGTGTAGTAGTGTGTAGTAGTGTGTAGTAGTGTGTAGTGGTGTGTAGTGGTGTGTAGTGGTGTGTAGTGGTGTGTAGTGGTGTGTAGTGGTGTGTAGTAGTGTGTAGTAGTGTGTAGTAGTGTGTAGTGGTGTGTAGTGGTGTGTAGTAGTAGTGTGTAGTAGTGTGTAGTAGTGTGTAGTAGTGTGTAGTGGTGTGTAGTGGTGTGTAGTAGTGTGTAGTAGTGTGTAGTGGTGTGTAGTAGTAGTGTGTAGTAGTGTGTAGTGGTGTGTAGTGGTGTGTAGTGGTGTGTAGTAGTGTGTGTAGTAGTGTGTAGTAGTGTGTAGTAGTGTGTAGTAGTGTGTAGTGGTGTGTAGTGGTGTGTAGTAGTGTGTAGTGGTGTGTAGTGGTGTGTAGTGGTGTGTAGTGGTGTGTAGTGGTGTGTAGTGGTGTGTAGTAGTGTGTAGTAGTGTGTAGTAGTGTGTAGTAGTGTGTAGTGGTGTGTAGTGGTGTGTAGTAGTGTGTAGTAGTGTGTAGTAGTGTGTAGTAGTGTGTAGTAGTGTGTAGTAGTGTTAGTAGTGTGTAGTAGTGTGTAGTAGTGTGTAGTAGTGTGTAGTAGTGTTTAGTAGTGTGTAGTATTGTGTAGTAGTGTGTAGTAGTGTGTAGTAGTGTGTAGTAGTGTGTAGTAGTGTGTAGTAGTGTGTAGTGGTGTGTAGTAGTAGTGTGTAGTAGTGTGTAGTAGTGTGTAGTAGTGTGTAGTAGTGTGTAGTAGTGTGTAGTAGTGTGTACCTGTGTGCAACACCTCCAGGTTGGATGTGTTTGATAAAAACTCCCTGGTGGGCGGGGCTTCCTCCCTGCTGGGAGGAGCTTGCGTCAGGACTCAGACCAATCACACTGAAGCCAAGACCTCCATGTGCCGGTCTGCACAGTCTGATGGTGTCTGTGTCCCGCCCCTAAAAAACACACACACACACACACACACACACACACACACACACACACACACACACACACACACACTTCTAGGCAAAACCCGCTGTGATTGGCCAGTAGTCGCTGTGATTGACAGTTCTCGTTTTTACAACTAATAAAAACTAACTAACTAATAATATGACATCATGCTCATTATAATATGACATCATGCTCATTATAATATGACATCATGCTCATTATAATATGACATCATGCTCATTATATTATGACATCATGCTCATTATAATATGACATCATGCTCATTATAACATGACATCATGCTCATTATAATATGACATCAGCGTCATTATAATATGACATCAGCGTCATTATAATATGACATCATTCATGTCTACTCACTCTGTGTCTCAGAGGAGGGCTGTGGACAGTTCAGAAACCTGCCTACCAGTGACATCATCGATGGGGAATCCAAGCTATTAGAAACTGCAGGCTTTCTATTCCTGGAAATTTAGCATGTTGAAATAAAAGCCATTGTTGGCTGCGTTAAATGGTGCGTTTATATAGCGCTTTCTATCCAAAGCGCTATACATAGATTGTGCATTACATTCACCCATTCACACACCGATGGAGGAGGAAATCATACAAGGCACCAACCTGCTCATCAGGAGCAATAAGGGGTTCATCGTCTTGCTCAAGGACACTTCAACACTGGCCTCGATCTCCAGGCTTTTATTTTTTTAGTTTAGCTCAAAAATAAGAGCCTGGACCAGCGTGTTGATGTTCCTGGAATAGGAAACAGAGTCCTGCAACGGGCCGGGTACCCGCGGATACCCGACGGGTGCCCGCATTTGACGGGCGGGCGGGCGCGGGTTCTCAAAATTGGACCCGTGCAGGACTCTGATAGGAAGTGTTTCATTTCCCCAACCAACCAGAGTGCAGTGGGCGTCGTCGGGCTCTCATGCTGCACAATGGGGGAGGAGGCGGGGCGGGGGCTGACGGACAGATCGGTGAACCAATGGGATCTCACGGAATTATTCACCTGAGATTTTGAACCCGCCCCTCTAGTCCAGATATCAGACACGCTATAGGGCTATAAGGCAGTCTACTTCAACACTAACTCTAACCCTAACCCTATAGGGCTATAGGGCAGTCTACTTCAACACTAACTCTGGGTTGAGCCCGGGATCGAACTGGGACCGATCTACCGGCCGCTCTACCCCTGAGCCACTGCCACCCCATTAGTACTTATTATGTCAATGATGTCACTGGTAGGTGGGTTTCTGAACTGTCCACAGCCCTCCTCTGGTACCATGTCATAATGAGCATTAGAGATGGACCAATGTTATGAAGTGTGAACTTTAAAGGTTTCATGACATTCAGTTTGACACTTTGTTAGGTGTGTTTATGTGTGTTACCTTGGCGGCGGCACTGAGCCATTTCTGGAGCTGCTCAGCGGAAAAGGGGGCGGGGCTCGCAGAGCCCGGTGACGCCCCATTGGCTAGGAGAGGGGAAGGGGAGGAGGAGGCGGAGCCCGGAGCCGCGGGTGAAAGGCTACTGGCTGGACGACTGGCGCTCACTATCAGCTGACCCCTGGTGGAGAAACTGATGTCACTGCAGGCGTCTGCTGGAATACTGCTCAGCTAGGAGAGAGGAGAGGAGAGGAGAGGAGAGGAGAGGAGAGGAGAGGAGAGGAGAGGAGAGGAGAGGAGAGGACTATGACGAAAAAAAGAATGCAATTCCGATGGTGAAATCTGTGTTTGATATAATGGCGGATTATATCTCACGACCAGCCTCGAGCGTATGTATAAGTAGTGTGTTTCTATGTATGTATAAGTAGTGTGTTTCTATGTGTGTATAAGCAGTGTGTTTCTATGTATGTATAAGTAGTGTGTTTCTATGTATGTATAAGTAGTGTGTTTCTATGTATGTATAAGCAGTGTGTTTCTATGTATGTATAAGTAGTGTTTTTCTATGTATGTATAAGTAGTGTGTTTCTATGTATGTATAAGTAGTGTGTTTCTATGTATGTATAAGCAGTGTGTTTCTATGTATGTATAAGTAGTGTGTTTCTATGTATGTATAAGTAGTGTGTTTCTATGTATGTATAAGTAGTGTGTTTCTATGTATGTATAAGTAGTGTGTTTCTATGTATGTATAAGTAGTGTGTTTCTATGTATGTATAAGTAGTGTGTTTCTATGTATGTATAAGTAGTGTGTTTCTATGCATGTATAAGTAGTGTGTTTCTATGTATGTATAAGTAGTGTGTTTCTATGTATGTATAAGTAGTGTGTTTCTATGTATGTATAAGTAGTGTGTTTCTATGTATGTATAAGTAGTGTGTTTCTATGTATGTATAAGTAGTGTGTTTCTATGTATGTATAAGTAGTGTGTTTCTATGTATGTATAAGTAGTGTGTTTCTATGTATGTATAAGTAGTGTGTTTCTATGCATGTATAAGTAGTGTGTTTCTATGTATGTATAAGTAGTGTGTTTCTATGTATGTATAAGTAGTGTGTTTCTATGTATGTATAAGTAGTGTGTTTCTATGCATGTATAAGTAGTGTGTTTCTATGTATGTATAAGTAGTGTGTTTCTATGTATGTATAAGTAGTGTGTTTCTATGTATGTATAAGTAGTGTGTTTCTATGTATGTATAAGTAGTGTGTTTCTATGCATGTATAAGTAGTGTGTTTCTATGCATGTATAAGTAGTGTGTTTCTATGTATGTATAAGTAGTGTGTTTCTATGTATGTATAAGTAGTGTGTTTCTATGCATGTATAAGTAGTGTGTTTCTATGTATGTATAAGTAGTGTGTTTCTATGCATGTATAAGTAGTGTGTTTCTATGTATGTATAAGTAGTGTGTTTCTATGTATGTATAAGTAGTGTGTTTCTATGCATGTATAAGTAGTGTGTTTCTATGTATGTATAAGTAGTGTGTTTCTATGTATGTATAAGTAGTGTGTTTCTATGCATGTATAAGTAGTGTGTTTCTATGTATGTATAAGTAGTGTGTTTCTATGTATGTATAAGTAGTGTGTTTCTATGTATGTATAAGTAGTGTGTTTCTATGCATGTATAAGTAGTGTGTTTCTATGTATGTATAAGTAGTGTGTTTCTATGTATGTATAAGTAGTGTGTTTCTATGTATGTATAAGTAGTGTGTTTCTATGTATGTATAAGTAGTGTGTTTCTATGTATGTATAAGTAGTGTGTTTCTATGTATGTATAAGTAGTGTGTTTCTATGTATGTATAAGTAGTGTGTTTCTATGTATGTATAAGTAGTGTGTTTCTATGTATGTATAAGTAGTGTGTTTCTATGTATGTATAAGTAGTGTGTTTCTATGCATGTATAAGTAGTGTGTTTCTATGTATGTATAAGTAGTGTGTTTCTATGTATGTATAAGCAGTGTGTTTCTATGTATGTATAAGTAGTGTGTTTCTATGTATGTATAAGTAGTGTGTTTCTATGTATGTATAAGTAGTATGTTTCTATGTATGTATAAGTAGTGTGTTTCTATGTATGTATAAGTAGTGTGTTTCTATGTATGTATAAGCAGTGTGTTTCTATGTATGTATAAGTAGTGTGTTTCTATGTATGTATAAGTAGTGTGTTTCTATGTATGTATAAGTAGTGTGTTTCTATGTATGTATAAGTAGTGTGTTTCTATGTATGTATAAGTAGTGTGTTTCTATGTATGTATAAGTAGTGTGTTTCTATGTATGTATAAGCAGTGTGTTTCTATGTATGTATAAGTAGTGTGTTTCTATGTATGTATAAGTAGTGTGTTTCTATGTATGTATAAGTAGTGTGTTTCTATGTATGTATAAGTAGTGTGTTTCTATGTATGTATAAGTAGTGTGTTTCTACGTATGTATAAGTAGTGTGTTTCTATGTATGTATAAGTAGTGTGTTTCTATGTATAAGTAGTGTGTTTCTATGTATGTATAAGTAGTGTGTTTCTACGTATGTATAAGTAGTGTGTTTCTATGTATGCATAAGTAGTGTGTTTCTATGTATGTATAAGTAGTGTGTTTCTATGTATGTATAAGTAGTGTGTTTCTATGTATGTATAAGTAGTGTGTTTCTATGTATGTATAAGTAATGTGTTTCTATGTATGTATAAGTAGTGTGTTTCTATGTATGTATAAGTAGTGTGTTTCTATGTGTGTATAAGTAGTGTGTTTCTATGCATGTATAAGTAGTGTGTTTCTATGTATGTATAAGTAGTGTGTTTCTATGTATGTATAAGTAGTGTGTTTCTATGTATGTATAAGTAGTGTGTTTCTATGTATGTATAAGTAGTGTGTTTCTATGTATGTATAAGTAGTGTGTTTCTATGTATGTATAAGTAGTGTGTTTCTATGTATGTATAAGTAGTGTGTTTCTATGTATGTATAAGTAGTGTGTTTCTATGTATGTATAAGTAGTGTGTTTCTATGTATGTATAAGTAGTGTGTTTCTATGTATGTATAAGTAGTGTGTTTCTATGTATGTATAAGTAGTGTGTTTCTATGTATGTATAAGCAGTGTGTTTCTATGTATGTATAAGTAGTGTGTTTCTATGTATGTATAAGTAGTGTGTTTCTATGTATGTATAAGTAGTGTGTTTCTATGTATGTATAAGTAGTGTGTTTCTATGTATGTATAAGTAGTGTGTTTCTATGTATGTATAAGTAGTGTGTTTCTATGTATGTATAAGTAGTGTGTTTCTATGTGTGTATAAGTAGTGTGTTTCTATGTATGTATAAGTAGTGTGTTTCTATGTGTGTATAAGTAGTGTGTTTCTATGTATGTATAAGTAGTTCTTTATTTATAGAGTATAGTGGAGATGGACAGGAAACAGGGAGACGGAGAGATGGGGAGAGACATGTAGTAAAGATCGTCGGGAACGGGACTCGAACCCGCAATGCACTGTCAGGCTACATTGGAGCCTAAGTGCCCGGACCGCTAGGCAGTGGTTTGATGGACAGTGAGTTTTCTAACCTGGTTTCTGAGCTGTTTGATGGAGCCCTGCAGTGTCAGGATGTTGGCCAGCAGGGGGCTCTGCAGGGCCTCTCTCAGGCTGCCCAGTGATTGGCTGAGACCAAGCTCCTCCCTCTGGACCAGCTTGAGCTGCAGGCGCTCCAGAGCTCCCAGTACCTGCTGGCGCTCTGCAACAGACACTGTACAGAAAATACACAACTTTACTACACACAATAATACACACAAACACACACCTGCTGGCGCTCTGCAACAGACACTGTACAGACAATACACAACTTTACTACACACAATATACAATACACACACACACACACACACACACACACCTGCTGGCCCTCTGCAACAGACACTGTACAAGAGAAAATACACAACTTTACTACACACAATACACACACACACCTGCTGACGCTCTGCAACAGACACTAATGAGACAAAATACACAACATTAATGTTAAAAAGATTAAATGTGTAGATAGAAGGTGTGTGTATTGTAGTGTTGATTTTGACAGCAACTTTTGAAGTCATACTCTTTTGAATAAAATTCCATTTAGTTTTAGTCATATTTAGTCATCTGAAACGTTTTAGTTTTTGTCTAGTTTTTGTCGACTAAATATCATCAGATTATAGTCGACTAAATCTACAGTTGATTTAGTCGACTAACATGTATTCTGGCGGTGCCTTGATGGCGTCATAATGGCTGATTTTACACCTGGTTGCATGCTGAAAATAGCCGATCTACAAGCTCACAACGCGTCGCAGCACGACGCTTTGTGAGCTTGTAGATCTGCTATTTTCAGAGCGCAACACCCGAGCACAACCAAACATAAAATGACTTGTCTTTTAGTTCTACTGGATCTCTTCTCCACTAGATCCTCACTAACATTTTAGTCTAGTTTTTATTTGTTGACGAAACTGTCAATATATTTAGTCTTAGTTTTAGTCGTCATAGCTTGGTTTTTATTTAGTTTTTATTTAGTTTTCGTCTGTGAAAAAAGGTGGTTGACGAAAAAAAATCGTCATCGTTTTAGTCAACGCAATCAACACTGGTGTATTGTGTGTATTGTGTGTATTGTGTGTAGCATATGTACCTGTGGGGACATTCTCAAACATGGCCGTTGTGTCCGTCCGTCCGTCTGTCTGTCCGTCTGTCTGCTATCACCTGGAGAACAAAACAACAGAAAACGTCACCATACACTAGAGCATTGGTTCTCAAACTATGGGTCACGACCCAGAGTGGAGTCGTGGGAAGGTGCTGTTGGGGTCGTGCAGTGGCAACCCAAAAATTAGACTTTGTTTTTAACAAGAAACGGTAAAAAAGAAAAAAGGGGGGAGAGTGAGGTCGTCGCCAACAAACTACTGGCTCGAATCCGCACACTAGGGCTGTACCCAAACCCTGTTTTTAGGATTCGAACTTCGGCGAGGAATTTCGAACGGACGTTCGAACCATCCTATCTAATTATTTAATTTATGAAACGGTGGTTCGAACGTCGAACCATCGTTTTTAATCAATTAATTAACAAAACGATGGTTCGAAAGTCGAACCATCGTTTTATTTATTAATTAATGAATGCAACGATGGTTCGACTTTCGAACCATCGAAGGACGTTCGTTCGAACGATCGTGTTTATTTAATTCATTAAACGAACTTGCTTTAACCAAGCTGCAATTCATTATAGAGCCGACATTGCATAGTCTATTGGTTTAAAAAAAAGTTGTTTCATAATGCCCATAATGTATTGAAAGGATTTAAAGGTTTCATGACGTTCAGTTTTACCAGACATTAAAAGTTGTTGTCATGGTCCTTCAAACGTGTATAGAAAGTTTTAACAAAAAATTCCACTCTATTGATCCATGGCAGGTGTTTTTCTCTCACATTTCTAAAGCCTTTTCAACTGCAATGAAAAAAGAAATCTTTGCCTGCGGGTGTCGCTGGTGAGGGATTTTGCCTGTCAATCATCGCCTCTGCTCCGCCCCCCCCCCAAAGGAAAGGATAGGGGAGGGGAGGGGCGAGGAGGAGAGTGGGCGGGATTAATCGACTGTGACCTCACTGTCGAAGGGCCAAGCTCAGATTACTTTTCAGCCTAATTATTCAGAAAACCCCAGACCACAGAAAATCCACTGAATGTTCAAAGTTCAGATTTTTTAGGTGTATTTGAGGTCATAAAACACCCAAAAAAACATTAAAAATAAAAAAAGTGAAAATGAATGTCATAGAACCTTTAAGGATCAAACAAGACAAGATATTTCCTAAAGTTTAGGATTTATTGCTGAACTCGTTCGTTACCAGACAGTACAAGCAATGCAGATCAATAGCCTCCCTTGAAAGCCTTCATTCATGTAACAGAAAAATAAAACAGGCGCATTAATTGTCACAGTGTCTTTTTTTTTCTCTCCAGACAACTCACTCTCTTTTTGGCCAATATCTAACAATACGACAGACAATATTCTGCACAGGGCTGTTAGTTACATTAAACAACAACTATAAAACATAAGTATGGCAGGGCGTGGCAGCTTGAAACGGTTAACAAACAACGACTTTTAAAATAAAATGTCTCACTCTCGTCACTCTCGTCTCGTGACGAACCAAAAAAAAAAGTCTTGCCGACTGAGTCGGCCCTCACCTCTGCTACTCTCTTCATGTTGTGTGCCAAGAACACTAGTTTTAGCCGCGGTTGCCACAGTTAACCGCGGTTTGGGTGGATTCGAATTCTGAATTCAAATTCTGCCTCCTGGTGGCGCTCTAACAGGGCAATGTTAAAAGGGTGGCATTTGTTTCTCAACGTAGTGCAAATGTGCGTGCAAAGTTTCACCGAACATCAGTTCATTATTTGCGGCATTTTGTTCAAAACGGGCCACTCCTGCAAACGTTAGATGTCAATCTTAGCCAATGAGGATGGAATATGAGAAATCAAACAGATCCGTCTTGATCACATGACTATAGAGATCATGTGTACCGATTTGCGTGAAATTTGGATAAAATCTGAGGGCTTAATATCAAAAAAAAAGTTTCATATTTGTCGGCCTGCTGGTGGCGCTATAAAAGGAAGATGTGAAAAATGCAGAGCAAAGGTTTTTTCTTGGCCTCTAGGGAGTGTGCATACAAAGTTTTACACAGATCGGTGCAGTTGTAGGTAAAAACACGAATCGGCCTGTTATAGCTCCACCATGAGGCTGATTTGAAAATTTGCAAGTGGCATTTCTTCCTGGGCCTACTGGGAATGTGTGTGTAAAATTTCACAGAAATCGCATGCTGTGTTCATGATTTGAGGCATTTTGTTCAAAACAGAGCACACCTGCAAACTTTGGAAGCCAATCTTAGCCAATCAGGATCTAATATGAAAAATCTGAAAGACCCGTTTCATTGTATGACTATAGAGATACTGTGTACCGATTTGCAGGATTTTTGGACAAAATCTGTAGGAGTACTGTCAAAAAATGAGTTTTGCACAAATCGGCCTCCTGGTGGCGCTATAAAAGGCCCATATGAAATATTCGGGGCAGAGGTTCTGCTCTGGCATCCAGGGAGTGTGTGTGCACAGTTTCGCTGCGATCAAGCCCAACGCTGCCGGAGATTAGCTGTTCACAGACGGAATGACACACGGACGGAAGGACGGACAGACAGACGGACAGGGTGCAAAACATACTCTCTCGCCATCGGAGACAATAAATGAAAGCCCAGCCTCCCCCCCCCCTCCCCCCCACGCAATATCAGACACAAGTTTTCAATGAATCCAACATGGTTAGAATTGAGTTGAGAATTGAATGGGACGGGGGGCGTGTCTGATAAAATGAATATCAAATATGGAATAAATACTGACTCAAACAAGTGTCTGGGGCGAAACACCAAAGCCTGAGGAGACCATACGATGCAATGGCCACAAACATGTTAATAAAGTGAAATGTCCCTTTAAGTGCTGGTGGCTGAAACAACAGAGAGTTACTGTGGGAACTCTGTTCTAAAGTAGGTCAGCCTGTTTCAGCCTGTTTCAGCCTAGTTTAGCCTGCTTCAGCCTGGTCCCAACTGACTACTATCTGTGTTTAGTTTAACAGCATGTTTACACAGCTCACATTATAATAACATTATAATAATATAATATAATATAATATAATATATAAACTACTATCTGTGACTTCATGTTTACACAGCTCACATTATAATAACATTATAATAATATAATATAATATAATATATAAACTACTATCTGTGACTTCATGTTGACACAGCTCATATAAAGCACATTAAATAACATAATATAATATAAACCATTCTTGAGAATTGGGGGAAAAACGTTTTTTTTATATATATATATTCTTCAATTATGCCGGGAAAAGATATTTTAAAAGATCAAAGTAACTATTAAACCATGTAATGGGCCAACCTCCCACCGTTTATATACATATAAACAGTGGTGGAAAATATACTAAAATGTTTTACTTAAGTAAAAGTATCAATACTGCAATGTAAAAATACTCTGTTACAAGTAAAAGTCCGAAATTAAAAATGTACTTGAATAAAAGTACAAAAGTATTGGTATCGAAATGTACTTAAAGTTCCAAAAGTAAAAGTACTCATTGTGCAGAATGAGTCAAAATGTATAAAAAAATATTTTGAAAATAACAGATCTACAAGCTCACAATGCATTGTGAGCTTGTAGATCTGCTATTTTCAAATGGCCGAAATGTATATAGGGCTGAAGTGGTTAATGTGTGTGTTTTGTAATAATAATAAAAAATCTGCAAAGTAACTAAAGCTGTCAAATAATAATAGTGGAGTAAAAAGTACAATATTTGCCTCTGAGATGTAGTGGAGTAGAAGTAAAAGTATTGATAATTGGAAACACTCCAGTAGAGTAAAACGTCCTCAAAAGCGTACTTAAGTAAATGTACTTAGTTACTTTCCACCACTGTCTGTGTTTAGTTTAGCAGCCAAACATTAGCATGTCTTCATGTTGACATAAAGCTCATTAAATCACATTATAAACGTTTTAAACACTAAACTAACCTCCTATGGACCGTATCTATCAGACTGTATACACATTAATACTCTTAGTAATCCATGTTCTGATTTATTGTACTTAGTTTCAGACTCACCTTGTTTTCCTTCTTCACCTGAAGAGGAGAAAACACCTGATGAGGAAGTGAATGAAGAGGGGGAGGGGCCACAGGGGAGGGGGAGGGGCCAGGGGGCCCAGGAAACACCAAATATGGACATGCTGAGGTGTATAGTTCCACCGTAGGGGAGCAGGACGGTGCCGCGCGGCCGAAACAGGCAAAGATCTACAAGCTCACAACGCGTCACCAGTGCCACGCATTGTGAGCTTGTAGATCGGCGTTTTTTTCTTCTTTTAATCTAGGCAAAGCAACAACAAATGTATTTTTGCCCAAGAGATGATACTATGTCCATCCACATGTTCTATAAATCTACCATAGATAGATAGATAGATAGATAGATAGATAGATAGATAGATAGATAGATAGATCCTGATGTTCTATAGATCTACCCTCCATCATGTAACAGGTGCATCCATCCACATGTTCTATAGATCTACCCTCCATGTAACAGGTGCATCCATCCATCCATCCGTCCTTCCATCCACATGTTCTATAGATCTACCCTCCATCATGTAACAGGTGCATCCATCCATCAGTCCATCCAGCTGAAAATATACTTAAAGTACTAAAAGTAAAAGTACTAATGTGTTTGAAAATAGCCGATCTACAAGCTCACAACGCGTCGCATCGCGACGCGTTGTGAGCTTGTAGATCAGCTATTTTCAAATAGCCCAGGTATAAAATAGGGCTAAAGTGGTTAATGTATGTTTTATAATATAATAATGTATTTCTACAAAGTAACTAAAGTTTTCAAAAACTTGTAGTGGAGTAAAAAAGTACAATATTTGCCTCTGAGATGTAGTGGAGTAGAAGTACAAGTATTGTAAATTGTAAATACTCCAGTAAAGTAAAATAAAATACCAAAACATTTTACTTATAAGTACAGTACTTGAGTAAATGTACTTAGTTACTTCACATCACTGTAACTAGTTAGCCTGCTAGGCGGCTAACTAGTTTGATAAGTTGTTTATTTATCTTTTATTAGATGTTTATTGAATCTAAACACAGGTTTATCTTATCGTTATTTTTCGTAAATAGATATAAAAGCATTACAACACAAAGTAAAGCCGTTTTACCGTTAAAGTTTATGAATAAATAATGATAAAGAATAAAGTGAATAAACTCACTGGTTCAGAAGCTGCTGCTCTGTCTCTTTAAACACTCACTGGAGGTCATTACTTTGACCTTGAATGAGGTGGGTAAGACACGCACGCACACACGAACACACGCACACACATAGGCACACACGTACGCTATATTATTATATATATTATTATTATTATTACTTTATGTTATGTATAATTATTGTCAGTGGCGGAAAAAGTACTCAAATTCTTTACTTAAGTAAAAGTACCAATACTGCAATATAAAAATACTCTGTTACAAGTAAAAGTCCAGAATTAAAAATTTACTTTAGTAAAAGTACAAAAGTATTGGCATCAAAATGTACTTAAAGTACCAAAAGTAAAAGTACTAAATATTTGAAAATAGCCGATCTACAAGCTCACAACGCGTCGCGATGCAACGCGTTGTGAGCTTGTAGATCTGCTATTTTCAAATAGCCTATGTATAAAATAGGGCTAAAGTGGTTAATGTATGTATCATTATATCATAGTTTATATCTGAAAAGTAACTAGTAACTAAAGTTTTCAAGTAAATGTAGTGTAAAAGTACGATATTTGCCTCTGAGATGTAGTGGAGTAGAAGTAAAAGTATTGGAAATTGGAAATACTCAAGTAAAGTACACATACCTCAAAATTTTACTTAAGTACAGTATTTAAGTAAATGTACTTAGTTACTTTCCACCACTGGCTATATTATTATATATATTATTATTATTATTACTTTATGTTATGTATAATTATTGTATTGATTTATTATTAATGTGTTGTATTGATTTATTCACTGTGCCCTTCTTATTTAATTTGTTACTGAAAACAATGAAAATAAAAATAAATAAAAATGAGATCATGTGTTAAACTGGAAAATATTCTTTAATAAATACATAGACATTCAAATAAACCACAATAATAACAAATAAACACTGATAATAATATAAAAACAAACACCAGGACAGATAGATAAAGTGTTATTCAAGGTAAAATAATTCACCCCATGTCTCTATGACGCGGTGGAGTCACGTGACCGTGGTGAGGCGGACACAGATCCAACATGGCGGCCGTCAGGAGGACAGAGTTGTTTATGTTTATGTTTCTATTGTTTAATGTTTATGTTTATCATCATGTTTACTGTCTTCATCCTAACACTCACTCTGTGGAGACATGCGACGAGCTGAGACTAGGACAATATCCTTTATTACATTAACATTCATGTTTATAATGTTTATAAGGTTGTATCTACATATTATTAATGTTTATAATGTGTTATCTACATGTTATTAATGTTTATAAGGTTTATAAGGTTGTATCTACATATTTATAATGTTTACTGTCTTCATGAAGACCTGAGACTAGGACAATATCCTTTATTACATTAACATTCATGTATATAAGGGTTATGATGTGTTATCTACATATTATTAATGTTTATAATGTTTATGATGTGTTATCTACATATTATTAATGTTTACTGTCTTCATAAAGACCTGAGACTAGGACAATATCCTTTATATACATTATTAATAACGTGTATAAGGTTTATCATGTTGTAGGACAATATCCTTTATTAATAATAATAATAATATGGATGATATGAACACGTTTCATAATGTTATGGTATTGACGTCTGATTTATGTCGTTTAAACAGTTAATATGCATTTATTTTACATTACATTATTTTATAATAATACAATGAATATGGTTTGGCTTAATAAGTTAACAATAACTATAGATTGTAGATCGGCAATTTTTTGGAAGAGTGGGCACCTAGACGTAGTGGGCACCTAGACATAGTGGGCACCTAGACATAGTGGGCACCTAGACATAGTGGGCACATAGACATAGTGGGCACCTAGACATAGTGGGCACCTAGACATAGTGGGCACCTAGACGTAGTGGGCACCTAGACGTAGTGGGCACCTAGACGTAGTGGGCACCTAGACATAGTGGGCACCTAGACATAGTGGGCACCTAGACATAGTGGGCACATAGACATAGTGGGCACCTAGACATAGTGGGCACCTAGACATAGTGGGCACCTAGACATAGTGGGCACCTAGACGTAGTGGGCACCTAAACGTAGTGGACACCTAGACATCGTGGGCACCTAGACATCGTGGGCACCTAGACGTAGTGGGCACCTAAACGTAGTGGGCACCTAGACGTAGTGGGCACCTAGACGTAGTGGGCACCTAGACGTAGTGGGCACCTCCTGATCAGATGAGAAAGTGAATGATCTTTAACATTCTATCAGGTATCTGTGTAAAGAACCAAAGATAGATGAATCCACACAAGAACCAGAGAACTGTAAGGACATGACAGCATGGGGTACGTACTGTGTGTGTGTGTGTGTGTGTGTGTGTGTGTGTGTGTGTGTGTGTGTGTGTGTGTGTGTGTGTGTGTGTGTGTGTGTGTGTGTGTGTGTGTGTGTGTGTGTGTGTGTGTGTGTGTGTGTGTGTGTGTGTGTGTGTGTGTGTGTGTTGTTCTATATATTTCAGTGGAGTGTCTACCTGTTATAGAGTATAATATATATTTATATATATTTCAGTGGAGTGTCTACCTGTTATAGAGTATAATATATATTTATATATATTTCAGTGGAGTGTCTACCTGTTATAGAGTATAATATATATTTCAGTGGAGTGTCTACCTGTTATAGAGTATAATATATATTGATATATATTTCAGTGGAGTGTCTACCTGTTATAGAGTATAATATATATTTATATATATTTCAGTGGAGTGTCTACCTGTTATAGAGTATAATATATATTTATATATATTTCAGTGGAGTGTCTACCTGTTATAGAGTATAATATATATTTATATATATTTCAGTGGAGTGTCTACCTGTTATAGAGTATAATATATATTTATATATATTTCAGTGGAGTGTCTACCTGCTCCCAACATCAGCTGTCGTCTAGCCAATGGGTCAGAGTTCAAGTTCACTGGAGATGAGGTGGGATTCAACAAGACTGTCCCCTGTAGGAATGTGTAAGTTATTACATACATATACATACTGTACAATACTTTTTTATTTATTTATTTTTTATATTTTTTATTAGGGAATTCAATTTAGGTTTCACAGACATGATATATGCATGTACAGTTATATTTATATCCCCTTTTTTTTTTTTTTTACCCGGCATTGTCTCTGTATATAAAACAAACAGCCACGAAAAAGAGAAAAGAATATATGTATATATATATAAGCATACAGGTACTCACAGACTTGAAATATAATAAGAAAAATTACTGGGGAGTGTGTACACTGTTGATAGAAATAAGTTAAATTGAACAAACAGATTGAAAGAAAAAATAAAAAAAAATAACAGTGAAGAATAAAAAAAGATAGAAATAAAAAAAGAGGAAAAAGGAGATACTGTACAATACTATACTGTAGGACTATGCAGGTTATTACATACATATACATATACATACTGTACTATACTATACTGTAGGAATGTGTAAGTTATTACATACATATACATACTGTACTATACTATACTGTAGGACTATGCAGGTTATTACATACATAAACATACTGTACTATACTATACTGTAGGAATATGTAAGTTATTGAGTTTACAGGAGTGGATATTCATATTATGTGTGTCATTGTGTATATTGTGTTATTATTAACCCTTTAAGACCTGGAACGCATCTGTGTCACTTCTTGATTTGAGCTAAAAAGCATTATTTTACACTTTTTGAGAAATTTTGAAAATGTGTGTAAATCTTTGAATATATATATATTTTTTAAAGCGGACATTTGTAACTCAAATCTTTGCTCCCTGGAACAACATATTTTGAGATGGGGGTCTGCGGCCAAATGCACATAATTTTGGGGGTCCTTGACATGGAAAGGTTTGAGCACCACTGATATAGAAACATACGTTTTTCAGAAAACTGTTAGGATTTAGAAGACATGTAGAATCGGCTTCAGGTCTTAATGGGTTAATGTTCCAGGAGTGGATATATTCATATAAAGTCATATTGTTATTAATATGTTTTCCAGGAGTGGATATTCCTATAAGGTAGCAGTAGCATTGTCTCTGTTCCTGGGCTGGCTGGGAGCTGATAGGTTCTATCTGGGATATCCTGCTTTAGGTAACGTACCAATAAACACCGTTTATCTTTATTACCATGACTACCCTGACATACTTAGACGCCAGGGTTCATGTGGTTACAGCGTAATCACAGCAGACATATTGTAAAGAAATTGGGGGCCTCTTCCTTACCTCCTTCACAGGTTGTTACCAATGATACTAATTTACGGGTCCATTTGGTTCCATTTGTACACTCTCAGAGTTGTGGGGGTCCTTGAAATTAATAAAGTGTGAGAACCACTGTGCTACACTAAATGGAACAGAGCCTTCATCAGTATCATTGGTAACACCTGTGAAGGGTGTAAGGAAGATGTCTTTACAATAATGTCTGCTTTGCACAGAGCCTGTTTGAACAGGAAACACCTTCACATGCGTTTCCTGTTCAATGATGGCTGATGAGCCAATCACAGTCATGGGAAAATGAACAGGAAACGGGGTTTATGTTCTTCACCTTCTGAAACCTGAGACTACAGTGATGTACAGAGTTCTGTTGTAACACCTGTCTGTCTGTCTGTCTGTCTGTCTGTCTGTCTGTCTGTCTGTCTGTCTGTGTGTGTCTCTCTCTCTCTCTCTCTCTCTCTCTCTCTCTCTCTCTCTCTCTCTCTCTCTCTCTCTCTCTCTCTCTCTCTCTCTCTCTCTCTCTCTCTCTCTCAGGGTTATTAAAGTTCTGTACTGTAGGGTTCTGTGGTATCGGCAGTCTGGTGGACTTCATGCTCATTGCCATGCAGGTTGGTTTGAGATGTACTGTCTGTCTGTCTGTCTGTCTCTCCTACACTGTCTCTCTCTCAGCTGTCCTACTGTCTGTCTGTCTGTCTGTCTGTCTCTCTCTCAGCTGTCCTACTGTCTGTCTGTCTGTCTGTCTGTCTCTCCTACACTGTCTCTCTCTCAGCTGTCCTACTGTCTGTCTGTCTGTCTGTCTCTCCTACACTGTCTCTCTCTCAGCTGTCCTACTGTCTGTCTGTCCTACACTGTAACAATAATAGATATTAAAGTTATTTTCAGATTCAATTGTATTTGAATTGGTCAAACTCAATCAATAGAATACATGTTGAGAAGCATCGTCCATAAAACATAACAGTCTCAGATGTTTTATAAAACGTGCTAGTGGTCCTTTACACTGTTACGTTTGTCACTAAAACTATGACAAAACATGTCCCTCGACTAACTTGTTTCACTGACGAAAACTACTTAAAAAACTAAACAAAAACTAGGCTAAGGTGACTGAAACTATGAAATACAAATATAAATAAACAAACAAATAAAAAGCAGACTAAAATGTTAGTGAGGGACTAGTGGAGAAGAACTAAGCAGTCATGTTATGCTTGGTTGCCTGTGGGTGTTGGTAGCAGATCTACAAAGCAGACATTAAGACACCTTCAAGGCCTGCTAACATCATTTTTAATCGACTAAATTAATTTAGTCCCGCCGGGGACACTGTGGGCACTTGGGGCGTGTTCTCTCCTCCGTGTCATCAGTGCCCATACCGAGGGGTGTTCCATATTGAAAAATATACTATCACGATATTTTTCAAGAAATATCACGATAGACGATATATATCACCATAATTTTTTTATGTTCGTTTTTAGGATTATTATTTTATGATTATCAATAACATATATGATGATTAATTATATTATATGATTATAACATTTTTATAAGATATGATCATGGGGCACGTATAATCATTATATTATATAATATAATGAATCATCATATCTTATTAATTAATGTGTTCACAGACAGACAGGCTACATACAGATAGATAGATAGATATAGATATAATATTAGTTTTTATGCTGCTGATAGATAGATATAGATATAATATTAGTTTTTATGCTGCTGATAGATAGATAATCTATTCCTTTTTATCCAGCTGTTGCATCATGTGACATTCAGTGTAGGCTGCTTGATGGTGAGTTGGTAGTGTAACAGACTGCTTCAGACAGAACATCTGACAGTCAGTGGTGGAATGTAACTAAGTACATGTACTTAACTCTCTCAGTGCCACGCCCCGACATATCCCGAGTTTTTCCCGAGTACCCTCAGTGCCAGCACGAGAAATCCCGAGTTTTTACTTTTGACTGTGGTCGCGCTATTCTGTGTATTTTTCATGATCACTTTCGCTTCCTGACTACATCAGACTCACCCGGAGCCGGATGTAAAAAAAAAAATTTCATTTCCGGGTCACGTTGTTTTTCTCCGGTGATTTTCGGCCAGAATAGGGAAAGTCACGGTTTTTCACACGTTATAAAAAACAAACGGAGAGGTCCACGTCTACTCTCTTTGGTCTGGGTGACGATCAGTCATCGTAGTCGTGTATCACATCGTAATTTAGCGCGATCAACGATTGTAAAAAATGTCAACATCCGGTTCTGACCGGATATGACGTGAGCCTGTTTGGGAGGGGGCGAGTGAGCCAGCGAGATCATCAATGTGTCGATTTGTTGCTCTCTACTGGTAGAACTGTATTATGGGTTTAAAACCCCAATCAGATCATTTATTTGAATGAAAAATTACAAAAAAAATTAATTTAAAAAAACGCAAATTCCTGGCAGTTTGGGAGTACTTTATGAAAATACTCTTGGCACTGAAAGAGTTAAGTACAAATTTGAGGAATTTTCACTTTACTGGATTATCTTAAATTTTCAGTACTTTTACTTCTACTCCACTACATCTGAGGCAAATATTGTTCTTTTACTCCACTACAATTTAGTTACTTTGTAGATTTGTATTATTGCAAAACACGCATTAACCACTTTATCCCTATATACTTCGGCTATTTGAAAATAGCCGATCTACAAGCTCACAACGCGTCGCGACCCGTTGTGAGCTTGTGAGTATTTCTGCATTGCAGTACTGATACTTTTACTTAAGTACTTTTTCCACCACTGCTGACAGTAGCCTAGTATTACACCTACCTACCTAGTAACAGTAGACTAGCAGGTCACACAATGGATCATTGATATGCATATGCATCCAGCTAATGTTAATTCATGGTGTTGACAAGCTTTTGTAAGCGAGCTACGAATTGTTGTTTTTAATCGATGCGTGGGGTCCGTCGATCCATGTGCGTGCGTGCACTCTTTATGCGGGGATACCTTGGCTGTTTCACCCGCGTTTGGTTAAAAGTTATATCGAGTGACGTTCGAACTTTGCAATTAACTTTAGTTTGCACCGTGTCGGTTTTGGAATATCCAAATGAGCCTGACTCTCCGTCCATTACTGCTGTTGTGCAGACTGACATAGCGATGATTCCCTCGCTGCCAATAGTTAGGGAATTTTAGCAAAATATTTGGACCATCTGTGAAAAAATTTACTACCAATAGCTTTCTTCACCAATGTGTTCTTATAGGTGTCTAGAATCACCTCTCAAAAAGTGCAACCCCAAATCCTCGTGGAAAATCCTGGAGAGCCAATCAAAGTTAAGGAGCCCAGAGGGCTTGGGTGAAAAATATGAAAAGAAATAAAAGTCTTGTGAGGTGTCTAACTAGGGGTTTTCAGGGGTGCTGAATCCATTCCAACCATTATTTTTGAGTAAAAATGTCTCCCTGGCCATCTAATATTGGTATATTGGTTATTGTTAGTGTATAATCAGTGTATAATCAATGGTAGGGAATTGGGGTGTTGTTGAATTGATTCTATTTTGAAAAATAAAATAAGAAAATATTGCTAAACACTTGATAAGAGTGTACACCTACTGTGCACATGCTCAGTGGGATACACTGTCTGCATGTGGGTAAGGAGCGGGAGTGTTGCATCCTGGCAAATATGTCTGGACGATTTTAAGGTACGGTAGTTTATCTACTTTTTGGCATTTATTTTCCTCTGCTGGCAAAACTTTTGATTACTGTGAATTTAGATGTCAATTTTCTCTAGCCTATTGCTTACATTGAACAATCATTAGTTAAACAATCATGACACTTGTCTTTTAGTAGACAACATGGAAGAGGATTCTGTAGCTTGTGGCTTAAGGTGCTTCATCTGTGGTGGTCCTGAGACTGAGATTCAAAAGCTCTCAAAAGTCACCCAAAAAGGCTATGCACAGATGTTGTCTTATTCTGAGAGTGTGGATGATGCAGCATTAATCAGAAGACTACATGAGGACTGGAAAAACTGAGATGACCCCAAACTAAGATACCATTTGGAATGCAAAACCGAGCTATACAGTCGTGCAAGAGGTATATCCACTGGAAATCGTACGTTTTTTTCAATGTGATGAAAGTTGCCACTTGCAGATTTCAATCCTATTCTATGTTGTGAGTGACATCATAATTTAATAATAAATTTAAACAATCTATTCTTTAGAGCAAGATGAGCAAGACCAACGGCCAGACAGGAAGAAAAGACGCAGGTCATTGTCTGGGTCAAGTAGTTCAAGTGCTAGCTGGCACACTTGATCTACCATAATACTTGCATCCTTTGCAATGAAGGTATCAATGCTGGCACATTGAAAAGAAACCCTGGTAAGTCTTTTGTATGTAAGATTCAAATGAATTTTGATAATTGTTTTTCTTGCTCCTCATTGTAGGCTTCCACTCAAAGTAGAATAATTTAATCATACACATACTGTATGTGGCTACCTTTTATCCAGACAGAGCTCGGCAGTTGTATCGTGCACCTGATAATGTCTACCAGGACCAACTGAAAGGAGTTTGATGCAGAGAGCAAAGCGACGAGGTGATGACTGGGGACTTGAAGTTGCTGGTCGCCTGGTGGCAGAAGAGGCAGTATATCATATTCGATGCAGAAGAGACTTTGAGAACCCTGTTACAAAGTCTGAGGTAACATTATATGGATACACAATACAGCTGTACAATACAACTCACATTCCTTATCCTGAAGGAAGAAATACAATTTTTAATAGTGAAACTTTTGATTTCAAAATAATTTATTCTGCAAGATTGATATGGGTCCAGGAATGAGGGGGACTAATAAAGGATAAGAAATGTGAGTTGTATTGTACAGCTGTATTGCGTATCCATATAATGTTACCTTAGACTTTGTAACAGGGTTCTCAAAGTCTCTTCTTCATCGAATATGATATACTGCCTCTTCTGCCACCAAATCTATAATACCAGACAGGCGACCAGCGACTTCACGTCCCCAGTCATCACCTCGTCGCTTTGCTTTCTGCATCAAACTACTTTTCAGTTGGTCCTGGTAGACATTATCAGGTGCACGATACAACTGCCGAGCTCTGTCTGGATAAAAGGTAGCCACATACAGTATGTGCATGATTAAATTATTCTACTTTGAGTGGAAGCCTACAATGAGGAGCAAGAAAAACAATTATCAAAATTCATTTGAATCTTACATACAAAAGACTTACCAGGGTTTCTTTTCAATGTGCCAGCATTGATACCTTCATTGCAAAGGATGCAAGTATTATGGTAGATCAAGTGTGCCAGCTAGCACTTGAACTACTTGACCCAGACAATGCCCTGCGTCTTTTCTTCCTGTCTGGCCGTTGGTCTTGCTCATCTTGCTCTAAAGAATAGATTATGTTTAAAGTTTTTATTAAATTATGATGTCACTCACAACATAGAATAGGATTGAAATCTGCAAGTGGCAACTTTCATCACATTGAAAAAAACGTATGATTTCCAGTGGATATACCTCTTGCACGACTGTATAGCTCGGTTTTGCATTCCAAATGGTATCTTAGTTTGGGGTCATCTCAGTTTTTCCAGTCCTCATGTAGTCTTCTGATTAATGCTGCATCATCCACACTCTCAGAATAAGACAACATCTGTGCATAGCCTTTTTGGGTGACTTTTGAGAGCTTTTGAATCTCAGTCTCAGGACCACCACAGATGAAGCACCTTAAGCCACAAGCTACAGAATCCTCTTCCATGTTGTCTACTAAAAGACAAGTGTCATGATTGTTTAACTAATGATTGTTCAATGTAAGCAATAGGCTAGAGAAAATTGACATCTAAATTCACAGTAATCAAAAGTTTTGCCAGCAGAGGAAAATAAATGCCAAAAAGTAGATAAACTACCGTACCTTAAAATCGTCCAGACATATTTGCCAGGATGCAACACTCCCGCTCCTTACCCACATGCAGACAGTGTATCCCACTGAGCATGTGCACAGTAGGTGTACACTCTTATCAAGTGTTTAGCAATATTTTCTTATTTTATTTTTCAAAATAGAATCAATTCAACAACACCCCAATCCCCTACCATTGATTATACACTGATTATACACTAACAATAACCAATATACCAATATTAGGTGGCCAGGGAGACATTTTTACTCAAAAATAATGGTTGGAATGGATTCAGCACCCCTGAAACCCCCTAGTTAGACAACTCACAAGACTTATATTTCTTTTCATATTTTTCACCCAAGCCCTCTGGGCTCCTTAACTTTGATTGGCTCTCCAGGATTTTCCACGAGGATTTGGGGTTGCACTTTTTGAGAGGTGATTCTAGACACCTATAAGAACACATTGGTGAAGAAAGCTATTGGTAGTAAATTTTTTCACAGATGGTCCAAATATTTTGCTAAAATTCCCTAACTACAAGAAGAAAGGGGGCGGGGACTTTGGGAGCATTTGTGATGAACACAACAGATCTTAAAGCAATCAGTGCGGTCCGGACGTGCGGTCGAGACGCGTTGTTGGCTTGTAGATCTGCTATTTTTGGCGAACGAAACCGTCGTACTACAGAAGTAAAAATTAAGGTATAGAACTGCAAATCATAGAATGTGAGTGCACACTCTATGACTGAGTGACTCACTTTATGACGATAGATACGATATCTCTGAAAACGTATATGGTGGGGACATTCTATCGTCTCGACGATAGTTATCACAATATCGAACACCCCTACCCATACCCTAGGTGGGGTTGGTGAAAGGGCCTTTCTGTGTGGAGTTTGCATGTTCACCCCGTGTCTCCTAGGGTAGGTACCCTCACAAAAAACATGCAGTAATCCTGGTCTCTATACTGCCTCCCCCTGGTCAGCCGGGGCGCCTAATGGAGGGGAAAGGAACTGGTTGGAATAACGTGTTCCTTCCACGCGCTACGTCCTACCGGGGAAACTCCCCCCTGTCAGGTGATAAGAAGCTACGTCTTACCGGGGAAACTCCTCCCTGTCAGGTGATAAGAAGCTACGTCCTACCGGGGAAACTCCCCCCTGTCAGGTGATAAGAAGCTACGTCCTACCGGGGAAACTCCCCCCTGTCAGGTGATAAGAAGCTACGTCTTACCGGGGAAACTCCTCCCTGTCAGGTGATAAGAAGCTACGTCCTACCGGGGAAACTCCCCCCTGTCAGGTGATAAGAAGCTACGTCCTACCGGGGAAACTCCCCCCTGTCAGGTGATAAGAAGCTACGTCCTACCGGGGAAACTCCTCCCTGTCAGGTGATAAGAAGCTACGTCCTACCGGGAAACTCCTCCCTGTCATGTGATAAGAAGCGGCCTGCTCACTCCTCATGCGTTGAAGGAGGCATGAGCTCAGTTCTGGGATCTCCCCAGGTTGGTAGAGGGAGAGTAGCGCCCAGGATTACCTAGGCAATTGGCACTGGGTGGAAAAATGGGTTACAAAATCGTCGGATATTTTTTTTTATAAAACTGCAACCAGATTAAAACTAAAAAATTTCAACTACAAAACTAAACGAAATTGTATTTAAAAAAGACAAAAACCACGTCAAAACTTGCTGTCAAAATTAACACAAATCACACATTGAGACAAAACATTGCCGTTGTGAGATTGTTTCTTTTGCTTTACTCCCTCCCCTCATATGCATGCAACACACACACACACACACACACACACACACACACACACACACACACACACACACACACACACACACACCTCCTCTTCATCATGGTGATGTTAAAAGCAGTTCAGTGTAAGTGATGAAGACAGGGTGTCTGTGTGACTGATGTGATGTTTGTTCTAATGAACTGACTGAACGCAACACAATGGACTGATACACCTGACTGATGGACAGACAGGCCAGGGTGACCATATCTGTCTCTCTTTCTGTCTTTCTGTCTGTCTGTCTGTCTGTCTGTCTCTCTTTCTGTCTGTCTGTCTGTCTGTCTGTCTGTCTGTCTGTCTGTCTGTCTCTCTTTCTGTCTGTCTCTCTTTCTGTCTGTCTGTCTGTCTGTCTGTGTCTCTCGTCTCTCTCTAAGATTTATACCTTAGTTGAGCGCCAGTGTAAATAGCAGATCTACAAGATAGATATATATATATATATATATTACAGATGGTAGGACCCTCAGATGGTAGTAATTACATCATAATGTATACGTTACAGGGAAATTGGAGAACCAGGGAAATTGGAGAAGGCGCGCTCGTTTTTACCACCCACCCAGGCAATTCTGTAGAATCAACACTAGAGGGAGCCACGAATGCAAGCCACGAGCCAGGCTTCCCAACTAAAGTGCACAAACATATATGGCCGCGACCACACACACACGCACGCGTGCGCACACGCTCATGCTTTCAATATGGTTTATTGAAAGCATGACTGTTAAGATACTTTTATTGTGTTCTGGCTTTTAACATATCTCACACACACACACACACACACACACACACACACACACACACACACACACACACAGATAGTGATCCATGAAAAGATATATTCTGTCCCTATCGGTTCACAACTCGGACGGCGCTGATTCGACTAGCAGACCTTCGGCCGGTCGGCCTCCTCGGCCTCAAGCTCTGCTGAGTCGGCGCGCCTCCGTCATGGACAATAACTATTATCACGTGTGCGTGTGAACGCGTGTTCAGCGTTCCCCTAGCGTTGCTTCCTGGTTGCTATGTGGGGGGGAACAACAAAAGCCAGGTCCGCGTCGCATCAAAGCCCCGCCTCGCGGCGCCGTCTCCTCCTCCTCCTCATCCATCTCCTCCTCCTCGCGAGCCTCACGTGATAAACCCTGTCTCGAAAAGCCCCGCCTCGCCCGTGCCTAAAAACGAGCGCACCTTCTCCAATTTCCCTGGTTCTTAAATTTCCCTGTGACATATATATTACAGATCGTAGGACCCTCAGATGGCAGTAATTACATCATAATGTATATATTACAGATGGTAGTAATTACATCATAATGTATATATTACAGATGGTAGTAATTACATCATAATGTATATATTACAGATCGTAGGACCCTCAGATGGTAGTAATTACATCGTAGATTACTACGGAGCCAGACTGACCCGACTGTCCATCAACAACGAGACCTTCAGGAGGACACAGTTCTCACCATGAAGGTACAAATAATTACTTTTAGAAGTACTCTCATATTGTCATACATTTCAGATTGTAAAGGTAAATGTAGCATAATGTATCATAGTGGTAGCATAGCATAGTAGATGTAGCATAATGTATCATAGTAGTAGCATAGCATAGTAGATGTAGCATAATGTATCATAGTAGTAGCATAGCATAGTAGATGTAGCATAATGTATCATAGTAGTAGCATAGCATAGTAGATGTAGCATAATGTATCATAGTAGTAGCGTAGATGTAGCATAATGTATCATAGTAGTAGCATAGCATAGTAGATGCAGCATAATGTATCATAGTAGTAGCATAGCATAGTAGATGTAGCATAATGTATCATAGTAGTAGCGTAGATGTAGCATAATGTATCATAGTAGTAGCATAGCATAGTAGCATAGCATAGTAGATGTAGCATAATGTATCATAGTAGTAGCATAGCATAGTAGATGTAGCATAATGTATCATAGTAGTAGCATAGCATAGTAGATGTAGCATAATGTAGAAATACTGTAGTCTGGTAAACCATCCATAATCATGTGTCCTCTGCAGACACATGATGATGTGAATTCACACCACCATGGTTCACCAGGCTACATATAATACTGTGTTTTAAGGCCTGTATAGAATATTTTACTTGAGTAAAAGTAGTGAAATAAACCAGCGCTCCTCTTGTTAACTAAACACTTCTCAAAACGAGAGTGAATACCAACAGAATATTGCAAGGGGATTTTGGCAATTATTTGGGGGTTGCTACCCTGCACAGTTAGCGGTGTTGCTCTTTCGTACCTCGTTGTGAAGGTGACTAATCAGTATTTACAACCATATAAAACACAATATTGTTATTATTGAAGGGGATAAGTTTCATAACATATTGAAATAAACATCTTAGACAATAATTAACAACAGGAAGGAGTTAAACTAACATCCCTGTCTGTCTGTCTGTCTGTCTGTCTGTCTGTCTGTCTATCCAGGGATGAAGTGGAGTGTCTTCCTCTGAATGCTGGCATGTACATAGTGAATACTGGTCTACACCAAGATGTTACACACACACACACACACACACACACACACACACACACACACACACACACACACACACACACACACACACACACACACACACACACACACACACACACACACACACACACACACACACACACACACACACACACACGTAAAGTACTGATCAAAGGTAAACAGAACAGGAGGTTTTCCAGTTGAACTGGAATGTGTCAAAAGCTGCTAGAGTTTGAATTAATTGTTCTCTCTGGAGTATGTACATAATAATGAATAATTACTGTACAATCATCCATCTGTATCACACACACACACACACACACACACACACACACACACACACACACACACACACACACACACACACACACACACACACGTTTGTGTACTGTGAGGGCATCAAACGTTTAGGACAGCATTGATAATAGCTGAAAATAGCCAAAGAATTACCAATCTACAAGCTCTATTTTTTGGTGTCTAATTCTAACCTGAACCCTTCACTGTAAATTCCATAAAACATCCATTTCTCCTGTGAGGACCAGGAACAGTGTCCTCAACTATCTGCATTTCTGAAATAGCACTATATACTACACACACACACACACACACACACACACACACACACACACACACACACACACACACACACACACACACACACACACACACACACACACACACACACACACACACACACACAGCACAGCACACTGTTTATTGATGTATAGGAAGTTGTGTTATTTTGTAAATAAAGTGTTTTCTTTTCCTGGAGAATGTACTCACGTGACTCTTTTTGTTTTTAAGGAACTTATCTTAGAGGGGTTTGACCAAGCAGTGTGATGTCATCAACGTATGATGTCATCAATTGACAATGTAGTCATTTATCCAGAACAAGGTAAACACATAGAATACAGAGTGTAGTGTCTCAGTAAACTATAGGATCATAGAATACAGAGACAATGTAGTTTCTCAGTAAACTATAGGATCATATAGAATACAGAGAGACAATGTAGTGTCTCAGTAAACTATAGGATCATATAGAATACAGAGACAATGTAGTTTCTCAGTAAACTATAGGATCATATAGAATACAGAGAGACAATGTAGTTTCTCAGTAAACTATAGGATCATATAGAATACAGAGAGACAATGTAGTTTCTCAGTAAACTATAGGATCATATAGAATACAGAGACAGTGTAGTGTCTCAGTAAACTATAGGATCATAGAATACAGAGAGACAATGTAGTTTCTCAGTAAACTATAGGATCATATAGAATACAGAGACAGTGTAGTGTCTCAGTAAACTATAGCATCATAGAATACTAGCCTGCTGCAACCCTCCTGATTTCGTGTATAAAGGGGCGTGTGTATAGAGCCGGCGAGAGACGGCGCCTGATCCCATTGGTTCACCGATCTGTCCGTCAACCCCCGCCCCGTTAACACAACATTACGAGCGACGCCCACTGCACTCTGGTTGGTTGGGAAATGAAACACTTCCTCATACCCAGTACAGGCTATAGTTGGGCCAGGCTTTTATTTTTTAGCAAAACTAAGCAATAAAAGCCTGGAGATCGAGGCTATAGAATACAGAGAGACAATGTAGTTTCTCAGTAAACTATAGGATCATATAGAATACAGAGACAGTGTAGTGTCTCAGTAAACTATAGGATCATAGAATACAGAGAGACAGTGTAGTTTCTCAGTAAACTATAGGATCATAGAATACAGAGACAGTGTAGTGTCTCAGTAAACTATAGGATCATAGAATACAGAGACAGTGTAGTGTCTCAGTAAACTATAGGATCATAGAATACAGAGAGACAGTGTAGTGTCTCAGTAAACTATAGGATCATAGAATACAGAGACAGTGTAGTGTCTCAGTAAACTATAGGATCATAGAATACAGAGAGACAGTGTAGTGTCTCAGTAAACTATAGGATCATAGAATACAGAGACAGTGTAGTGTCTCAGTAAACTATAGGATCATAGAATACAGAGACAGTGTAGTGTCTCAGTAAACTATAGGATCATAGAATACAGAGAGACAGTGTAGTGTCTCAGTAAACTATAGGATCATAGAATACAGAGACAGTGTAGTGTATCAGTAAACTATAGGATCATAGAATACAGAGAGACAGTGTAGTGTCTCAGTAAACTATAGGATCATAGAATACAGAGAGACAGTGTAGTGTCTCAGTAAACTATAGGATCATAGAATACAGAGACAGTGTAGTGTCTCAGTAAACTATAGGATCATAGAATACAGAGACAGTGTAGTGTCTCAGTAAACTATAGGATCATAGAATACAGAGAGACAGTGTAGTGTCTCAGTAAACTATAGGATCATAGAATACAGAGACAGTGTAGTGTCTCAGTAAACTATAGGATCATAGAATACAGAGACAGTGTAGTGTCTCAGTAAACTATAGGATCATAGAATACAGAGACAGTGAAGTGTCTCAGTAAACTATAGGATCATAGAATACAGAGACAGTGTAGTGTCTCAGTAAACTATAGGATCACAGGTAAACCATGAACCTAGCATCAGTCTAAACAATATAAAAAATAATAATCTCTACATTGAAACTATAGGATACCAGGTCAACTAATGAACCTGGCATTTGTCTAAATAACATGCTGTCTAAACCAACCGTGTACAGTCATCAAGGCTGTAGGTTTTTTTGATTGATTGAATATTTTATTAGGCAAAAAAATGTAAAACAGCACAGTTACATTTAAAATACTTTGTCTAACAGGTCTGTTCATAAAAGTCCTTGCGGACTTGTTTCCAATGAGGGCCTTGGTATTCAATTCATAGGCATATATAGTGGCACCACAGTTCAAATATTATTACAAAATAAACAGCAAAAAAAATAACACTATGTACAACAAAAAATAAAAAAGAGGGGGAAAAAAAATATGTACAAGAACAGGGGGGGGGAGGGTCTAGTCTTACAGGCTGAGGTGTAATCTGAAGAGGTGAGTCTTCAGATTACGGCGGACAATTTGGAGTGAGTCTGCAGTGTGATGTCAGTGTGATGTCAGTGTGATGTCAGTGTGATGTCAGTATGATGTCAGTATGATGTCAGTGTGATGTCAGTGTGATGTCAGTGTGATGTCAGATGTTCAGCGTCTACAAGCCGCTGCATATTTCAACTTTTTACGTGTTTTCATAAATGTACCCATTAAGACCGGGAACGCATCTGTGTCATTTTTAGATTTCTTTGGCTATTCAAAAATAGCAGATCTACAAGCTCATAGTGCGGCACTGAGTGCTGCGCTATGAGCTTGTAGATCTGCAATTTTTTAAGAAAAAATAATAGTGAAAATGTGTGCAAATCTTTGAAAATATAAAAATATTTGACTCAAATCTTCGCTTCTGGGTCCCTGGAACAAATCATTTTGAGATGGGGGTCCGCGGACAAATACATATCATTTTGGGGATCCTTGACATGAAAAAACAATTGAGAACCACTGATATTATAGCAAAATATTTTTTTTCAACAAAACAAAACAAATATATATATATATATATATATATATATATTATATATATATATATATATATATATATATATATATATATATATATATATATATATATATATATATATATATATATATATTCAAAGATTTCACAATCTTAAAAAAAAAAGTGCAGATCTACAAGCTCATATATAGCGCGGCACTATGAGCTTGTAGATCTGCTATTTTTGAAGAAAAAAAATCTTGAAAATGTGTGCAAATCTTTGAATATATATTTTAAAAAAATACTCAAATCTTTGCTTCTGGGGGGTCCCTGGAACAAAATATTTTGAGATGGGGGTTTGAAATGTCAGATACCCAAAGTAAAAAATGATTCCTGTTATCCACAATGTATTTTTCATATATCCGAAAAATACATTGTTGTCCAGTGGTGTAAAGTAACTAGGTATGTTTACTCAAGTACTGTACTTAAGTACAACCTTGAGGTACTTTTACTTTACTGGAGTATTTCTACTCCACTACATCTCAGAGGCAAATATTGTACTTTTACTCCACTGCAATTATTTGAAAACTTTAGTTACTGGTTACTTTACAGATATAAATTATTACATTATAAAACATTAACCACTTCAATACTATTTTATACCTAGGCTATTTGAAAATAGCAGATCTACAAGCTCACAACGCGTCGCATCGCGACGCGTTGTGAGCTTGTAGATCTGCTATTTTCAAACAGTTTAGTACTTTTACTTTTTGTACTTTGAGTAAATTTTGATACCAATACTTTTGTACTTTTACTGAAGTAAATTTTGAACATCAGACTTTTACTTGTAACAGAGTACTTCTACAATGCAGTATTGATACTTTTACTTGAGTAAAACATTTGAGTGTTTTTTCCATCATGCAGCTCTGTCCCTGCTGAAGACGTAGAACCCTGAAGGGTCCATATTGAACCGTTTGTACCCTCTGGAGAGTTCCATTAACACTAATGTATTTTATTATGGTGGGCTGTGTGTGTTTGTGGTTTAACCAGCTGTTGTGTGTTAACTAACTGCTGTTTATGTACCATTAACAAACCACACACACACACGCACGCACGCACGCACGCACGCACGCACGCACGCACGCACGCACGCACGCACGCACGCACGCACACACACACACACACACACACACACACACACACACACACACACACACACACGTGCTTCAAATTGTTCTAGGTCTTAATGCATCTACGTCAACCACAAGTGAGTGAGTGAGTGTGTGTGTGTGTGTGTGTGTGTGTGTGTGTGTGTGTGTGTGTGTGTGTGTGTGTGTGTGTGTGTGTGTGTGTGTGTGTGTGTGTGTGTGTGTGTGTGTTTTCTGGTAGAATGCCAATTCTGAATTGTCTCTCTCCCTGGTTGCAGTTCTCCTTTCTTCCCACAGGAGGCAGTGTTTCTATATACTGGTCTCTAGACAGTGATTTCAAGTGACTAACCATTCAACAACCTGAACCAAGTCAAATCAAGTTCATTTAAGAATATGTGTTAATTTTAGTCAACTAAAACTATTGACTTTTTATAGACTTTTTTCACTGACGAAAACTCTTTTATTCACTGATGAAAACTAAGCTATGATGACCAGAACTATGACTAAATATATTGACAATATCGTCAACAAATAAAAACTAAATGTTAGAGAGGGACTAGTGGAGAAGAGATCCAGTAGAACTAAGACTAGTGGAGAAGAGATCCAGTAGAACTAAGACTAGTGGAGAAGAGATCCAGTAGAACTAAGACTAGTGGAGAAGTAGTCTCGCGTAGCCATACAACTATTCCACAATCTCCGAATGTTATATAGAGTCGGGATCTACACCTCCTGAAATCCGAGAGAGGAAACTGGCACTTACGTTCACGAAAATACATATTTTTAAATAATTGCATTTTATTTTTCAATGTCCATTTCTGCTAAGCAGCAAGCTATATATACTTAGGTGATTTTGATTTATATTATGATAAAATTTGCGCGACTGTAAAGACGAAACGGAAGTGGGGGGAGGCTTCACATCCGCTTTACATTTTAATCATGATCAGAGATTCTGAGTCCCAGACTGTATGACCGGAAACATTTGAACATTGTGGGAGGCAGCAGTCTGGCCACGCGAGACTAGTGTTGAAGAGATCCAGTAGAACTAAGACTAGTGTTGAAGAGATCCAGTAGAACTAAGACTAGTGTTGAAGAGATCCAGTAGAACTAAGACTAGTGTTGAAGAGATCCAGTAGAACTAAGACTAGTGTTGAAGAGATCCAGTAGAACTAAGACTAGTGGAGAAGAGATCCAGTAGAACTAAGACTAGTGGAGAAGAGATCCAGTAGAACTAAGACTAGTGGAGAAGAGATCCAGTAGAACTAAGACTAGTGGAGAAGAGATCCAGTAGAACTAAGACTAGTGGAGAAGAGATCCAGTAGAACTAAGACTAGTGTTGAAGAGATCCAGTAGAACTAAGACTAGTGTTGAAGAGATCCAGTAAAACTAAGACTAGTGGAGAAGAGATCCAGTAAAACTAAGACTAGTGGAGAAGAGATCCAGTAGAACTAAGACTAGTGGAGAAGAGATCCAGTAGAACTAAGACTAGTGGAGAAGAGATCCAGTAGAACTAAGACTAGTGGAGAAGAGATCCAGTAGAACTAAGACTAGTGAAGAAGAGATCCAGTAGAACTAAGACTAGTGGAGAAGAGATCCAGTAGAACTAAGACTAGTGTTGAAGAGATCCAGTAGAACTAAGACTAGTGGAGAAGAGATCCAGTAGAACTAAGACTAGTGGAGGAGAGATCCAGTAGAACTAAGACTAGTGTTGAAGAGATCCAGTAAAACTAAGACTAGTGGAGAAGAGATCCAGTAGAACTAAGACTAGTGGAGAAGAGATCCAGTAGAACTAAGACTAGTGGAGAAGAGATCCAGTAGAACTAAGACTTGTGGAGAAGAGATCCAGCAGAACTAAGACTAGTGGAGAAGAGATCCAGTAGAACTAAGACTAGAGGAGAAGAGATCCAGTAGAACTAAGACTAGTGGAGAAGAGATCCAGTAGAACTAAGACTAGTGGAGAAGAGATCCAGTAGAACTAAGACTAGTGGAGAAGAGATTCAGTAGAACTAAGACTAGTGTTGAAGAGATCCAGTAGAACTAAGACTAGTGGAGAAGAGATCCAGTAGAACTAAGACTAGTGGAGAAGAGATCCAGTAGAACTAAGACTAGTGGAGAAGAGATCCAGTAGAACTAAGACTAGTGGAGAATAGATCCAGTAGAACTAAGACTAGTGGAGAATAGATCCAGTAGAACTAAGACTAGTGGAGAAGAGATCCAGTAGAACTAAGACTAGTGGAGAAGTAGTCTCGCGTAGCCATACAACTATTCCACAATCTCCGAATGTTATATAGAATCGGGATCTACACCTCCTGAAATCCGAGAGAGGAAACTGGCACTTACGTTCACGAAAATATATATTTTTAAATAATTGCATTTTATTTTTCAATGTCCATTTCTGCTAAGCAGCAAGCTATATATACTTAGGTGATTTTGATTTATATTATGATAAAATTTGCGCGACTGTAAAGACGAAACGGAAGTGGGGGGAGGCTTCACATCCGCTTTACATTTTAATCATGATCAGAGATTCTGAGTCCCAGACTGTATGACCGGAAACATTTGAACATTGTGGGAGGAAGCAGTCTGGCCACGCGAGACTAGTGTTGAAGAGATCCAGTAGAACTAAGACTAGTGTTGAAGAGATCCAGTAGAACTAAGACTAGTGTTGAAGAGATCCAGTAGAACTAAGACTAGTGGAGAAGAGATCCAGTAGAACTAAGACTAGTGGAGAAGAGATCCAGTAGAACTAAGACTAGTGGAGAAGAGATCCAGTAGAACTAAGACTATAGTGTTGAAGAAATCCAGTAGAAGTAAGACTAGTGTTGAAGAGATCCAGTAGAACTAAGACTAGTGGAGAAGAGATCCAGTAGAACTAAGACTAGTGGAGAAGAGATCCAGTAGAACTATGACAGTGTTGAAGAGATCCAGTAGAACTAAGACTAGTGTTGAAGAGATCCAGTAGAACTAAGACTAGTGGAGAAGAGATCCAGTAGAACTAAGACTAGTGTTGAAGAGATCCAGTAGAACTAAGACTAGTGTTGAAGAGATCCAGTAAAACTAAGACTAGTGGAGAAGAGATCCAGTAGAACTAAGACTAGTGGAGAAGAGATCCAGTAGAACTAAGACTAGTGGAGAAGAGATCCAGTAGAACTAAGACTAGTGTTGAAGAGATCCAGTAGAACTAAGACTAGTGGAGAAGAGATCCAGTAGAACTAAGACTAGTGGAGAAGAGATCCAGTAGAACTAAGACTATAGTGTTGAAGAAATCCAGTAGAAGTAAGACTAGTGTTGAAGAGATCCAGTAGAACTAAGACTAGTGGAGAAGAGATCCAGTAGAACTAAGACTAGTGGAGAAGAGATCCAGTAGAACTAAGACTAGTGGAGAAGAGATCCAGTAGAACTAAGACTAGTGGAGAAGAGATCCAGTAGAACTAAGACTAGTGGAGAAGAGATCCAGTAGAACTAAGACTAGTGTTGAAGAGATCCAGTAGAACTAAGACTATTGTTGAAGAGATCCAGTAAAACTAAGACTAGTGGAGAAGAGATCCAGTAAAACTAAGACTAGTGGAGAAGAGATCCAGTAGAACTAAGACTAGTGGAGAAGAGATCCAGTAGAACTAAGACTAGTGGAGAAGAGATCCAGTAGAACTAAGACTAGTGGAGAAGAGATCCAGTAGAACTAAGACTAGTGAAGAAGAGATCCAGTAGAACTAAGACTAGTGGAGAAGAGATCCAGTAGAACTAAGACTAGTGTTGAAGAGATCCAGTAGAACTAAGACTAGTGGAGAAGAGATCCAGTAGAACTAAGACTAGTGGAGGAGAGATCCAGTAGAACTAAGACTAGTGTTGAAGAGATCCAGTAAAACTAAGACTAGTGGAGAAGAGATCCAGTAGAACTAAGACTAGTGGAGAAGAGATCCAGTAGAACTAAGACTAGTGGAGAAGAGATCCAGTAGAACTAAGACTTGTGGAGAAGAGATCCAGCAGAACTAAGACTAGTGGAGAAGAGATCCAGTAGAACTAAGACTAGAGGAGAAGAGATCCAGTAGAACTAAGACTAGTGGAGAAGAGATCCAGTAGAACTAAGACTAGTGGAGAAGAGATCCAGTAGAACTAAGACTAGTGGAGAAGAGATTCAGTAGAACTAAGACTAGTGTTGAAGAGATCCAGTAGAACTAAGACTAGTGGAGAAGAGATCCAGTAGAACTAAGACTAGTGGAGAAGAGATCCAGTAGAACTAAGACTAGTGGAGAAGAGATCCAGTAGAACTAAGACTAGTGGAGAAGAGATTCAGTAGAACTAAGACTAGTGTTGAAGAGATCCAGTAGAACTAAGACTAGTGGAGAAGAGATCCAGTAGAACTAAGACTAGTGGAGAAGAGATCCAGTAGAACTAAGACTAGTGGAGAAGAGATCCAGTAGAACTAAGACTAGTGGAGAAGAGATCCAGTAGAACTAAGACTATAGTGTTGAAGAAATCCAGTAGAAGTAAGACTAGTGTTGAAGAGATCCAGTAGAACTAAGACTAGTGGAGAAGAGATCCAGTAGAACTAAGACTAGTGGAGAAGAGATCCAGTAGAACAAAGACTAGTGTTGAAGAGATCCAGTAGAACTAAGACTAGTGGAGAAGAGATCCAGTAGAACTAAGACTAGTGGAGAAGAGATCCAGTAGAACTAAGACTATAGTGTTGAAGAAATCCAGTAGAAGTAAGACTAGTGGAGAAGAGATCCAGTAGAACTAAGACTAGTGGAGAAGAGATCCAGTAGAACTAAGACTAGTGGAGAAGAGATTCAGTAGAACTAAGACTAGTGTTGAAGAGATCCAGTAGAACTAAGACTAGTGGAGAAGAGATCCAGTAGAACTAAGACTAGTGGAGAAGAGATCCAGTAGAACTAAGACTATAGTGTTGAAGAAATCCAGTAGAAGTAAGACTAGTGTTGAAGAGATCCAGTAGAACTAAGACTAGTGGAGAAGAGATCCAGTAGAACTAAGACTAGTGGAGAAGAGATCCAGTAGAACTAAGACTAGTGGAGAAGAGATCCAGTAGAACTAAGACTAGTGGAGAAGAGATCCAGTAGAACTAAGACTAGTGGAGAAGAGATCCAGTAGAACTAAGACTAGTGTTTAAGAGATCCAGTAGAACTAAGACTAGTGTTGAAGAGATCCAGTAGAACTAAGACTAGAACTGACACACACACACACACACACACACACACACACACACACACACACACACACACACACACACACACACACACACACACACACACACACACACACACATGCACATGCACACGATAAGCAAGCAGAACAAAAAGTTGTCTGAGGTTCCCCAGGACTCTGTACTTCATCCGCTCATTTTTCTTTCCCCTCTACACCGATTTTCTGTGAAGAGAATCGGTGTAGCAGATCTACAAGCTCACGTAGCATAGCGGATGTATACGTCCCCAGAGTAGGGACACTGCTAGGGTTCATGTGGTTCAAAGTATCCAGGACAAAGTGTCCTAACGGGGAAAGGAGAGCTGTTCTGCTGTTCCACAGCCAGTGGTGTAAAGTAACTAAGTACATTTACTCAAGTACTGTACTTAAGTACAGTTTTTTAGGTATTTTTGGGGCGGTGTAGCCGCCCCTATAAGTGGGGTTGGGACACCTCATTAGCTGTATTGTGATTGGCTCATTAGTACACCCCTAGGGTTGTGATTGGCTGACTCTATTGGCTGACTCTATTCAGCACTGTGATTGGCTAGCGAGACACATGATGACATTAATAACCTATAAATAGGATTATGCACTTCAAAAAATCATTTTTTTTTTAAGTGAGCTTCCATCACTATGATGACCACTGTGATGACCACACCGCCCACTTCACACTGGGTGTGATTTTTACTTTACTGGAGTATTTCCAATTGTCAGTACTCTAACGCAACTTAGGAATGATCCCTCGACTCTGATAGAAGGAATGGACAGATGTGACGTCATCCCAAAAAACTTCACTTCCGTCCCAGTCCTATATTAGGAATTCATTTTTTGTTGTTGTGAAAACGAGCCGTTTTCGACGGGCGATAGCAACAAAATGGCCGATTGCGGTAAAAAAAAAGAATCTCCGGTGGATAGACGAGACCCTCCCCTCCCCCCAGACACTCTGTGTTTACATCAGCGTGCACGTGGTGGTTTCTGCGGCTCACCAAAGATCGTCAAAACAAGGTAAAAAAACACGCTGACACCAGCGGATGAAGTGGATGAATAATACCTGGCAGTGAATGTGTTAATCTCAAATTCACTTCTTTTATGCATATTTTCCTCCAACTCTGAATGTGTTTTGCAGATCAGTCTGATTTCAGATCAACAACAGGTGTTTCTCAGTCCGTAGATCTGTGTTCTCAGGTGTGCAACCATAGCATTATTAACCACTTTTAAGCTATGGTGGGCATGTCATTATAGGACAAACATTTTTTTTCCCTCCCAAGGTAGCACATTTTTTGGAAATGACTTAAATATTTCTCATGAATGTGTTGTTAGCTGTCATTACACACACGCCTTGGTCGTCCCACACGAGCCGCCGTAGTCTCGTCAATCATGTTTTGGGGTGAACATTTGGCACAACTGCCAATCAAAGTGACTGTAGTATGGAGTTACATTTGTGTCTTTATTAACCAAACAAAAGAAAAACATTTGAGAGAGAAAAAATATAAACAGAGCAAAGAATAGTTTTGAATGAAAACAAATTAAAACAGCAAGCAAAAAATAATAATTTGTAAGCAAAGGAAATTATATAAACAGAACAAAAAACTATTTTTAATTAAAACAAATTAAAAACGCAATCAAAAAAATATATTTGCAAGCAAAAAAATGTAAGATTTGAAAGAAAATAAAAAATAATTGAGAACAAAACTTTTAAAATTCAAGAGTAAAAAAATAAGGAAAAACGGTTTAAACTACATAAAACAAAATACTTAGTAAAATGTTTGGGTAATAATAAAATGTGTTGTGCTAAATAAAATGTTTTTAATGTTTTTTTTCCTCATTTGCGAATGAAAGTAGTTTTTTCTGATTGCAAAATGCCTTCTCTCTCAAAACCTATGTCTTTGGTCTCGATTTGTTTTCTCTCTCTTGGATTTGTTTGTGTGAGGGGTTAAAGTTCAGAAGGCGAGTCCTACGCTGATAGATGTAAGACACCTCTCCATTGGTCACTTGGAATCTGAGTGACAGCTCCCCCTTCCTTATGTAGCTTGTTGAATGCAGGGATGGAGGTGTGTTACGGCCAGCATGGTTTTTTGATTGATTGAATTATTAGCAGTTTGCAAAAAAAACAAAAAAACATGAAAGTATAATGCAAGGTCAGCTAAGAGTATTTAAAACCCAAGAAAGATGACTTGTTTCCATTGGGGTCCTTTGTACTCAATTCATAGAGACATTTAATGACAGACAGATGTACACTACACTATGCAAAACATCATAAAAAACAAAAACAAAAAAAATATGTACAGTAAACAGTTTGAGTAAACAGATTGATGGAATACTTTATTAACAGTAGGATACAGAGGTACAATTGTACAATGATTGTTATAAGGATAACACAAAAAGGCTTGTTTCCATTGTGGTCCTCTGGGACTGAGGTCAGAGCTCCATTCCAGCTCTGGACGCTACACTATGTGTTACAATATTGAGCATTTTAGGCTATTAGCAATTCAGATGATTCCCTAATGTTAAGTTTCTGTTCTACTTACAGTTTGTGATCTGTATTTAAAATTGTTGTATTGTTGTTACTGTTATAGTAGGCCAGTGGTTCCCAAACTTGGGATCGGGACCCTCAGAGGGGGTCCCCAGATTAGCTTAATGGGCAACATTGCTTTCTCTCTCAACAGTAAACAAACCAACCTATACAGTATAAGTGTATACAGGGATACAACACATTTCTATAGTGACAATTTAAGGCATTGTGCGCTTGTAGTTCGGCTATTTTCACAATATTTATCTGTGGAACCGAGTCAAACTAAATCTAATGCCTACAATTTCAAGTGCTTGTCAGGGTGGGTGGTCCCCAGTTCAAGTATGATTATTTTGGGGGGTCCCCAGTTCAAATATGATTATTTTAGGGATTCACAGCCTGAAGCACACTATCAGACGAAACGTTTCCAAAGCAGTCTATCTGGAATGGGCCAGGCCAATAGGCCAGTCACTTCAGCCTTGCCTTAATTAGAATAACGAATATAACATAAAATAATGTAGCTTTATTTTATAATTTCAAAGGGTTCCCAAATGTTTCAGGCTGTGAATCCCTAAAATAATCATATTTGAACTGGGGACCCCCCAAAATAATCATACTTGAACTGGGGACCACCCACCCTGACCCAGGCATTAGATTTAGTTTGACTCGGTTCCACAGATAAATATTGTGAAAATAGCCGAACTACAAGCGCACAATGCCTTAAATTGTCACTATAGAAATGTGTTACCCTGTATACACTTATACTGTATAGGTTGGTTTGTTTACTGTTGAGAGAGAAAGCAATGTTGCCCATTAAGCTAATCTGGGGACCCCCTCTGAGGGTCCCGATCCCAAGTTTGGGAACCACTGGCCTACTATAACAGTAACAACAATACAACAATTTTAAATACAGATCACAAACTGTAAGTAGAACAGAAACCTAACATTAGGGAATCATCTGAATTGCTAATAGCCTAAAATGCTCAATATTGTAACGAATAGTGTAGCATCCAGAGCTGGGATGGAGCTCTGACCTCAGTCCCAGAGGACCACAATGGAAACAAGCCTTTTTGTGTTATCCTTATAACAATCATTGTACAATTGTACCTCTGTATCCTACTGTTAATAAAGTATTCCATCAATCTGTTTACTCAAACTGTTTACTGTACATATTTTTTTTGTTTTTGTTTTTATGATGTTTTGCATAGTAGTGTATATCTGTCTGTCATTAAATGTCTGTATGAATTGAGTACAAAGGACCCCAATGGAAACAAGTCATCTTTCTTGGGTTTTAAATACTCTTAGCTGACCTTGTATTATACTTTCATGTTTTTTTGTTTTTTTTGCAAACTGCTAATAATTCAATCAATCAAAAAACCATGCTGGCCGTAACACACCTCCATCCCTGCATTCAACAAGCTACATAAGGAAGGGGGAGCTGTCACTCAGACTCCAAGTGACCAATGGAGAGGTGTCTTACATCTATCAGCGTAGGACCCGCCTTCTGAACTTTAACCCCTCACACAAACAAATCCAAGAGAGAGAAAAAAAAAATCGAGACCAAAGACATAGGTTTTGAGAGAGAAGGTATTTTGCAATCAGAAAAAACTACTTTCATTCGCAAATGAGGAAAAAAAACATTAAAAACATTGTATTTAGCACAACACATTTTATTACCCAAACATTTTACTAAGTATTTTGTTTTATGTAGTTTAAACCGTTTTTCCTTATTTTTTTACTCTTGAATTTTGAAAGTTTTGTTCTCAATTATTTTTTATTTTCTTTCAAATCTTATATTTTTTTGCTTGCAAATATATTTTTTTATTGCGTTTTTAATTTGTTTTAATTAAAAATAGTTTTTTGTTCTGTTTATATAATTTCCTTTGCTTACAAATTATTATTTTTTGCTTGCTGTTTTAATTTGTTTTCATTCAAAACTATTCTTTGCCCTGTTTATATTTTTTCTCTCTCAAATGTTTTTCTTTTGTTTGGTTAATAAAGACACAAATGTAACTCCATACTGTAGCCTACTAGCCAATCACAGCGCGTCTTTTCCAGGACTTGAAAAAAACACATAACAGCTGTTGGTCTGTTTAGCAGACTACGGACTACAGACTACAAACTACAGACTACAGACTACGGTGGATCGTGGTGGTGGACAACCAAGGCATGGATGTGTGTGTAATGACAACTAATAACTACTAATAACTAATAAAATAAATAACGGTGCCTCACAAAAACATTATACAGTTGTGAGCTTGTTAGATCCAACATTTTCACAATTTTGTAAATGGCTTCAGTGGAATCTTTGCCACCCTCTATTCTTTCTGAAACCATGCCTCTGCGTGCGGCCGATCCATATAACCATGTTATTTACGGTCAACAGGTGCGGCTGCAGGGTTCTCCATTCATACAGTCATTCATTCATCGTCCATGGAATTATTATGTTATTTACAGCGGTGCAGGAACCATGGGGCTGTAAAGGCTGCAGCCCCCCCTGGTGGTGGGGAGGATAATTTTTTTTTTTTGATTTTTTGATTTTTTTTGTAAAAGAAAACTTATATGTATTTTTGGGCGGTGTAGCCGCCCCTATAAGTGGGGTTGGGACACCTCATTAGTACACATTTGCTGTACTGTGATTGGCTCATTAGTACACCCCTAGCTGTACTGTGATTGGCTGACTCTATTGGCTGACTCTATCCAGCACTGTGATTGGCTAGCGAGACACATGATGACATTAATAACCTATAAATAGGACTATGCACTTTTTTTTAAAGTGAGCTTCCATCACTGTGATGACCACACCGCCCACTTCACACTGGGTGGGCACACTGGGTGGGTTTTTAAAGTGTATATATACAAACAAAAGGCCCCCCTGATATAAATGACTTCCTGCATGTCTGGTTATTTATTCACCGTTTTATTTGTTTTAGTGGGCTCACTGTTCTAGTTTGTTTGTTTGTTTAGAGGACTTTGTTATTTTGTTCATCTGCTGTTGGTAGTCATGGCTGCCAGCTCCCACCTGATGTTGTGTGGGAGTTCTGACTGCTCCAGACCGTACTGAATAACTGATAGCTTACATAACGTCTTGAGACTAGGACTTAAGTCTAAGACATACAGGTCAGGGGTCTTGTTTACTCCAAAGAGGAAGATACGATCTCCCACCATGCAACAGCACCTACTATACGTCTGAGACGGTCCTTCCCCTTTGGGCTCAACCTTCTTCCAGGAGAAGCTCTCTGGACTGAATTTCCACAGATCATTGAAGTTTTTATTGTTCCATAACTTCCATCCACCAAATATGTACAGCTCTCCATTGTAGGTAAAGGCTGAATGACCGTAGCGTCCTTCTGGATGAAGTTGTGCAGAAGGTGTGTTCAGCCAGCAGTCGGTCTCTGTGTCAAACACTCTGATGGTGTTGAAGTAGACAGACTGATACAGGTTGTTACCCCCAAATACAAACATCTTTGTACCGATGATGGTGGCAGAGTGACCTGATGAAGCAGGTGGTGGAGGTCCTCTGATGTTAATTAAAGACCAGACCATTGTGGTGGTGTCCAACTTTTACATGTCATTAGTCCATCCAGTCAGCTGGTTGTATCCTCCATGAATATACATGACCTTCCCCAAGACACAGGCTGAGTGGTTCCTCCTCCCCTCTGGAACAGTCCCAGAAACCTGTGGTTTGAACCATCTGTGGGTGTCGACATCAAATGCATGAAGAACGTTGCAGTAAGGAACCCCTCCCCAGATGTAGACAGTATCTCCTATCAGCACAGCTGTGTGGCCCTCACGCCTGGAGGGAACCTCAAGGTGACGTTCTCCTCTGTCAGGTGTCACTGGAGTCAACTTCCTCCGGCATAAAGACACTGTGTTGAAGATGTGTACATCAATGTCTCCTCCAAAGCAGTACATCTTGTGTCCGACCACCACAGCAGCCTGGTCCTTCCTATGTTCTCCTTTCACATGTATCGTCCAGTGAAACATTTCACACAGCAGCACCACCGTCAATGAGTGTTGACAACTAAATTACAGATTAACTTGTTAGGATCGAGGCAGGTCGGTTTCCTTGTTACAAGTCTCTAAATGATGTTTAGTGTTTCTGACAATTCATTTTAAAGAACAATTACACGGTTGGGATGATGGTGTTGTGATGTCATCGCATGATTACGTCATATTGTAGGATAGCTATCATTTGATATTTATTAGTTTAATATTTGTTTGTCAGAACTATGACATCATTCATCCATATTTGGGCATATGGATGGAGAGAAAGACACAGAAAGGTACACAGAGATGTAGACAAGCAACACCCGGAACCGGACTGTTTGTGAGGAAGTGGACTGGCATGAATTTGAAGCGTCTCAAAGCCCTGAGCTCAACGCTCTGAAGAGCTTCTACCAGCGGCACACACACACACACACACACACACACACACACACACACACACACACACACACACACACACACACACACACACACACACACACACACACACACACACACACACACACACACACACACACACACACATACACACAGTCCAGAAGTCTTGGTATGACCCGGTTTCTCTAAAACACTAAGATGTCCTGGTTTTCACCACAACAGACCACATGGACCCTTAGAACACTCCACTGGGGCACCAGTGGCTCAGGGGTAGTGTGGCCGGTAGAGCGGCCGGATGGTAACAGCGAGGTTCTCAGTTGGATCCCAGGCTCCCCCAGAGTCAGTGTTGAATTGTTCTTGAGCAAGACGCTGAACCCAATTTTACTCCCGATGAGCAGGTTGGTGTGTGTGTGAATGTGTGTGTCAATGGGCGAGTGTAAATGCACAATCTATGTCAGACCCACATGAACTGTGCTTTGGCCAACATTCACCACGAATGGCCTACAGAACGGCTACAACAGACAGACACCCCCCCCCCCCCCACCACCACCCTGCTTGCCATGTTCAAAACCTCCCTCAAAACCCACCTCTTCAGACTCACATTCCCCTAGAAACTTGTTTTCTCTAAACAATAAGTTGTTTTTATCAACTAATAACATATTCATGAAAAAATAAAAACACACGGTGCCTAAAAAAAAACCATCACGGTTGTGAGCTTGTTACATAGATCCACTATTTTCACCATTTGTAAATGGATTCAGTGGAATCTTTACCACCCTCTATTCTTTATTCTTTCTGAAACCACGCCTCTGAGTCAGAACAAGTGAGAGACCATACTCAGAGGATGGTCTGTCTGCTC
>NC_137607.1:2113209-2118209 GCF_963280865.1 Gymnoscopelus braueri
ATTACACTAATTTAAACACAAACAGGAAGCACAGTAGGTATTTGAAAACATAAATTCTCGCGATTCTTATTATCAACAATTTCTTTTTCTGGTTAAAGTTACAGGAGTTTTTTATTCTATGATGTTTGTGATATGAAATGTAAGCTTACCATAATCACAGTAATTAGCATGTCTTCAGTCATATTCAAGGGCTTTTTCTTTAAACTAACTCCAGTCTGAGGTGTATGTGTGTGTGTGTGTGTGTGTGTGTGTGTGTGTGTGTGTGTGTGTGTGTGTGTGTGTGTGTGTGTGTGTGTGTGTGTGTGTGTGTCTCTGTGTGTCTGTGTGTCTGTGTGTGTGTGTGTGTGTGTTTTGTGTGTGTGTGTGTGTGTGTGTGTCACTGTCCAGCTGACGCTCGTTGACGCTCATCATGTTACTCGCATCAAAGCAATTATGTTGTGTTTCTGCATCAAATAGAATTACACAGTACACCTAATCCATGTTTCCATCAAAGCCAAGAATGTGTACACGACTCTCTCTGGTATATTTTATTATATAGTATTTAGTTTGAGCTGTTGTTAATAACTAGGCTAATCTTGGTCCAGATGAAAACAATATGACTGAAATCATTTGGATTAAACTGATTAGGAATACATTTTTTAGGAGAATACATATTTTTTTAAATAGTTTTTATCGAAAATAGCGTAATGGAATGGGGGAATCGGTTTGATTTGGAAAATCAAAACGTGAAACCTAACAGTTTCAGGAAGTGAACCGGTTCGTTTCACGTTCACAGCAAAGAACTAGTTCTCACACACAAACACACACACACACACACACACACACACTAAGGTACAGTGCACCACACACACACACACACACACCACACACACACACACACACACCACACACACACACACACACACACACACACACACACACACACACACACACACTAAGGTACACACACACACACACTAAGGTACAGTGCACCACACACACACACACACACACACACACACACACACACACCACACACACACACACACACACACACACACACACACACACACACACACACACACACACACACACACTAAGGTACAGTGCACCACACACACACACACACACACACACACACACACACACACACACACACACAACACACACACACACACACACACACACACACACACACACACACACTAAGGTACAGTGCACCACACACACACACCACACACACACACACACACACACACACACACACACACACACACACACACACACACACACACACACACACACACACACACACACACACACTAAGGCACAGTGCACCACTCACTCACTCACACACACACACACACACACACACACACACACAACACACACACACACACACACACACACACACACACCACACACACACACACACACACACAGAGTAGGCATCTCTTACTTCAACGTACAGACGCAGGATGCAGTGGATTCACTGTGTCACCTGACCGTTCTATCTACAAGACCTTAAGGTGTGTAGTGTGTCTACACAACACACTGATCTGAACACTTTGAACGTTGTGCAGTGTTGTGTGTGTGTGTGTGTGTGTGTGTGTGTGTGTGTGTGTGTGTGTGTGTGGCTAATTCAATATGCTAATGAGGCGTGGGAGCCAGACTCTTTCTCTGTCACATCTGTCTGTGACCCTCCATACCCCCCCCCGTGTGTATGTTGTGTGTGTGTGTGTGTGTGTGTGTGTGTGTGTGTGTGTGTGTGTGTGTGTGTGTGTGTGTGTGTGTGTGCGTACGTAAACAACAAACAGCCTATTCAAACTGGTCCTAAAAAAGCCTGTCTGTCTTTCCACCTGTCTCGCCTCCCCTCCCCCTCTCCCCCTCTCCCCTCCCCTCCCCTCCCCCTCCCCTCCCCTCCCCTCCCCCCCCCTCCTCTCCTCTCCTGTGGTGATGTCTAGGCAGTGAAGGTGGATTTATGTGAGCTGTATAGTGATGTATTAATAGCTCCGACTGCAGCCAATAACTTAATATGACTAATTAGGATGGGAGGAGTTTGCCTTTCATTTCACCGTATGGAAGAGAGGAGGATAGAGAGGAGAGGAGAGGAGAGGAGAGGAGAGGAGAGATTGCTGAGTTGGCTGAATCAGACTTTGTAACGTTCGACGTGGCGACCTCAGACTAGCATAGACTCCATTGTAAGAATGGAATGCGGAAATGATCTCGATGAGGAAGTTCCAATGTTTGGAACTTCAGCCCCATAGCGGCCCGCAGCGTGTCCTAACTCTCTCTCTCTATGGGTCTGGGTACAATACTGAGTGAGTGGGCGGAGCTACAAGTACAATACTGAGTGAGTGGGCGGAGCTACAAGTACAATACTGAGTGAGTGGGCGGAGCTACAAGTACAATACTGAGTGAGTGGGCGGAGCTACAAGTACAATACTGAGTGAGTGGGCGGAGCTACAAGTACAATACTGAGTGAGTGGGCGGAGTTTCAGAGCATTATAAATACTTTGGTTGTTTCTTCAGAGTCTTTCTGTTTGCTCTCTTTCTCTCTTTCGCTGTGACCTTGTTTGCGTTATATGAACGAATCATTACTGTAGGAGCACGGTGCACGCACGGTGCACTCACGGTGCACGCACGTGCACGCACGCACGCACGCACGTGCACAAACACACAATGCGTCGCATCGCGACGCATTGTGTGTGTGAAAATGGCCGAAATGTATAGAGGGTTAATGTATGTTTTGTAATAATAATCAAAATCTACAAAGTAACTATAACTAAAGTTTTCAAATAATTTGATTGGAGTAAAATAATTGAAAATGGGAAATACTCAAGTAAAGTAAAAATACATTAAAAAAATGCAGTACTTAAGTAAATATACTTAGTTAGTTACTTTACACCAGGGATGTCAAACTCATGATCCGCGTGCCATTTGCGGCCCGCCGAGGGGTCCAATGCGGCCCGCCGAGGGGTCCAATGCGGCCCCGCGACATGATTAAAACAAAAGCTAATTTATATACTACCTCTAAAGACGTCGCCAGCAGCTTCTTCAAACAATCACCCCTCCCCCCCCCTCCCCCACCTGCCTAGCTGATGGCCCGGCCGTAGAGAAGCCTTGTCTCTACACAGCGGTGGAATGTTCTCGCCGATTCAAAATGCGTAAGACAAAGCCAAGTGACAACTGTGTAAGTGAAGGTAAGTGAGCTGCAGCTGGTCGCGGCCCTCATCAAGTCACCCTCATCAAGTCACCCTCATCAAGTCACACTCATCAAGTCACTTTCTCGCCCAATGCGTCCCGGACCCCAAAATGAGTTTGACAACAAGCCTGCTTCACACCACTGGCTGTTGGTCCAGGTCTACGGGCTGAAGAGGAGTCTGAAGAGGAGAATGTTCAGAGTATAAAACGTATGTGTTTCAGAACTAACATTATGGCTTCATTATGAGAGCATTTAATTTATAATCTGTCTTAATACAACCAGTTCATCCACGTTGGTGTGAGGAGACTTTTATTAAACTGCAGATTGGATCAAACTTACGGACGTTTAAACAGCATTAAGTGCTTCTTTAAATGTCATCAATCACTTTTATATCTCTGAATGATAACCATCATCCCTATAAAATCAAACCATAAAATGAACTAAACTCATGTCAGTCCGTCAGTCCGTCCGCTTTTCTGTCCCAATCTAATTACTATAGGGCATAGCAGTGGTGGCCATTTTGTGGTGCCACAGATTAAAAACCCATCCGAAAATATTTTGTATATATTAATTCATATTAATTATTGTAAGCCTGGAGAATCAAGACCATAAAACATTTGATTTTGTATAACAAAATATTTGAAAAACACAAAAACATTGTCTTTATTAACACATCCACTGCCAAGGGCTAATCTCATAATGTACTCACCAGTGCCAAGGTGTTTTTGTTGTTTTTTTGTTTTTTTCATGTCGCCATAGATCTTGTTAAAATCCTTAAGATTGAGCGCTACACAGTCTGTTTACATCCGCGCGATCTCCCTGTATCTCCCAGTGAAAACCACGTGTCAAACGGGGCATCCATGTTTGAGTTAGAGCGGATTACGTTAAACAGTGAAATGCGAGGAGAAAAAACTACAGGAAGAGAATTGAGTTTCAGTTTCGTCTGTAGAACGAGGGCGGGCGTGATCGTGAAAACCGGATCCCAAATAATTCTATTTCCTGTCATCAAACCGGAAACGGAAGTGGATCAAAAAAATTCCGAAAGTGCACCCGGAACCGCGCATGCGCGAAAAGACCGCAGCCCGTAGGGCTACGGTCTCGGCGCTTAACAGTTGGATTTAACGGCCCGTAGGGCTACGGTCTTGGCAGTTAATGTGTTAATAATATAATTGAATATTCAAATATTTAGTTTGACACAGAATCATATATTTTATTGTCTTGATTCACCAGGATCCTGGATGGCGTTTGGTTCCAGGCTTAATATCATTTATATACATATCTTTTTGGAAATCTTAAGGGGCGGCCATAGCTGAGTGGTTAGTGAGCCCGCCTAGGGAGCCAGAGGCCCTGGTTGCCCCAGGTACGATTCCAGGCCAGGCCAGCATATGTGTCGATGAAATGAAATTTGTCCCTGAGCAAGACTCTTAACCCCTAATTGCTCACAGGCCCTCATTGGAAACAAGCCCGCAAGGACTTTCATGAACGGACCTGTTAAAAGGAATTATCCTATCTCTATGAGAAGAATGAATGGGGTTCCTATCTCTGGCACCACTGCTATGCTATCTAGATATAACTAGATATGCTATCTATAGGCAGATCTACAAGCTCATAGTGCGACACTCTGTGCCACGCTATGAGCTTGTAGATCTGCTATTTTTGAATAGCCAAAGTACAACATGTGGATAAAGGGATTCATATAAATGTGACACTTTATTACCTCCTTTTGCTGGGGACCCCCTGGGACCCCTGGGACCACCCATACCCGCCCCCCCCCCCACCCCCACCCCCCCTCAATCAGATGAAACTGATCTGGTGC
>NC_137607.1:2130709-2133209 GCF_963280865.1 Gymnoscopelus braueri
CCTGCGACACCCCAACCATGGAAGAAATTAGGAAGGCTATCAAACAGCTGAGAAACGGAAAGACTGCAGGACCAGACAACATCCCCGCGGAGGCACTAAAGTCCGATCTAGAAACCACAGTGAAGATGCTCCACCCACTCTTCAGGAAGATATGGGAGGAAGAAGAAGTGCCAGGAGATTGGAAAGAGGGCTACCTTATCAAGATCCCAAAGAAAGGCGATCTTAGCAATTGCGCAAATTATAGAGGGATCACATTGCTATCAGTGCCAGGGAAAGTTTTAACAGAGTCATCTTGAACAGGATGAAGGACCTCATCGATGCACAACTCCGCGATGAGCAAGCTGGTTTCCGCAAGGACCGATCCTGCACAGACCAGATTGCAGCGTTGCGCATCATCGTGGAGCAGTCGATAGAGTGGAACTCGCCCCTGTACATAAACTTTGTGGACTATGAGAAAGCTTTCGACAGCCTAGACAGAGAGACCCTCTGGAAGCTTCTCCGACATTACGGGGTGCCGTCTAAGATTGTTTCCATCATCAGGAACTCCTATGAGGGACTGACATGCAAGGTGGTCCACGGAGGGCAGCTCACAGAGGCATTCCAAGTGAAGACAGGGGTCAGACAAGGTTGTCTGCTCTCGCTTTTTCTCTTCCTGCTGGCCATTGACTGGATACTGAAGACCTACACAGCACAAAAAAGGTACAGGATTCAGTGGACACCTTGGACGCAACTGGACGACTTGGACTATGCCGATGATTTGGCACTACTGTCGCACACCCATCAACAGATGCAGGAGAAGACCAACAACGTGGCATTCACCTCGGCGCAAATGTGACTCAACATTCACAAAGGAAAGACCAAGATCCTCAAGACCAATGCAGCAAACAACACCAACGCAATCACGCTGGATGGCGAGGCATTGGAAGAAGTCGAAGCCTTTACCTACCTTGGCAGTGTTATTGACAAGCAGGGGGGCACAGATGCTGATGTTAGAGCACGAATTATGAAAGCACGTGTAGCATTCGTCCAATTACGGAACATCTGGAGCTCAAATGAACTGACTTCCAACAGCCAAAGTTAGATTATTCAACACCAACGTCAAGGCAGTCCTCCTATACGGAGCAGAGACGTGGAGAACGACAGCTGCTACCACTAAGAAAGTGCAAGTTTTCAAATAATTGTAGTGGAGTAAAAGCACAATATTTGGATCTGCGATGTAGTGGAGTAGAAGTGTTGGATATTGGAAATACTCCAGTAAAGTACAAATACCTCAAAATTGTACTTAAGTAGAGTACTTGAGTAAATGTAGCCTACTTAGTTACTTTACGCCACTGCTAATTGAGCATCCAATCGATCAATAAAGAAAATGACTTGGAGTAGAGTAATACATGTTAGTTACAGGGACAGATACACATTCAATACATCAATACAATCAGGAGAGAAAACCTAGAAAGGAATCAGGATAGTGACATTTTGCAAGGCTGAAATGTAACTTAGATAGATGTGTGTGGGTGTGCACGCATGTGTGTGTTCATGTGAGTGTTCATGTGAGTGTTCATGTGAGTGTTCATGTGAGTGTTCATGTGAGTGTTCATGTGAGTGTGCATGTGAGTGTGCATCTGTGTGTGCATGCATGTGTGTGTGTGTGTGTGTGTGTGTGTGTGTGTGTGTGTGTGTGTGCATGTGTGTGTGCCAGTCAGTCAGTGTCACATGTCGTCTCTCTCTCATCGTCATGGTAACATGTCAACATTCTCTGTACCTCCAGTGTCGTCTGTTCCCAGCGTTACCACGACACCCGCTGCCCTGCGCCTAGGCATGTGTGTGTGTGTGTGTGTGTGTGTGTGTGTGTGTGTGTGTGTGTGTGTGTGTGTGTGTGTGTGTGTGTGTGTGTGTGTGTGTGTGTGTGTGGTGTGTGCTGTGCGTGTGTGTGTGCGTGTGCGTGTGCGTGTGTGTGGTGTGTGCGTGTGCATGGGGGAGTGGGTAATGCCTTGAAATACGGCCAACCCCCTCAAGATGTGCTATCACACACACACACACACACACACACACACACACAGAGCCAGGCTGGGAGCAGGTGGTCTGCTAGACTGGCACACAGATGGCATAGCCCCCCCCCCCCCTCACCCATCATTCCCCCACCGCCAGAAAACACTCTGTTATCGTCTCTCTCTCTCTCTCTCTCTCTCTCTCTCTCTCTCTCTCTCTCTCTCTCTCTCTCTCTCTCTCTCTCTCTCTCTCTCTCTCTCTCCTCTCTCTCTCTCTCTCTCTCTCTCTCTCTCTCTCTCTCTCTCTCTCTCTCTCTGCAGCACACAATATGTCTACGTGCACAGCCCCCATCACGTGCACGTCGCCAACATATGCCCCTCCTACATGGGTCACAACCGCAGCACACTGCACGGCACAACACACGCATCGCACGCATACGCACGCACGCACGCACGCACGCACGCACGCACGCACGCACGCACGCACGCACGCACAGCCGCACACGCACACACTC
>NC_137607.1:2138209-2143209 GCF_963280865.1 Gymnoscopelus braueri
GGGTGCTCATATTCTTTGGGTGCTCATATACTTTGGGTGCTCATATTCTTTGGGTGCTCATATACTTTGGGTGCTCATATACTTTGGGTGCTCATATACTTTGGGTGCTCACATACTTTGGGTGCTCATATACTTTGGGTGCTCATATACTTTGGGTGCTCACATACTTTGGGTGCTCATATACTTTGGGTGCTCATATACTTTGGGTGCTCATATACTTTGGGTGCTCATATACTTTGGGTGCTCATATCCCCCGACGGGTATGTGCTACATTGGGAGGTAAACGGCCGACACTTTATTGTGAAGGGACGACCAGAAAGTGAAGAGTTATTATTGCTGCAAAGTTGTGGGCAGTCTAGATGACTCAGTGCCTGGAAGTGGTGGAAAAAGTACTCACATTTTATACTTAAAAGCATCAATAATGCACTATAGAAATACGCTGTTACAAGTAAAAGTCCGATATTCAAAATGTACTTAAAGCACCAAAAGTAAAAGTACTCATTATACATTATATTTCCACCACTGATGAACACGCAGTACAACGTTTGTCATCCCTTTGAAGTCTGTGACACGGCACTGCTGTTTTTTTTTTTAGACCCCATCTCCCAGACACCTGATTCATGGTCATGGTTTCCCTCCCATAGCCCGAGAGAGGGTCCATCCAATAACAGAACAGAGAGAGGCAGAAAGGACCAGAACAGGCTGAAGCGGCTTGGAGTAAATTTACTCAAGTACTTTAACTTGTACTCCACTACGTCTCAGAGGCAAATATTGCACTTTTTACTCGACTACAATTATTTGAAAATTTGAGTTACTAGTTACTTTGTAGATTTAGATTATTATCACAAAACATACATTAACCACTTCAGCCCTATATACATTTAGACCATTTGAAAATAGTTCGGAGGAAACCACAGGTTGTGTTTGACACACGACTACTGTCTTTTGTCTGCTCTCTCACTCTCACTCTCTCTCTCTCTCTCTCTCTCTCTCTCTCTCTCTCTCTCTCTCTCTCTCAGTGGAGTATATAATTGGAACCATCGGGGAGGAGGGAGGGGGGCTCAAACCCTCAAACCGCTTCACCACTTCTGCTTCAAATCAACGGTCTAAGACACATAAAACTAAACGCCATCATACACCCCCCCCCCCCACACCCCCCTCACCCTGTCATCTGCTGAGATGATGGAATGAGGAGAGGAGAGGAGAGGTGAGGAGAGGAGAGGAGAGGAGAGGAGAGGAGAGGAGAGGAGGAGACGCAGGAGGAGGAGGAGGAGGAGGAGGAGGAGGAGGGATATAATTTAGTTGAGTAGATGTACAGAACACATCCACAGCCACACAGTAAAATTCATGAGCAGAAAGTGCAGGTCCTTGAATAAGTCAATGGATGTAATCTGCTGCATCATGAGATAAGAGACAGCAACGAGAGAGAGAGAGAGAGAGAGAGAGAGAGAGAGAGAGAGAGAGAGAGAGAGAGAGAGAGAGAGAGAGAGAGAGGAGGTTTCTCATTAAGATTCCTCCAGCGCGGTGACTCAGCCCATTTTAGTAATGGAGCGAGCGACTCGCCCCGGCCCCGGCCACCTAAAGATGGAAACGGCCATTTTTCAAAACCCCGCCCACCCCCCCCTCGCCTCTCCTCCCCCCTCCCCGCCCCCCTCCCCTCCACACGTACATTTTATATATAAATTATCCGCAGCACTTTACAACAGGACACTCTCTGCAAGGTCATTGTACAAATTCTAGCGGATGCCCATGGACTTGGAAGACTTTAGCTTTAATGGGAGAGGAGAGGGAAGATATGGACTGGACTAGACCGGCCCAAACCGGATTGGGACTGGACTGTACTGGACTACCCGGGCTATTAGGGCTAATTCAGAGAGCACAGGATTCAACTTAGATTTGTACAGTGGTAAAAAGTATACTGATAAAAGTAAAAGTATCAATACTCTGTAGCATAATAGTAGGTATAATACTAGAAGTACTTTACTTACAAGTAAAAGTCCGGCATTCAAAATTTACTTGAGTACAAAATAATTGGTATGAAAATGTACTTATTAAAGTGCCAAAAGTAGAAAGTCATTATGCAGAATGTTCACAACTTTCAAATGTATAAAAATCTTTTGAAAATATCAGATCTACAAGCTCACAATGCATTGCGAACTTGTAGATCTGCTATTTTTCAAATGGCTAAAAGGTATATAGGGCTGAAGTGGTTAATGTGTGTTTTGTAATAATAATCAACTAAACTAAAGTTTTCAAATAATTGTAATGTAGAGTAAAGGCACAATATCTGCCTCTGAGATTAGACCTTATAGTGATAGTAGGGGGTACTAAGCACAAAAAATTGCCAAATCGTTACGCGGCGGATAAAAGCATGAAATTTGATACAGATGTCCCTTGGGTCATCCTAAAACATCCTAGAAGGGGTGCCCAAAAAATCTCAAACAGGAAGTGAGTTATGGACAAAATTCAAAATGGCCACCTAAACTGTTGACCGTTGACTCAAAAGACACCAAAATAATCTCCAAAAAGCATAACATTTGGCACATATGTCCCTTGGGTCATCCTAAGACATCCTAGAAGGGGTGCCCAAAGGAATCTGAAACAGGAAGTGAGTTATGGACTAAATTGAAAATGGCCGCCTAGTGTTGTCGATTGACTCAAAAGACAACTAAAGAATCTCATAAAAGCATACAATTTGGCACACATGTCCTTTTGGTCACCCTAAGACATCCTAGAAGGGGTGCCCAAAAAAAATCTTAAGCAGGAACTGAGTTATTGACAAAATTGAAAATGGCCGCCTACAGTGTTATCCATTGACTCAAAAGACAACTAAAGAATCTCATAAAAGCATACAATTTGGCATATATGTCCCTTGGTCATCCCAAGACATCCCAGAAGGGGTGCCCAGAAAAATCTTAAACAGGAAGTGAGTCATTGACAAAATTGAAAATGACCGTCTACAGTGTTGTCGATTGACTCAAAAGACAACTAAAGAATCTCATAAAAGCATACAATTTGGCATACATGTCCCTTGGGTCATCCTAAGACATCCTAGAAGGGGTGCCTGAAATTATCTGAAACAGGAAGTGAGTTATTGACTAAATTGAAAATGGCCGTGTACAGTGTTGACAGACGATGCAAAAGACACTCATAAAAAAATAATCTCATATAAAAGCATGAAATTTGGTACAAATGTCCCTTGGGTGATTTGAATGCATCCTAAGGGGTGCCAAAAAAAGTTTTAATAGTCTCTCAATGGAAAACACTCCTCCCACACCGGGCTGCACTGCTACAATATTCAAATCGAGCAGCCAATCTGGCATTTGGTCCAGAAGCCTGAAAGCTATGCAATCTCTACCATCTCCTGACAAATATGGATGGATTAAAGTCGCTGATTCGTGGACACCTTTATGGACACTCTTGCCAGAGGCTGCTTAAGTTTGTAGAGAACTCAAGTGTGGCTGCATTGCTGCTATGCTCAGGCACCTTAGTTTTAGTTTTTTAGTTATTTTATTATCTCAGGTTTTTGTAAATATGTAGATAACTTGTCTGGCCTTCTGTTGCTCTCTTGTTTTTGATCTCCTTCCCACCTGCCCCCCACCTCTTCTTCTCCCCCCCCCCCTCTTCTTTCTATGGAAACTAACGTTGCGATGGGAACGATGTACAAAAAAGAATTTCACCCACTTTTTTACCTTGTAAACCTGTGATGTGACAATAAAACTGATTCTGATTCTGATTCTGATTCAAAGCTGAGCCCTTCTGTTCGAGAAAGTGTAGATGCCGGGATGCTGGGTTACCTTGCAGAGCATTATGCCAATGTGCTGGTAATTGCGAAATGGCACACATGAATACATGTACTAGTTACTAAACACTAATCACAAAAAACAGTAATGATCAAGAAGAAAATACATGAGAAGATAGAGTGTAAAACAAGCAAGAAGATGTAGAGTGCAAAATAAATAAGATGCAGAGAGTAAAATAAGAATATGCAGAGTAAGATAAGATGCAGAGTAAAATAAATAAGAATATGCAGAGAGTTAGATAAATAAAGAAGATTCAAGGAGTACAATAAAAAAATTATGCAGAAAGTAAAATGAATAAGTGATGTAGAAAACAGAAGGTAGACTACAAAATACGGCAGGTTATGCACTGCATAACCTGTCGTATTGAGTCTGCATAATATGCAGACTGCCATGGTCAACTGTTTAAACAGCCATTTAGAATTTCTTCAACATGGTCCCTTCCTAAAAAGTTTAATAAACAAGCAATAAATAACCTCTTCTAGGATATATTAAGAAGCACTCAATGTACGTACCAAATTATACACTTTAATGACGTCCCTTTATGTTTTCTTTTGTGTCAACTGCTTTAGGCGGTCACTTCCTGTTTAAAACCTTTTTGGGCACCCCTTGTAGGATGCGTTCAGATCACCCAAGGGACATTTGTACCACATTTCATGCTTTTATGAGATTCTTTAGGTATCTTGCATCATCTTTCAACACTGTAGGCGGCCATTTTCAATTTAGTCAATAACTCACTTCCTGTTTCAGATTATTTTGGGCACCCCTTCTAGGATGTGTTAGGATGACCCAAGGGACATATGTGCCAAATTGTATGCTTTTTGGAGATTCTATAGGCTTTTTGAGTCAATCGCCAGCACTGTAGGCGGCCATTTTCAATTTAGTCAATAACTCACTTCCTGTATCAGATCTTTTTGGGCACCCCTTCTAGGATGTCTTAGGATGACCCAAGGGACATGTGTGCCACATTTTATGCTTTTTGGAGATTATTTTGGTGTCTTTTGAGTCAACGGTCAACAGTTTAGGTGGCCATTTTGGATTTTGTCCATAACTCACTTCCTGTTTAAGATTTTTTTGGGCACCCCTTCTAGGATGTTTTAGGATGACCCAAGGGACATCTGTATCAAATTTCATGCTTTTATCCGCCGCGTAACGATTTTTCACTTAGTACCCCCTACTATGATGAGTATCTTCACCAGG
>NC_137607.1:2155709-2158209 GCF_963280865.1 Gymnoscopelus braueri
GGATTATAGCATCAGACCTTTAGAGGTTAGGGTTTAGGGTGTACGGTCAGGGGTCAGAGGTTAGGGTAGTAAACATAATATTAAAGGAATATGTAATATATTAAATTGTATTATTAGAAATAACTCGGGACATATAAATGATCCTAAATATTGTATGGATAAGGATATTGATAATTAGATTGGAGGATGTTGTTAATTAGGGGTGGGACGATATATCGATATATCGATATATCGCGATACTTTCTCCCGCGATAAATAATCAATATGCTGCCGAAAAATATCGATATTAAGTTTGTGATACGTTGTTTTTCCTACTCTGTATTTGTGTAATGATGATTTAGAACAGTTTGGTGCTATTTTATGTGTTTATGAATTGAATACAAGGACTATCGTGATATATCGTTGGTGAATTTTCATGCAATATATCGTGATATCCCAATATATCGATATTTTCACATATCGTGATATATCGTTGGTGAAATTTCTTGCAATATATATCGAATATCGTGATATCGCAATATATCGAACATCGTCGAATATCGTGATATATATTGTTATCGTGGGCCTAATATCGTGATATATATCGTATCGTGAGGTACCCATATCGTCCCACCCCTATTGTTAATAGTTTTGATCATTTCTTTGTAAATTTGGGACCAAACTTGGCAGAAAATATGTCTGATTCTGTGACGTCTGAGGATTCCTGTTCAATGTTTATTACAGCAGTAGAGGAGAGGGACATTGTTGAAATTGTCGAAACATGTAGTAGTAAAAATGTCCACTGACTGTAATGACATTAATATGAAATGAGTCAAAAAGATAATTGGAGGGATTTTGAAACCACTCACATATTTCTGCAACTTATCATTTCAAACCGGTACATTTCCAAGCAAAAGTCATACCGTTGTTTAAATCTGGGGACAGACACAACTCTTAGAACATGTAGAACTATAGGCACCGAGTGCCGCGCTATATGAGCTTGTAGATCTGCTAGTTTTTGAAAGACCTTGAAAATATGAGCAAATCTTTAAATATTTTTTATTTATTTTTTAAGGTGAACATTTTTAATACAAATCTTTGCTTCTGGGGGTCCCTGGCACAGCATATTTTCAGGTGGGGGTCCCTGGGGCACAGCATATTTTCAGGTGGGGGTCCGCGGCCACATATATATCAATTTGGGGGTCCTTGGGGCACGTGAAAGTCTGAGAACCACTGGCGTAATATACTGGCACTGTAGTGAAAACATGGTTTTACTAGTCAAACTTTAAGAGTGAAAGTTCTGTTTATGTTGCGGTATCACTATACTCTTACTAGTAAAGAAATAAAAAATCAATGTACTTGTTCCACCGCCGCACAGTCACACACGTGTGTGTGTGTGTGTGTGTGTGGTGTGTGTGTGTGTGTGTGTGTGTGTGTGTGTGTGTGTGTGTGTGTGTGTAGCACGGTGTGGGACAGAAATAGCTTCCTCTCGGGACCATCCTATTCTGCAGGGAGAGGGGGGGGGGGTGACCATGGGGGATTCACTCCCTCTCCTCTCCTCTCCTCTCCTCTCCTCTCCTCTCCTCTCCTCTCCTCTCCTCTGCTGAGGAGGGGTCTATCTATAGGAGCTGCCTCGATGGAGCACAGATACAAGGATTCTTTTGTCAACGTAAAAATGTTTGTCCAACATTATTTGACTCAAATTGAAGTTAACAGGAGATCAAGACGGCGGGAATAATGGACTGTGACATCAAAGTCCACTGACCAATCACAGCACTTGTCTAATTATTCAGAAAACCCCAGACCACAGAAAATCCACTGAATGTTCAAGGTTCCGTTTTTTTTTGGGTGTAATTGAGGTCAGAAAACCTACAAAAACACTGAAAATATATATATAAGATAAAGTTGATTCATAAAAGTTCATAAAATTGGTGAGAGCAAAACCAACATTCTCTTTGAACCCGGATCATCGGTGATTAACACTGGGAGAGTTGTTTTGTAGTTTACATTATTATTTCATATAGTTTTGCGTTGGTCTCCTATCACAGCAGAGTCGGCAAATATGGAATTACTTATTATTAGGTTCATCAAGATTTCAGGAGTAGTTTTACCACCACTGGGAATACTTCACTCAATAAGTGACTTAATTTCTATGGTTTACTCATCCTGTGATGTGTTGAACACAACAGAGAATGTTTGTAGAATATTCCTTATCAGAGTCTGGCATAGGCTCATATACTTGTGAATTATATCTGCTAATTCACACTAATATGTCAATGTATTGCTTATTGTTGGATATTGTATCCCTATGGTGAAAATATATTACTAAGGTGTAATATTACTAAGTGAAAATATATTACTAAGGTGTAATATTGTGTGAAGATATATTACTAAGGTACACAAGGTACACATGTAATATTGGCAATTGTGTGAAGTGTGGATATTTCTTTAGCTGTGTTGTAGAGGGCAGTGGCCACTACATTTAAGTTATATCCATTTGTGTTGTAGTTGTGTAGTGGCG
>NC_137607.1:2163209-2166216 GCF_963280865.1 Gymnoscopelus braueri
TCTATGAAAACAATCCCAAAAGAAGCGACTATCTACGGCTATTTGAAAATAGCAGATCTACAAACTCACAACGCGTAGCGATGTGACGCATTGTGAGTGTGTGCATCTGCTATTTAAAAAAAATATATACATATATAATGTTGACAAATACATATTAATTTGGGGGTCCTTGACATGAAAATGTTTAAGAACCACTGGTTTCAACAACATATGGAAACAAGCCCCAAATAATCAACTACATTTTAGAAACAAGCAGTGGTGGAAAAAGTACTCAAATGTTTTACTTAAGTAAAAGTATCAATACTGCAATGTAGAAGCACTCTACAAGTGAAAGTCTGGAATTACTTGAGTAAAAGTACAAAAACTATTGGTATCAAAATGTACTTAAAGGTAGTGTAAGTGATTTGCAAAGTTTCAAATAATTGCAAAATGGGTATATGTTCTGATAGTACTCGTTACTATAGGGTGTCCTGTCCATGTAAGGAGTCTCCATGTCTCTCCAGCTCTTTATAAAACAGAAAATGTATTTTGTAGTTTTTTTTTTTTTTTTGTAGTTTCATTTCCAATTTTATCCAACCAGGACAGAGAACTCAATCAGGACACAGATTAAACAAGTGAAATTGGAAGTGATGACACTAAGAAATGAGCATGCAAAATTTGAACTGAAAACTATACAAATTAAGCTTAAAAATGGGTACTTTCTCCTGATTGGCTGAGATTTTGACACCTACCGAAAAATGTATTTTCTGTTTATTAAAGAGCTGGAGAGACAGGGAGACATCTGTTACTGAAAAAACACTCTATAGCAATGATTACTATCAGAATATAGTATTTTAACCTTTTAAAAAAATACTTTTTGTTTTAACCAAAAAATATCACTTACCCTACCTTTAAGGTACCAAAAGTAAGTACTAAAATGTTTGAAAATAGCAGATCTACAATGATGCGATGCGTTGTGAGCTTGTAGATCGGCTATTTTCAAATAGCCTAGGTATAAAATAGGGCTTACCGTAGTGTTTACATTTTACAGACACCTGAGTGGACAGACACAGCTGTGAGCCGACCAATCAGCTTTATCACAGCTTTAGCCCCGCTTAGCCCAGCTCAGACCTACCCAAGACTGGGTACTTTTTAGGCACCAGTTTAGTACCACTTACACACCACTCTACCCACTTCATTGTAGTGGAAACCGTCGCTGTGGTGGGCGGTGTGGGGTGGGGCTAGGTAAGTCCATGTATATGGAAAGCCGCCTTAACTGGACTGTTACCTCATTTTGGAAGTTTTTCTGATTTCCTAAAGAATGGGCACCAGAGAGACAGACAGACAGACAGACAGACAGACAGACAGACAGTAGCAGTTCTGTGGGTTAAAAGATGCCTTGTTGATGCCAGAGGTCGGAGGTCAAGCGTCAGAGGTCAAGAGGAGTATGGTCAGTGTGGTCTGAGCTGACAGAAAAGGGTCAACAGTTACTCCTGAGGATCATCTCTGAACCTGCAGCAGCACAACACCAGGGCTGGGATCATTTAGGTTCCCTTTGGCCCGTGTCTAAGCGGTCAGCCTGATACACTTACTCTGGAATACACACACACACACACACACTTATTGCCAACTCCTCATCCTCACTCAGTCACTTTAAACATAGACTGAGGGCCAGCCTGACCAATCAAGCCTCTCCACCTGCTTCTACCACGCACGCACGCACACACACACACGCACACGCGCACACGCACACACACACACACACACACACACACACACACACACACACACACACGCACACACACACGCACACACACACACACACACACACGCACGCACGCACACACGCACACGCACACGCACACGCACACACACACACACACACACACACACAAAGGTTTATCGTGTCTTATGTTTGATTATATGTATAACTTACTACTTGTTTATTATTTTAGGTGAGAACCTTATAAAGTCCTGTGTGGGTTTCCTTTCTCACCTGCACGTATTTCTGTGATGTTTTAATAATGTTACCTTTGTGCTGTTTTTTATTGTGCGAATAAATAAATCTAATTAAATCAAATCAGATTTTGAGATGTTGAAGTGGATTATCTTTGCTCATGACGCTCTCTGAAGGTTCGCCTTCCATGACTTTTCAATTCAATTCAAATGATCTCGGATAAAAACGTTGCTGTCCATTGTAAACTTTGTGCGGACGACAACGCACTTTCAACCACGATGTCTATTCAAGTGACATCTAAGGCATCTCTCTCTCTGTCTCCCTTTCCCTGTCTCCCTCTCTCTCTCTCTCTCTCTCACAACGCATGCAGTAAAATCTTCAGTGTTCACGCGTGACGTATGCGTCATGCCTTTTAGATGTGTGTGTAGGCTATAATAGGTCTGTTTGTGGGGGTGATGCGTCATATACTTAACCTATGGATCTGGGAACCTATGTAGCTCAAAGCTACGGCATTCAGCTGTTTCATACGTTTGTGTCATATTATTTACTTGACAAAAGTATCTGTTTTGTCAAGTAATTCTCTTAGTTATCATTCAAATGGAGCGCACTTTCCCTCGTCATATCTATGCCATCCAGTTATAATGTATGGGATCTATGCTCTTCAATGAGATATGTGTCTGAGCACATGGAGAGTCATGGAGACGTCTCCATTGGAGACAGACGCTGGCTTCAGACAGCAGTAAAAGTACTGAACATTGGATATACTCAAGCAAAGTAAAAAAATATACCTCAAAATTGTACTTAAGTACAGTACTTGAGTAAATGGACAGACAGACAGACAGACAGACAGACAGACAGACAGACAGACAGACAGACAGACAGACAGACAGACAGACAGACAGACAGACAGACAGACAGACAGACAGACAGGCAGGCAGGCAGGCAGGCAGACAGACAGACAGACAGACAGACAGACAGACAGACAGACAGACAGACAGACAGACAGACAGGCAGACAGACAGACAGACAGACAGACAGGCAGACAGACAGACAGACGGGACATTGCAGCAG
>NC_137607.1:2171416-2173916 GCF_963280865.1 Gymnoscopelus braueri
GTCATAGTTTTAGTCGACGCAAAATCAACACTGATCGGTAGCAGCTTTGGTCTTTAAAAAACAACATTTCAATTAGGGTTTTTATTTTGTGGGGGGGGGGGGGGGGGGTTACAGCACTGTGTCTCTGGGTCTGTGTGGGTGTGGGTGACTGGTGGGTTTTAACAAGGTTAAAGGTCAATGAGGGGTCATGTTTACCCAGCAGGTCAGAAGCCTCATGGCAGGGGTCGTGACCTTTTCACACTCGCCGAGTGCTCCTGTGATACTGACACTTCCCACACACACACGCACTCACACACACGCACACACTCACACACACACACGCACGCACTCACACACACACACGCACGCACTCACACACACACACACACACACACACTCACACACACACACGCACACACTCACACACACACACGCACGCACTCACACACACGCACGCACTCACACACACGCACACACTCACACACACACACGCACACACCCACACACACGCACGCACTCACACACACGCACGCACGCACGCACTCACACACACGCACGCACGCACTCACACACACACGCACGCACGCAATCACACACACACGCACACACTCGCACACACGCACGCAATCACACACACGCACGCACTCACGCACGCACGCACGCACGTGCACACACGCGCACGCACGCACGCACGCACGCACGCACGCACGCACACACACACACACACACACACACACACACACACACACACACACACACACACACACACACACACACACACACACACACACACACACACACACACACACACACACACACACACACACACACACACACACACACGTAAGACTTCACATCAATATCATGATTAATTCAAGCTTTAACCTCGATTATGATTGCTGAATTATAGCTTTTTTTGTGTGATAATAGCAGATCCACAAGCTCACACCAGAATGATCTACAAGTTCACAACAGAGTTCCAGAACCTTCCAGGATCCATACAATGTGCCCGTTCTGAAGGGCTGGCGCTCCAAATAGCCACGTGCCAGTTAACAAATAATAACACATTATGGACGAAACATAATATATAATGTATTCATTCTTGAGATTCCGGAATTTGGGCTCGTTTTCATAGACGTGGTTGCTTATTTCTCTCGCAAAAATCGGGCAACACTGGGTCCGTACATACGAACGCAGTGAAAACAGCAGGTTCAGTCATGAAGGCTTTGGAGCAACGCTGAGGTTTCTACGGACAACACCATTCCTCTCACCCCCCTCCCCCTCTCACCCCCCTCAACCCCCCTCCTCCCCCTCGCCCCCCACCCCCTCCTCCCCTCACCCCCTCGCTGCCAGGCGGGACGGGGCCGACAGAGAGAGAGAGAGAGAGAGAGAGAGGGGGGGGGGTGAATTTAATTAGTGAGCGAGGCTGGCCTGACTCGCCCCGTCTGCGGCCCTGTGAGCATGAGGTCACTACGGTCCTCACACGGCTTTTAATCAAGAGACCACAGCCCCACCACACACCGCCCCACTACACTGGAATAACAAGACTACAGGAGACCCCCGTCTGGAGGGGCAAACATGAGGGGAGAGAGAGAGAGAGAGAGAGAGAGAGAGAGAGAGAGAGAGAGAGAGAGAGAGAGAGAGAGAGAGAGAGAGAGAGAGAGTGAAGTTCCCAGTGACTCATCATTCAACTGGTGAAAAGGGACAAGTCTGATCAAAATGTTTTATATTTTCTTAAATCTAACTTTTCAACAAACTCCAAACCTTAAAATAATGACACACACACACACACACACACACACACACACACACACACACACACACACACACACACACACACACACACACACACACACACACACACACACACACACACACACACACACACACACACACACACACACACACGCAACCTGCATGTCAAGTATGTGTCACACACTGCGACACACAACACAAAGAATCGAGCCAAACCATTCTCCTGCCAGACGTGAAACCTGACAGAAAACACAGAAACATGCTGAGCAATCACTGAGAACATGACCGTGTTCTTTAGTTATGAGCCGTTCCACTGAAGAGACACACACACACACACACACACACACACACACACACACACACACACACACACACACACACACACACACACACACACACACACACACACACACACACACACACACACACACACACACACACACACACACACAGTTTGTTTGGCAGCGATGTAGCTTTCTTCTCACACTGTCGCTTTATTGACCACTGATGACATTATGAATTTATGATGAAATTATGAGTGTCTGTCACAGATAAGACTTTTCTTTTTTGTATGAATAAAACGACTCTCGACTCTTTTTGACGACATCGGTATCAGCAATTATGCAGCTTGCAGATCAGAACATTTGGTATTATTTTCACAGTCGTTTTTTTACTATTTTTACTATTTTTTTTTTTTACTATGTCACTAAAGCGCTGTTTCTCTATTGGCACGTTTGACCCTCAAGGTTTCAGCCTCCAGGAAGAA
>NC_137607.1:2178916-2181416 GCF_963280865.1 Gymnoscopelus braueri
CAGCTGTGTTGATTAAATCACTGAGTACTATAAGGTCCTTATGCAGCTGTGTTGATTAAATAACTGAGTACTATATAAGGTCCTTATGCAGCTGTGTTGATTAAATCACTGAGTACTATATAAGGTCCTTATGCAGCTGTGTTGATTAAATCACTGAGTGCTATATAAGGGTCCTTATGCAGCTGTGTTGCTTAAATCACTGAGTACTATATAAGGTCCTTATGCAGCTGTGTTGATTAAATCACTGAGTACTATATAAGGTCCTTATGCAGCTGTGTTGATTAAATCACTGAGTGCTATATAAGGTCCTTATGCAGCTGTGTTGATTAAATCACTGAGTACTATATAAGGTCCTTATGCAGCTGTCAAACAAAGATTAGTAAAAAAAAAAAAATGAAGATTTATGATAAAAAAAAACACATATTTCCGGTTGAAAACTTTTTTAGCACGTCGATTAGCAAAACACGAAAAAACATCACCGGTTTGTGTTCTGTGTTGTGTGTGTGTGTGTGTCTGTGTCTGTGTCTGTGTCTGTGTGTGTGTGTGTGTGTGTGTGTGTGTGTGTGTGTCTGTCTGTGTGCATATGTGTGTGTGTCTGTGTGCATATGTGTCTGTGTGTGTGCGTGTGTTTGTGTGTGTGTGTGTGTGTGCGCATGTGTGCGTGTGCCAGCGCTATGGAAACCTCTCACTCTGAACTCTAACCTCCTCAACAATAAAAAAAAGCCAAATCAAAAGACAAATCGTTTTCCTTCCAACAAAAAAAAGTACACACACACACACACACACACACACACACAGGCACACGCACAGGCGCACGCACAGACACACATCATTATGACAGCGTTCTATTTTGATAAGTCACTGGCGATGCAGTGTGTGTGTGTGTTGAGGGGGGGGACTTGGCTCTTTCTCAGTTATGCAAAAACCAACCCAAGTATTCAGAGATCAAAGAAGCACACGCACACACACACACACACACACACACACACACACACACACACACACACACACACACACACACACACACACACACACACACACACACACACACACACACACACACACACACACACACACACACACACACACACACACACACACATTCCAACATACATAGTGGAAGATGCGTTAATAACCTGCACCATTGCGTGCATGTGCGCACGCACACGCACACACACACACACACACACACACACACACAAGCACGCACACGCTTGTTTGCATCCATGTTTACATGCATTTAAATATGAGCACAGATACAATGTGAATATGATACGAGCCGATGCACACGTCTGCAGCAATGAAGCATCTATTGTTACACACATTGTAGAACGTATTACATGTAACATATAGACCATACATGGGCAACTGGTGGCCCGGGGGCCACATGCGGCCCCCACCTGCGGCCCCCACCTTCACTTAATGCGGCCCGAAGGTTAATATCAGAATAGTGATTTATTATTGATTTCAGCTGTTATGATTCTAAACATGCAAACATGACCCGCTTTAATTACGCTCTAGTAGGTTAATGACTAGTATTAACATTATATTGTCTTTTTTATGTCCAATGTATTTGTATTTAAATTCATAAAGTTAACATAAGTATAACTAAATGCATAAACATTTTACTTTTCACGATTCCAATTCAAAAATAGCACAAAAGAAATCAGGATACCAATTCAAAAATAGCAAAAATAGCCGATCTACAAGCTCAAAACGCGTCGCAGCGCGACGCGTTTTGAGCTTGTAGATCGGCTATTTTTGCTATTTTTGTGTGACAAGTACGAAGTACGCCATTAATTTACAAAAAAAGTTCAAATACAGAGATAAGAGGTGTCTGTCTGACAAACTGTATCTTAGGCGGAAATATTTACATTTTTAAGTACCGTAATATGACACAAATGGAGGGTCCTATAAGTAAGTAAGTAACAATGTAATTCAAGGGTGCCGTGGATGAAAAACGTATTTGCAGGAGTGACCTGAGCCAAAAAGGTTTGAGAACCTCTGCCCTAGAGAGATGCTAGGTTCATCGTTTACCTGGTATCCTATCCACAAGTTTCCTATAATTGCTTTTTGTTGTTTCATGTTTTGTTTCCCCCTCTGTTTTATTTGTTTTGATAATGTCTATACCTAGGATCCCCTCTAACAAGGGGCTATTCCTAATAAAGACTTTCAACATAGGGCGTTGTGGGCGTCTTCCTGTCGATTTGATCCAATGAAATGGACAGGAAGTGATGCCTACAACGCCCTAAACTTGTGGACAGGATACCAGGTAAACAATGAACCTAGAACCGCCATAGTACTATAGCTAAATAGATGATCTACAAGCATAGATAATGTCACACATGTGACTGTTGTGAGCTTGTAAATATGGTATTTCCCCTATTTACACTTATAATGACCAAATGTCCAAAATAGGAACGCCAGGTTGACAGTTGTTAAACTCTGTTGACAGACACAACATAATAATACTATCATTTGGGCAACATGTACCTGTCAA
>NC_137607.1:2186416-2196416 GCF_963280865.1 Gymnoscopelus braueri
AAGTATAGTATAGCCTAAGTACAAAATACAAAATAACACTTGGTGCCGTCCTATATGAGCTTGTAGATCTGCTATTTTTTAATCCCCAAAGTATAATATAGTACAACATACAAAATAGCACTCGGTGCCGTCCTATATGAGCTTGTAGATCTGCTATTTTTGAATCGCCAAAGTATAGTATAGCCTAAGTACAAAATACAAAATAACACTTGGTGCCGTCCTATATGAGCTTGTAGATCTGCTATTTTTTAATCCCCAAAGTATAATATAGTACAAAATACAAAATAACACTTGGTGCCGTCCTATATGAGCTTGTAGATGTGCTATTTTTTAATAGCCAAAGTATAAAATATGCTCAAGGAACCCTTAACTTCCAAAATAATATGGATTAGTCCACGGACACCCCCATCTAGATGGGACCCCCCATACAAGATGTGTGTTGTTAAAATGTCTCAGTTCAAATATATTCCCCAATTTATTTGGGAAAATCACATCTGCTATTGTAAGTGTTTAAACTGATTGTGATCTTGTATTTACAATTTACAATGTATTTTATCAGACGCTCTTCATCCAGAGTGACTTACAGTAAACAAGGTAAACACATACATAGAATACAGAGACAGTGTAGTGTCTCAGTAAACTATAGGATCATAGAATACAGAGAGACAGTGCAGTGTCTCAGTAAACTATAGGATCATAGAATACAGAGACAGTGTAGTGTCTCAGTAAACTAAAGGATCATAGAATACAGAGACAGTGTAGTGTCTCAGTAAACTAAAGGATCATAGAATACAGAGACAGTGTAGTGTCTCAGTAGACTAAAGGATCATAGAATACAGAGACAGTGTAGTGTCTCAGTAAACTAAAGGATCATAGAATACAGAGACAGTGTAGTGTCTCAGTAAACTATAGGATCATAGAATACAGAAACGGTGTAGTGTCTCAGTAAACTATAGGATCATAGAATACATAGAGACAGTGTAGTGTCTCAGTAAACTATAGGATCATAAAATACATAGAGACAGTGTAGTGTCTCAGTAAACTATAGGATCATAGAATACAGAGAGACAGTGCAGTGTCTCAGTAAACTATAGGATCATAGAATACAGAGACAGTGTAGTGTCTCAGTAAACTAAAGGATCATAGAATACAGAGACAGTGTAGTGTCTCAGTAAACTAAAGGATCATAGAATACAGAGACAGTGTAGTGTCTCAGTAGACTAAAGGATCATAGAATACAGAGACAGTGTAGTGTCTCAGTAAACTAAAGGATCATAGAATACAGAGACAGTGTAGTGTCTCAGTAAACTATAGGATCATAGAATACAGAGAGACAGTGTAGTGTCTCAGTAAACTTAAGGATCATAGAATACAGAGACAGTGTAGTGTCTCAGTAAACTAAAGGATCATAGAATACAGAGACAGTGTAGTGTCTCAGTAAACTAAAGGATCATAGAATACAGAGACAGTGTAGTGTCTCAGTAAAGTAAAGGATCATAGAATACAGAGAGACAGTGTAGTGTCTCAGTAAACTAAAGGATCATAGAATACAGAGACAGTGTAGTGTCTCAGTAAACTAAAGGATCATAGAATACAGAGACAGTGTAGTGTCTCAGTAAACTATAGGATCATAGAATACAGAGACAGTGTAGTGTCAGTAAACTAAAGGATCATAGAATACAGAGACAGTGTAGTGTCTCAGTAAACTAAAGGATCATAGAATACAGAGACAGTATAGTGTCTCAGTAAACTATAGGATCATAGAATACAGAGAGACAGTGTAGTGTCTCAGTAGACTAAAGGATCATAGAATACAGAGACAGTGTAGTGTCTCAGTAAACTAAAGGATCATAGAATACAGAGACAGTGTAGTGTCTCAGTAAACTATAGAATCATAGAATACAGAGAGACAGTGTAGTGTCTCAGTAAACTAAGAGATCATAGAATACAGAGAGACAGTGTAGTGTCTCAGTAAACTAAATCCTTGATGGCACTTCTACCCACAAGTGTCTGCAAGTGCTTTTAAATGTTGCGTTGTAACACACGACAGGGGAAAGGTTGTTTTATTCTGTCTCTGTTTTGTCTCGTTTTGATATGAATATTGATGTGAAAAGGAAAATGAAATTGTACTGTGATGTATCTCGGCGACACCAATGACAAATGAGGGCAACCTCAATGAGACCACCAGAGGTCCTCGAGGAGGTTCCAGGTGGTCCCCAGCTAAATGATGGAGAGTTTGTAACCAAATGGACCTTTATAGATCTTTAACTATTGAGAGTGTTACATTAAACATCTGCATTACTTCATTTACAAGAAGTCTAACACAATAAGAGAATGTAGAAGAGTTGTTATTTTGATCAACGTTTGCCCGTTATCTCTCCTATGGAACCAACATCAAAATGGACAAAATCTTATCCAACGACAACAACATATTCTTGTCTTGGGTCTCAGAGTCTAAATGTCATCAAACGGTTCTGTGGCTCAAATGCTGAATAAATAATGGACCTTGATGTGAAAAGGGTTGAAAACCACTGGTCTAAACTATATAATGTCAAAATAATAATCTGCACATTGAAACTATACAAACTACAGGACGCCAGGTAAACTCGTAAAATGTAAAACAATCTACATTACATTTGAACCTTTGCATAAGACTGTGTTGTGGTCAAGTCTAGGTCATCACAAGCTTTATTCTGGAAGAGCTCCAGAAGAAGTGTTGATTTTGACGGCAAATTCTTATCTAGTTTTAGTCATTTAGTCTTTTGAATCAAATTCCATTTAGTTTTAGTCATATTTTAGTCATCTGAAATGTTTCAGTTTTAGTCGACTAAATATCATCAGAATATAGTCGACTAAAAGTGAAACATTTCAAATGACTAAGATGTATTGTGGCGGTGCCTTGATGGTGCCTTGATGGTGCCTTGATGGTGCCTTGATGGTGTCTTGATGGTGCCTTGATGGTGCCTTGATGGCGCCTTGATGGTGTCTTGATGGTGTCTTGATGGTGTCTTGATGGTGCCTTGATGGTGCCTTGATGGTGTCTTGATGGTGTCTTGATGGTGTCTTGATGGTGTCTTGATGGTGCCTTGATGGTGCCTTGATGGTGTCTTGATGGTGTCTTGATGGTGTCTTGATGGTGTCTTGATGGGGTCTTGATGGTGTCTTGATGGTGCCTTGATGGTGTCTTGATGGTGCCTTGATGGCGTCTTGATGGTGACTTGATGGTGTCTTGATGGTGTCTTGATGGGGTCTTGATGGTGTCTTGATGGTGCCTTGATGGTGCCTTGATGGTGTCTTGATGGTGTCTTGATGGTGCCTTGATGGTGTCTTGATGGTGTCTTGATGGTGTCTTGATGGTGTCTTGATGGTGTCTTGATGGGGTCTTGATGGTGTCTTGATGGTGCCTTGATGGTGCCTTGATGGTGCCTTGATGGTGTCTTGATGGTGCCTTGATGGCGTCTTGATGGCTGATTTTACTCTTGGTTGCATGCTGAAAATAGCAGATCTAGAAGCTCACAACGTGTCGCAGTGCGACGCGTTGTGAGCTTGTAGATCTGCTATTTTCAGAGCGCATCAAAACATAAAATGACTTCTACTGGATCTCTTCTCCACTCGTCCCTCCATAACCTTTTAGTCTAGTTTGTATTTTGTTGACAAAATTGACAGTAGATTTGGTCTCATAGCTTAGTTTTTAGTGCTTAGGTAGTCGACCAACATTTTTCGTCACAGTTTTAGTCGACGAAATCAGCACTGGGCAATGGTTTGTTTCCAACACTTTGGTTCCAGACTCTCACTGCTTTCATTACGTTCTGCTCTTTCTGTTTCAGTCCTTTGAATATTTTTGTAGTATTCTGATTCATATATTTAATATCGATGTATATAAATGTATATTCCTGTTGATTATTATGTTCTGTATCTCGGCTACATTGAGAATGAGGGCCTGCCCCTCAACTGTGCTCCGTGTTGATATAAAGGTTATGATGAGGGCTATAGGGCAAGTGCTGGGGACCCCCTGGTCGAGGGGGGGAGGGTACCAGGGGGTCCCCCACTAGATGAGAACCACTGGTTTGATATGCCACTGTCGAGTGGCATAAACACGTGTGCTTTCACAGTTCTTCATTTTTAATGTCTTTGATGAATGTGATGATTTCCTATATTTGGGTGTTATATCTTTGCTGTGAGGGATGATTAGATTCCATTCCTATTCACCTGTTTCCTAGGCTGTGTGTTTTCCACTTCCTGTCGATTTGATCCAATGAAATCCAAAGAAATCAACAGGAAGTGGAAAACACACAGCCTAGGAAACAGGTGAATAAGGCCCGCGGAACCAGCGCCGAAACGACTGGCGCACGCAGCCGTGTGTGCAGTCACAGTGCACGCCCTGGAGACACACACACACACACACACACACACACACACACACACACACACACACACACACACACACACACACACACACACACACACACACACACACACACACACACACACACACACACACACACACACACACACACAATGCTGTAGGGGAGAAACAAAGATAAAGGGGTAATATTCTCTGTCATAAAGACACACAGAGGTAACGGTGTGAGTCTGATGTCAACGTTACAAAGTGTTTTATCATAAAGACAACATATACACTAACAGTGTAAACGTGTGTAAACTAATGCTGGCGCGGTCTGATGACATCACGCTGGTGTGGTCTGATGACAAAATACTGGCGCGGTCTGATGACATCATGCTGGTGCGGTCATCGCACATCGTTAAAGCCAATTAAGCTCTAACGAGGCCGAGACCCGGTTTATAAAAACACAGATTTAACCCTAATTTATGCTCCATCACACAACGGTGTCGAGCATCGAAAACAGACGATCTCGCATCCGCGACGCATTGTGAGCTTGTAGATCGGCTGTTTTCACTATTGATGTTTTTGAGGGAAACTTCTGGAAAATCTTTGCATTTTTGTGGAAAACTTCTTCAGACTTCAAACGCTAAATCACAGCCAGTGTAACCCAACTGAACTATGACATCACAGACTGACCTATGACATCACAGACTGACCTATGACATCACAGCCTGACCTATGACCTCACAGACTGAACCATGACATCACAAACTGAACTATGACATCAAAGACTGAACTATGACATCACAGACTGAACTATGCCATCACAGACTGAACTATTGACTTCACAGCATGAACTATGACATCACAGAATGAACTATGACCTCACAGACTGAACCATGACATCACACACTGAACCATGACATCACACACTGAACTTTGACATCACAGACTGAACTATGACATCACAGACTGAACTATGACCTCACACAATGAACTATGACATCACACACTGAACTATGACCTCACAGACTGAACTATGACATCACAGCATGAACTATGACATCACATAATGAACTATGACCTCACAGACTGAACTGTGACATCACAGATGAACTGTATCACTGAAAAAACAAACTGAAAATAATAAACAGTTGAATATCAATATGACTATGAATATGAAAGTGTGAAGTCAGTCATGCTCAAACACAAACACACACACACACCACACACACACAACCCCCCCGCATACACGCAGAGGCATAAATATATGCACACGCAGATATGCATAAACACACACACATGTACACATGACATATTCACGCAGACACGCATGCACACACACACACACACACACACACACACACACACACACACACACACGCAGACATATACACGTGTGCTGCACACACACATCAGAAAGGATTGGACGCAAAATGTAAATCACACACAAATGTTTTGTAATAAACTGAATTCCACTGTTTCCCCTTTTACGCTGTTTTGAGCAGAATTTACATATTTGACATTTCTAACATTAATAGAATCATCTATAAAATCCCACATAAATAGTAATTCCTTTGATTCTTAAATGCTGAGGAATTCACCACAGTCTTAATTATTGTGATTTAATACGTGGAAATGTATAATTATGACAGTTTGAGGTTTGAAGACATTTAAGTCTCGTATTTTAAAAGATAAGGTGTTAATCTAATGCGTCAATCTAATTACGGCGCTTTTTAGATATAAAATATATTAAAATCATATAATAGAAAAACAAAATAATAAAAATGTGCACGTTAGGCCCATGTTATTTAAATTACTCTCTTTAAGAATGACTGAATCTGTGCCGAATTAATTGAGATTCCACTTTCAATAGATTTGTATTGAGTCCAATTAACAAGACAATTGAAAAATCCTGGCTCCAATAAAATATAGAAAATCTGTCTGTTTTATTGATAAAACTCAAACATTTCAATTAAAGGGAATTAAAACACAGACACTTTAAGAATAAAGTTTTGATTTGAACCCAAAAATATGAAATTATTCAGCTCATATTTTCTAAACAATCAACGTATATTCAACAAAACATTGTTATCTCCACATGAGTAGGCTATAAGATGTAAAAAATATATTAAAAATAGCAGATCTACAAGCTCACCCTTGTAGATCTGCTATTTTTGATATTATACAATATTTGTATATATGAAGATATAAAAAATAGCAGATCTACATGCTCTCAACGTGTCGCATAACGATGATGCGTTGTGAGCTTGTAGATCTGCAAATTTTTTTGCTACTTTTGCATCACACTATGAAGGAGTTGGATATGAAATTTATGAAAAAACATGAAAAGTTGAAATATAGGCTCTAAGGGAGATACGAGTTTTCTGCAAGACCTGCGACCATATTTTATGTGTGCGGTCACCTCGAGTAACCCCCGTGCGGTGCGTCTCGCGCACGCGCGCGCACACACACACACACACACACACACACACACACACACACACACACACACACACACACACACACACACACACACACACACACACACACACACACACACACACACACACACACACACACACACACACACACACACACACGCGTGTGTAGAGATGATTCTGTGTCGTTTGTAAATTAATTAATATGATTCTAAGGCCAATCATCTCACACGCACGGGGCGTGTGAGATGGGGCACGGGCGCACGCTTTTTATTTCCCCCCCAAAACATATATATAGCCTACAGCTTATAGTTTGTAATGTTTAATTCAAGTTGTTTTAGCCTAAAGACTGAAGATTTCAAAGTCTTTGAAGCATGAAGGAGCTTTAGTTAGAAAAATCGGAAGAATAAAAGCAACACTTTTAATATACAATATATAATATAAGACAACATTTCACCTGACTTCTTCTGACTTCTGACAGAAAACAATAAGAGATTTTAAAGTGTGTTTTATTATATTATATTATGGAAGGTTTTCCTGCGGGTTCTAAACCACTAACCTCATGCTTTAGACCAGAAACCACAGTGGTTACAACTTCATATAATATGAAGTTAATATAACATTATTACATAGTTATTAACCTTATGTATTCTACATACCGTTATCATAGTTATATATGCACAGAGCTGGCATTAGCTATAGATATTATACATAGAAAGCAGTGGTTCTCAAACGTTTTCCTGTCAAGGACCCCCCTAAATGATATGTATGTGACCACGGACCCCCATCTCAAAATACGTTGTGCCAGGGACCCCCATGGAATACAATATTTGTGTTTTTTAAAAAAATCTAAATTATTAAAAATGTTCCGAACATTGATGAGATTTATCAAATAATTTCAAAAATAGCAGATCTACAAGCTCATAACGCAGCCGCACTATGAACTTGTAGATCTGCTATTTTTGAATAGCTGAAGTATAAAATAGCAGTTAAAGTGGTTAAAATGATGAACTACTTTTGCTGGGGACACCCTGATACCTCCCCAAGGACCCCTGGTCTGGGGGTCCCCGGACCCCTCTTAGAGAACCAATGGTATATATAACAACCTACATACAACTCAGTGCTGACACATATGAACATATACGGAGATTCCTATAAATGTTTAATAACTTAAATCCTCTTCATAGTGAAACGGATCTGAGTTGCAACTGGTTTCTTTTCTCTCTAAATACATCTCTCCACCAGAAGTAGCAGCTCTATGTTAGAAAGCTCACAATGAGCTTGTAGATCGTCTTATTTGTGTGTCTTAACTCCTATTATTAATATGGAGCCTAGTCATATGGGCTTCAAGTGGAAACATTAAAAATTGATCATTTTCGGACGTAAAGTAACGGAATTCAAGCCAAACTTTGAATCTCTGCCAGTGAGAGACATGGAGAATGAAAAGCCTGTCGGTGCTTCCTGTTTATAATGATTATAATGTTTATAAAGCTTCATCTAAGTCTCTCTCCGAACAAGAAGGGCTATAATATAATAATTATTATATAATAAAATAATATATTAATGTAATATAATTATCAGCATGAAGCCACAGCGCAGCAGCCGCCTGTCATCCTAGACCATACTGTACGTGTAGGTAAACTTTTTCGTGTCAAGGACCCACAAATTGATATATATTTGGCCACGGACCCCCATCTGGAAATGTTTTGGGCCAGCTAGGGACCCCCAGAAGAGAAGATTTGTGTTAAAATATTTTTTTAATTTATGCAAAAATGTTCAATACAATATCCATCTTCAACCGCTTATCAGGAATCGGGTCACGGGGGTAACAGTTCCAACAGAGTTATTTTTTCAAATGTTGAAAAATATCAGATCTACAAGCTCGCAGCGCCGCATGAAGTGACACGCTGCGAGCTTGTAGATCTGCTATTTTTTTATCTGCCACATTTAGCTGGGGACCCCCTTGAACCACCCCCCCAAGGACCCCGGACCCCACCATGTGTTGCAGCCTATAAGTTAGTGCCGCTTCAACGAGCAGAGAGATAAAACAATATAATACAAAAATATGAATTATGATATTTAATAAATATGAGTGAACTTACCTGCGTCAGACACAGCGGTGAATACATTTCTTCTGAAGAATTATAATCTCGGATTTTTGGATTTTTGGATAGGTGAGCGTGGGGTGGGGGGGGGGTGGGGGGGTGTCCTGCGTGTTTTATTGTGTGTGCGTGTGTGCGTGTGTGTGTACAGGATAAAAAAAGAGAGAGAGAGAGAAGGGAGGGGGAGAGTCCAGCTCTTTTTTCTTCTTCTTTTCTTTCACATTTTTCCCCCAAAAAAATCCCAAAACTCGGCTGAACAGCAAAACCAAAACTAGCACAGCGGTTGAACCTTGACCCCGCCTCGGGTTCCGTTCCTCCTCCTCCTCCTCCTCCTCCTCCTCCTCCTCCTCCTCCTCCTCACAGAGCAGAGGAAGATGAAGATGAAGCGGATCCACCGGCTTCCAGCGCCGGACGAGCCCCCAAAAACCTGTGTTCTTCGACAACAACCACCACTACTCCTTCCACTCCTCCGGCTGCTCCCGGCGCCGCTGGGCTGAACATACCGCCGCCGCTAGCCAGCATTACTGATCCTACTGGTCCTCCTGGTCCCTCCGTAAAACACAGCCTGAGGCTCTCTAACACACCACCACCCCTCTGTAGACGGGACGGTGGGGGTGGGGGGTGGCAGTAACACCAACCCCTCGATCTGTAGACGGGACGGTGGGAGGAGGAGGGGGGGAGGGGGGAGCACCCCTCTGTAGACGGGACGGTGAACAAATCACAGTAGAGCCCACCGCGCACGGGACGGGGAGGGGAGGGGAGGGGAGGGGAGGGGAGGGGAGGGGGAGATCGAGAGAGTTCTGGGGTCGGACGGTGCAACAAATCTCCCAGGACGAGCAGCAGGCAGAGAAGCTCCTCCGACCAGAACTGAGAGCATTTAAACACACGATCTACGTGATTGTCAGGAAAGAAGAACAAAAAGAGAGAGGAAAAAAAAAGTGTGGGGGGGTCCCGTACCCCCAGTCCCCTCCTCCTCCTCCTCCTCCTCCTCCTCCTCCTCCTCCTCCTCCTCCTCCGGAGCCCCGGGCGGACGGTAGATCAGAGAGGAGCCCTTACAGACCAGAGGAGGTGCAGCTCCGCTGACTTCTCCTCCCCGGAGCAGAGTGGACAAG
>NC_137607.1:2198916-2206416 GCF_963280865.1 Gymnoscopelus braueri
AGATTAGATGTTGGCCTATTAGACAGTGCAGAAGCATAATTACCTTTGATGCCTATAACATTAACGAGCGTCAGCTGGACACAGACACACACACCTGCCCTCTGCAGTGCTCTAATTTGAAAGAGACTGGAGTCTGTCTCATTTTTCTGCAAAAGCTCTTGAATATGATGGAATATGATTAAGGATTAGTGTGATTATGGTAAGATCACATTTCATGTCACACACACCTAGCCTGGGACCAGACCAATCTATCAGTGCAAAAAAAAAAAATTGCACTCTGTGATTTGGGTCTGGCACCGCTCCATAGAGAATCCATTTCCTGCTCCAGAAGACGGGGGTAACCAATCAGGGCCCAGTATTCGAATGTGGGAGACTGTGATTGGTATTTGGTTTGTAAGTCTAACCAATTGCGTCTAGAGCCATTGTTTTGATCCCGCCCCCTTGGAAAAAGAACGTCCTCGTAGAAGCACCAGACTCAGACCCACACAGTGATATAGTCTGTATATATATATATGTATATATCTACACAGTGATATAGTCTGGCTACGTGAGGCTAGGCATGGCCAGACTAATATATCACAGAGTAGATATTAGTCTGGAATCTCTGTGTGGAACCTGCATTTCAGAGGGGCAAATAAAAAAAATGCCTCTGGTGATAAACCCGCCCCATATTTCTATACTGGGCCCTGATTGGTCCCTCACAACTTCGAAGGGAGAGAAATTCAATCTCCATTGAGAGGAGGGGCCAGACCTAATCTGCCAGGAGCACATTTTTTTTTTGCAATAGCAGAATTGTCTGGAATCAGGCTAACACACACCATACAGTAAAAACTCCTGTAACTTATTGAAAAATTCGGGGGGAAAAAAATACCAATATCGATATTTTCAGATATTGTCACCTTGCTGAACTAACGGCCTAAGTAATTTTTTGAGGAAAATGATATTTTTGCCTAAAGTCAGCTCCTCATGACACTGGTCACCTCTGGTAAAATCTCCTAATTGAAAAGGATCATGCTGTTCCCTCCCCTTTTAGTATAATGGCCTAACTCCATAGTGTGACTTAGGACAAAATAGGCCTTTTTTGGGCCTAAGTCACATGGTTTTGTGACTTAGGCCAAATTATTTACTGATTTAGGCCATTAAAAAAAATGTAATCCTATTTAAACCTATTTAAATCTCTTGTTACATAACTGACAGACAGTGTTATTTATATTTAAATAGTCATAATTTGTTATAAACATTTTGGGTGAAATGATTAAGAAATATCATATAGTTTTGTTTTGGATCAGATTTTAATTTTTCCTGAAAAACTGACAAACTGAAAAAAAAAATAACATAGGCCATTAGTTTAGCAAGGCGACGATATTACATTTTTGTGCTAATACCGACCGATAATATGGGACATCCAGCGTCAGTGACTCTCTGGTTTCTACCCGGGACCTCCGTCCTGGCCTGTCAGGACCTCCTCCCCCCCTCCAGGGGGGCCGGTAGAGCAGCCTTTTGCTTCATGAGTCATCATGACACTTTAAACACTTTCCATTTGTACCGTTGTTACTTTGTTTGTTTCTTATTCATTTTAATGGTCGTCTGTTATTCACTGTAATGTCATATATCTGTGCAGCAGCAGCATCAGCATGGTGGAACCCACTGACCACAGACCACTCTCTGTGCTGCATTACAACCACTGCTTACAACCAACACAAGTACTGTAGGCCTACTTAAATACAATATATAATACATGAGGTTCTACAGATCTACTGTATCTGTAATGGTTCTATAGCCCTATAGTGTAATGGTTCTATAGATCTATAGTGTAGTGGTTCTATAGATCTATAGTGGTTCTATAGATCTATAGTGTAGTGGTTCTATAGATCTATAGTGTAATGGTTCTATAGATCTATAGTGTAGTGGTTCTATAGATCTATAATGGTTCTATAGATCTATAGTGTAGTGGTTCTATAGATCTATAGTGTAATGGTTCTATAGATCTATAGTGTAATGGTTCTATAGATCTATAGTGTAATGGTTCTATAGCTCTATAGTGGTTCTATAGATCTATAGTGTAATGGTTCTATAGATCTATAGTGTAGTGGTTCTATAGATCTATAGTGTAGTGGTTCTATAGATCTATAGTGTAATGGTTCTATAGATCTATAGTGCAGCAGCTCTGCAGGCGGTTGGTTGGCTGGCTGGTCGGTCAGGGAGCGTAGTGCTGCCACCGCGGGGTTAATGAGAAGAAGCTTTTATGTTAATAAAATCACGCTGGAGCTTTAATTTAACGAGCCTGGTGGTCTGGTCTGAAACCACCCTCCTTACCCCCTCCTTACCCCCTCCTTACCCCCTCCTTATCCCCCCCCCTGGTCTGACTGAGACACTGAAACTTACACTCCCCCTCTCCTCTCCTCTCCTCTCCTCTCCTCTCCTCTCCTCTCCTCTCCTCTCCTCTCCTCTCTCCTCCCCTCCCCTCCTCATATATATATGTTAAAATGACTTGGTGAAGGAGGTATAAAAAGCCTCTCCTCTCCTCTCCTCTCCTCTCCTCTCCTCTCCTCTCCCCTCCCCTCCCCTCTCCTCTCCTCTCCTCTCCTCTCCTCTCCTCTCCTCTCCTCTCTTCTCTATGTTAAAATGACTTGGTGAAGGAGGTATAAAAAGGCTTACATCTAAAAGAAGTGATCAAGGTCAGAGCAAAGTGAAACTAATTAGTATTACGCAATTAAATTGACTCGCCCCAAATAGTGATCAATAATTTTAATGCATATTTTTACTTAAGATATTTCACTTCAAAGTCATCCGGGCTACACGGCCGAGAGAGAGAGAGAGAGAGAGAGAGAGAGAGAGAGAGAGAGAGAGAGAGCTTTTAGTCGCAGCACAGATTAGATATGTTTATGGATCCATAAGTTTATTGGTGGCAGAAAGTAACTAGGTACATTTACTGGAGTACAGTTTTTTTTACCTTATTTGACTATTTAAATGTAACATTGTAACATGTAGTTACTGGTGGAGATAAAACGTGACATGTGGTTAGAATGATGTTCTATTTGAAGCTTGTGTCTGTGCGTGCGTGCGTGCGTACATGCGTGCGTGCGCGTATCTGTGTATGTGTGTGTGTGTGGGGCCGTGCGTGCGTGAATGTGTGCGTGCGTGCGTGAATGTGTGCGTGCGTGAATATATTTGTGTGTGTGTGTGTCGCACGATGCAGTGCATTGGCATGAGTGGGCACACGTACACGCACGCACGCACGCACGCACGCACGCACGCACGCACACACACACACACACACACACACACACACACACACACACACACACACACACACACACACACACACACACACACACACACACACACACACACACACACACACACACACACACACACACACACACACACACACACACACACACACACACAGCGCCACAGGAAAAGAATAACATTGAATCATAACTCAGCTAAATCTAAAACTCTAAATTGGACTTAACTGTTTATTAACCACTAATAAAAATACCTTATTCAGGACTAAAGGATCAATGCAGTTATTTTATCTCCTCATGTTCAGTGTTGTGTTTAATCCAGTTGGCTCAGAACCAGAGCATCATGTGTAGAGACTCAGAGAGCAGCTATTTTTAATTCACCAGCCGAGAGTCATAAAAAACACTCTGTTAATATGAGATATGATGATAATATCAATGATAAACACTGTGTTAATATGAGATATGATGCTAATATTAATGATAAAACACTGTGTTAATATGAGATATGATGCTAATATCAATGATAAACACTGTGTTAATATGAGACGTGATGCTAATATTAATGATAAAGGAGATGCCATTAAAAACAGACCTATTCACAACGATTTACAATGTATTCATTTATCAGACACTCTTCATCCAGAGTGACTTAAACAAGGTAAACACATACATAGAACGTAGAGAGACAGTGTAGTGTCTCAGTAAATCACAGGTAAACCATGAACCTAGCATCAGTCTAAACAATATACAGTCAAAATAAAAATCCCTACATTGAAACCATTGAAACTATAGCATACCAGCTCAATAAATGAACCTGTCATCTGTCTACAAAACATGCTTGCTAAATTACATTTAACCTTTGCATGGTGGTCAAGGCTAAAGGTCAAGTGCTGCTACGGCTGAGATGGAGTCTGAAGAGGTGAGTCTTCAGATTAAAGCAGAAGATTGGGAGTGAGTCTGTAGCTGTAATGGTAACGGGGAGCCAGAAGGGAGAAGAGTCTGGGACGTGTGGAGCGTTGCATTTAACTCATCTTAGAGTGTACAGATAGAACAGGTCCATAGGTATCCCCTCAGATACCCCATCTACCATGGGTACCCATAAGGTACCTGAGGCATATGTCATCATACACACGGGGCGGCAGTGGCTCAGGGGTAGAGTGACCGGGTAGAGTGTACTGGAAACCGCAAGGTTCCCAGTTCGATCCCGGGCTGGGGGGTTCTCCCCCAGAGTTAGTGTGGAAGTGTCCTTGAGCAAGACTCTGAACCCCTAATTGCTCCCGATGAGCAGGTTGGTGCCTTGCATGGTTTCCTCCTCCATCGGTGTGTGAAAGTGTGAATGTAATGCACAATCTATGTAAAGCGCTTTGGATAAAAGCGCTTTATAAATGCACCATTTACACCTCATAATAAAGATGGAAACAAGCGTGTTTGCGTTACCCATGTTGATTACGGTGGTTCAGATGTATAGGTTACATGTGACATATGATTTTATTCTATGATCAATAAAGACATCAATCCATCAATCAATCAATCAATCAATCAATCACAACACAAGAGTCAATAGGACCAGCAGTCTAAGCTGTATTTCATTGGCTCAGCCCACATAGGTGTACTCAGCTGTGCAGCTCCTCCCACAAATACAGGTTCCTTCACAAATAGGGCAATATTTACCAGGGAAATAAACCCTACAAGATTTACAACAATATACAAGTTATTGCCAAGAAGCATTATTAAAACAGAGACATAGGGCCCATATTTTCTCTGGTGCCTTACCCATTATCCCTAAACTTCATTGCCATTTTTTACTATTTCTAAAAACATTTTCAAATGGTTCAAATAGCCGATCTACAAGCTCACAATGTGTCAGTGTAGATCGGCTAGTTGAACTATTTGAAAATGTTTTTAAAAATAGTAAAAAATGTCAAAGAAGTTTAGGGATAATGGGTACGGCACCGGCGAAAATAGGGCCCTATCTACCAAACACTAGTTTCGAAGCACGCACGCACGCACGCACGCACGCACGCACGCACGCACGCACGCACGCACGCACACACACACACACACACACACACACACACACACACACACACACACACACACACACACACACACACACACACACACACACACACACACACACAGTAGCCATATATACAAATCTCACATCCTCTCATCTGATATGATTTAGTTTTAGAGGCGGGAATTATACAAATATAATATAATATATAAATGAAAATCAAACTGTTCCTAATCAGTGAGTCTTTCATGTCACTGTATTTATAGACGAGGTTCCAGAACACAAATCCATGTCAGATTGATAATCCTGTTTGAATGTTTTCTCTCTCAGAGCAGATCTACATGATGATGCAACACAACACGCTGCATTAAGTCATCATCTGCTAAGCATCTCTGTCATTTTACATTTATTTGGCTGTTCAAAAATAGCAGATCTACAGATGTAAAGCCAGCATTTGTAAAATAATTTGTTCCAGGGACCCTCTCCAGAAGCAACGATTCAAGTTAAAAATGTTGTTTTAAAAAATACGTGTTGAAAGATTTGCACAAATTAATGTTCTGCTAGATCTGCTTTTGCACAAATAGCAGATATACAAGCTCAGAGCTTGTATATATTTTTGAATAGCCCAAAGTATAACATAATTAACATGAACTTATTCTAAAACTATATATATATATATATGTATATATATATATATATATATATATATATATATATAATTTTTTTTTAAATTATTTTTTATATATATAAAGGATTGTAAAATACTTCCTATTGTAAAAGTATAGACAATTGTAAATACTCCCGTAAAGTAAAAGTACCTCACAATTGTATTTAAGTACAGTACTTTAGTAAATGTACTTAGTTACTTTACACCACTGGCCATTGCTTCATCTCTCTCTCAGCTAAGGGGCCTTGGACTGAAACACCTTGAAGACCCCCGATCCAGATTGAATAAATAACAACATTATAAACAGAGTTTTTAGGTTATTTAGATGTGATTATATTGTTGTTTTATCTCTTTGTTTTGTATCTAGTGTATCTAGTGTAATGTCTATCCTTGTCAGAGGTTTTAAAAGGAATACTAAAACAAGAACCAGTATAATCACTCAAGCAGTGTGGGTCTGCTGGTATATGGAAGCTTAAGGCGCCATCTAGCGGTGACCCAGTAGAACTACAACATGTAGATAAAAATGACCTGTGTGTGTGTGTGTGTGTGCGTGCGTGCGTGCGTGCGTGCGTGCGTGCGTGCGTGCGTGCGTGCGTGCGTGCGAGCGAGCGAGCGAGAGAGAGAGAGAGATGGGGGGGCAGATTTCCCTTTTCAATGATATACTTGCACATAAAACTATAAAGTGAACAATGACACATTATTTATCTCCATAGCTATAATGAATTAATGATGGGATTTCTAACCGGTTTCACTCTATGAAAAAAAAAAAAAACATGTAATGCTCCATGATTTATGTTTTTTATGTTTTGAAAGGCAGCCACTGAAAAACACAGACAACACAGACATGTTTTGGGGGAAATATAATAAAACTTCAAATCTTCAAAACGCTCATTTTATTTTATAAATTCATAGTCTTGTGGAATGAATTAGAATTCATATTAATCACGATGATCGTGAAACCGGGATTATTTCTCTCACTATAATGGTATTGTTATTTAATCTACAGTTGTAGGCCTACAGGATAGTATAGTTGAAGATCGGCTGTCTTTGTGTGACTCTGTATGATGAAGTGAAATAAACATCTATAAACACACATTGTTGCTTTCTGCCCCAAAGCAACGTGTCAGTGCATCTGTTGTGTTGTTGTTACTCTCTGCCTAACACACACACGCACGCGCACGCACGCACGCACGCACACACACACACACACACACACACACACACACACACACACACACACACACACACACACACACACACACACACACACACACACACACACACACACACACACACACACACACACACACACACACACACACACACACACACACACACACACACAGAGAGAGAGAGAGAGAGAGAGAGAGAGAGAGTGAGAGAGAGAGAGAGAGAGAGAGAGGTCTACACGTTTTGTGTTGTTAAAATGTGTCAAAACACATATTCCAAATGTTTCAACGCACACAATGTGAGCTTGTAGATGGATGTGAACTTGTAGTGGATTTATAATATACAGTTAAAGTGGTTTAAACTCATGTTGCAGTTATTGTATCAAACAGTAAAAC
>NC_137607.1:2211416-2213916 GCF_963280865.1 Gymnoscopelus braueri
ACCCCTAATTGCTCACAGGCCCTCATTGGAAACAAGCCCGCAAGGACTTTCATGAACGTCCTGTTAAAAGGAATTATCCTTATCCTCACCCATGTACCTGTCAGACTACTTCAACCTGGTCTACAAGATACACCACAACATTAAGATCCACAATCACAACACCAGAGGCAGCTCCACTGATCACGTCCAACCCAGACTTGGCACAAAAAAGGGGTTGAACTTGTTCTCCTGCACTGCAACAAAAATGTGGAACGCCCTACCTAAAGTAGTGATGGAGTGTAAAACCCTACTCACTTTCAAAACTGCCCTAAACAATACCTTCAGAAGGCAATAAACGCAATAAAAGGGAATAATTTCACACATCATCGTTATTCAGATCATTTCTCATGCTCTCTCTCTCTCTCTCTCTCTCTCTCTCCTGAGCTGACTTTTCCTCTCTTTGCGTCCCTTCACGACCTTCTAAGAGGAATCAGATGTCATTTCCTGTCGGGAGCAGAGCTAACTTCCTGTCCCTGTAGAGCCTCCAGGCGTGTTTCCAAAACTTCTTCTTCTTCTTCTTCTTCTGTGGGGTTAAATCAAGTTCCTCAAAGAAAAATACTTTCTTTTCTCTTTTTTCTCTCATTTTAAGTCTTGTCTGTGGGACAGAAACCTTGTACCTTATTGTTTCTACTTTCTATGTTTTCGGGGTAAATTAATGTCCTACTGGTAACACAGTCTGTAATGGATTATAAACATACGTATAATGCATTATAATCTGCTTATAACACGGTATAATTATACTTTTTGTGTAATGACTTCTACGGTCAAGTATAACTGCATTGCAGTGTGCTTATAACACGTTAATGTGACATAAACATAGGTTTATAATGCATGTCTTGCATAGCGAGTGTAATCATAAAAAAAGAAAGGGTTTTGGGACGTAAACATGACGTAACGAGAGCTTGTAGATCTGCTGCTTGTGATGGTTTTGTGTGACGCTGTAGTGTGATCAAGCAGGACGTTCATTTATGATAAAACAGTTATGAGTTAGAATATGTAGATTTCTGCCCGACAGAGACGAGGACATTGTTCTCAGCTTTCTGTTGTTTTTCTGCTGTTTCTCACAAAAAAAGCCATTCAAACGGCCATAGATCTGGAATGGAGGACCGCGACCGGACAATTTTGTCCCCCCTATACTACTGGACCCCATATACTACTGGACCCCCTATACTACGGGACCCCTATACTACTGGACCCCCTATACTACCGAACCCCTATACTACGGGACCCCTATACTACTGGACCCCCTATACTACTGGACCCCCTATACTACCGAACCCCTATACTACGGGACCCCTATACTACTGGACCCCCTATACTACCGAACCCCTATACTACTGGACCCCCTATACTACGGGACCCCTATACTACTGGACCCCCTATACTACCGAACCCCTATACTACGGGACCCCCTATACTACTGGACCCCCTATACTACCGAACCCCTATACTACTGGACCCCCTATACTACGGGACCCCTATACTACTGGACCCCCTATACTACCGAACCCCTATACTACTGGACCCCCTATACTACGGGACCCCTATACTACTGGACCCCCTATACTACCGAACCCCTATACTACCGAACCCCTATACTACGGGACCCCTATACTACTGGACCCCCTATACTACCGAACCCCTATACTACTGGACCCCCTATACTACCGAACCCCTATACTACGGGACCCCTATACTACTGGACCCCCTATACTACCGAACCCCTATACTACTGGACCCCCTATACTACCGGACCCCCTATACTACGGGACCCCTATACTACTGGACCCCCTATACTACCGAACCCCTATACTACGGGACCCCTATACTACTGGACCCCCTATACTACCGAACCCCTATACTACTGGACCCCCTATACTACCGAACCCCTATACTACTGGACCCCCTATACTACTGGACCCCCTATACTACCGAACCCCTATACTACTGGACCCCCTATACTACTGGACCCCCTATACTACGGGACCCCCTATATTACGGTACTACCGGACCCCCTATACTACGGGACCCCCTATACTACGGGACCCCCGTGTGTGTAATGAGCCCATCTCCGTGAGGACGGAGGTCACGGAGAATATTCCATGATTTTTCTCAGTTCAGTAAAATCGCCATTTTTGGCTGGCAAGGGGACGATAGACGAATGAATGAATGAATGAATGAATGAATTTATTAATTAATTCATGGCAGTGCCACTATATATGTCTATGAATTAAATACCAAGGCCCTCATTGGAAACAAGTCCGCAAGGACTTTTATGAACGGACCTGTTAGACAAAGTATTTTAAATGTAACTGTGCTGTTTTACATTTTTTGCCTAATAAAATATTCAATCAATCAAAAAAAGAGTTAAAAAGGTATTCAAAAATGTCCATTCATGTTCAAGACTTCAACATTTTTTAATATCCGGCGTATAAATGGATGAAGTGGTTCAAATGATTGT
>NC_137607.1:2218916-2223333 GCF_963280865.1 Gymnoscopelus braueri
CGCCCCGTTAACACAACATTACGAGCGACGCCCACTGCACTCTGGTTGGTTGGGAAATGAAACACTTCCTCATACCCAGTACAGGCTATAGTTGGGCCAGGCTTTAATTTTTTAGCAAAACTAAGCAATAAAAGCCTGGAGATCGAGGCTAACTGAGACACTACACTGTCTCTCTGTATTCTATGATCCTATAGTTTACTGAGACACTATACTGTCTCTCTGTATTCTATGATCCTATAGTTTACTGAGACACTACACTGTCTCTCTGTATTCTATGATCCTATAGTTTACTGAGACACTACACTGTCTCTGTATTCTATGATCATTGTCTTGCTCAAGGACACTTCACTAGCTCAGGGGGGGCTGGGCATCGAACCGGGGACCATCCGTTTCCCCAAGCTCTACCTCCTGAGCGACTGACCCCCCCCCCCCACCCTCTCTGCCATGCATTCTTTAAGCTCTGGTTGGTAAATAATTGATCTGAATCCACTAAGGACTGAAGGACAGGTGTATGCCAGAAAGAGAGAGTTCTGTCACGCTTTGATCTCGCCGCAAAGCGGGCCACAATGGGCTGTAGTTCTATCTATCTATCTATCTATCTGCTGTTTAGTTCCAAACATTGGAACGTCCTCATTGAGATAGACAGAGCATTTCCACATTCCATTCTTACAATGAGAGTTTATACTGGTGTCATCACTCTCATACTAGATTACCCTAGTGTACGCTATAGGAGAGGAGAGGAGAGGAGAGGAGAGGAGAGGAGAGGAGAGGGTTCTGCTGAGAACAACAGCTTGTTCTCAGCAGGAGGTCGAGAGGAAGGAACAGGTGAGGGGGGAGGAGGAGGAGGAGGAGGAGGTTTATCTTCAACCTGTTTTTTTGTTGAAGAGGAAAACATGATTGCCGAGACATAAGTAATACAGGTTAAATTAATAAGCTTACTTTTGAACTATTTTTTACTATTTAACAGAAAAATAGAAACAAAAACAATGGGCAAAGCACTAGTGAGGGCATTTTAGCAGGATGGTGCATCTCTGGAGGAATCAGAGACATGCAGAACAACAATAATCAATAATAAATGCATTCATAATTGCAATGTACTGCACAAGTTTTTAATTGAATCCACATAACACATGTCACTTCTTCTATAACTAAACATCCTGAAGACCTTTTTCCTTCTTCTTCTATGACTATACATCCTGAAGCGGTGCGTGGTCAAAGCCAAGCGCATCATCAAGGACAAGCACCACCCAAGTCACAGACTGTTCAAACCCCTACAACGACCGCGACCGGGCAAGGGGCTCTACCGCAGTATCAAGAGTTCCACCACCAGGTTCTGGTGTAGTTTTAATCCGGCTGCTGTCAGGATGCTGAATGAGGCATAAGCCTTGTTCAGCAGCCTGACAGCAGGCGGTGCAAAACCTTTCTGGCTCTTCCTGAACACACCTGTGGATTATACCAGGGACAATGACTTGGACTTAGCTCCCCCTCGGACACACCTGTGGACTACACCAGGTACAAATGACTTTTTTGCTGCACTCCCTCATGGAGCTACTTGCGGATTATACTAGGGTCAGTCCACCCTAGGTGGACACGCACTGACCTTTTGCACCTTAATCCCATGTATAACGCACTGACTTTTTTTGTCTTTTTGTTGTGCTCTTTTTTCTCTAAGCACCTTAACGTCCATATGTATATCATGCACAGTATAAGTATAACATGCACAGTATACATACATTGCTGCTATGCTCAGGCACCTTAGTTTTTTATTATCTCAGGTACTTTGTAAATATGTAGATAACTTGTCTGGCCTTCTGTTGCTCTCTTGTTTTGATCTCCTTCCCACTTGCCCCCCACCCCCTCTTCTTCTCCCCCCCCCCTCTTCTTTCTATGGAAATTAACGTTGCGATGGGAACGATGTACAAAAACGAATTTCACCCACTTCTTTACCTTGTAAACCTGTGATGTGACAATAAAACTGATTCTGATTCTGATTCTGATTCTGAAGACCTTTCTCCTTCTTCTTCTATGACTATACATCCTGAAGACCTTTCTCCTTCTTCTTCTATGACTATACATCCTGAATACCTTTCTCCTTCTTCTTCTATGACTATACATCCTGAAGACCTTTCTCCTTCTTCTTCTATAACTAAACATCCTGAAGACCTTTCTCCTTCTTCTTCTATGACTATACATCCTGAAGACCTTTCTCCTTCTTCTTCTATGACTATACATCCTGAAGACCTTTCTCCTTCTTCTTCTATGACTAAACATCCTGAAGACCTTTCTCCTTCTTCTTCTATGACTATACATCCTGAAGACCTTTCTCCTTCTTCTTCTATGACTATACATCCTGAAGACCTTTCTCCTTCTTCTTCTATGACTATACATCCTGAAGACCTTTCTCCTTCTTCTTCTATGACTAAACATCCTGAAGACCTTTCTCCAGGATGTATTGTAGGAGGACCTGGGCTTTCCCCAATGAAACACTACACTTCTACAATGACTACCTGACACCACTGTACTAAGAGAGAGAGAGAGAGAGAGAGAGAGAGAGAGAGAGAGAGAGAGAGAGAGAGAGAGAGAGAGAGAGAGAGAGAGACTACCACTTGTCCACTGTACCAAGACATCACAGACACATACTGACATACTGTACAACATTATAACCACAGCAAATAAACGATTATCATGGTTTTCACGAGCTAGTTTTGTAACGCAATCACACAGCTTTTTTATTTTATTTTAATCATTTGTGTGAATATATTTACTGGTCTTGATTCATGTCTGTATTGTTTCATGTGTGCTTTGGCAATGTAAAATTATTTATTCTCTCGCCGATAAAGATCCATTGAATTGATTCTGAGAGAGAGAGAGAGAGAGAGAGAGAGAGAGAGAGAGAGAGGGGAGGTGTGGGGGGGTGAGAGAAGGAACAAGAGTGATGATGTCACCGTGACCAATGATGTAAGACCCTCTCTCTGTCACACACACACACACACACACACACACACACACACACACACACACACACACACACACACACACACACACACACACACACACACACACACACACACACACACACACACACACACAGAAGTCAAAGGTCACAGGATTGGATCATGTGGGTGTGTTTATACAGCTCATCTTCATCATCGTCACCTGTCAATCAAACTGCACACTTTGTTATTCCAGGTGGTGTGCGTGTGTACAGTATGTGTGTGTGTGTGTGTGTGTGTGTGTGTGTGTGTGTGTGTGTGTGTGTGTGTGTGTGTGTGTGTGTACTTGTGTCAGTCTGTCTGTCTGTCTGTGTGCACGTTTGTGTGTGCACGTGTGTCTGTGTGTGCGTGCGTGCGTGCGTGCGTGCGTGCGTGCGTGCGTGCGTGCGTGCGTGCGTGCGTGCGTGTGTACAATACAGTACGTGCATGTGTGTCTGTGCGTGTGTGCATTTCAGCCACCAGGGGGTGTAGGACCTGACCTGTGTTCATTTGAGCACCAATGGCATAGAGACAGTGTCTCAGTAAACTAGGATCACAGGAGCATCACTTCTAAACATTATGATATAAAGGAAAACTTCAATACAACCGTATACACTAAGACTAAGTGGGTAGGTGGGTTCATTTGAAGCGCAGTGACACTTGAACAGCATCAGCATCATCGTACTCGCCACAATAAACACACACAACGTTTGTCCTTTTACACTCCTGAACGGAGCTTATAATGGCTGAGAGTTGAGCCAACGTTTAACCTCATAGAGGAGAGGAGAGGAGAGGAGAGGAGAGGAGAGGAGAGGGGAGGGGAGGGGAGGAGAGGAGAGGAGACATGCTCATTCACAGAGAGATGGAAACACTTAGAGGTTAAACCTGTGTTGGATCAGATCTGCTGGAAGAGGAACGCCTGATTATCACTGTATGGATCCACTTACTGCACCTCCTGTTACTGCACCTCCTCCTAAAGACCACCCTGCACCTCCTGTTACTGCACCTCCTCCTAAAGACCACCCTGCACCTCCTGTTACTGCACCTCCTCCTAAAGACCACCCTGCACCTCCTGTTACTGCACCTCCTCCTAAAGACCACCCTGCACCTCCTGTTACTGCACCTCCTCCTAAAGACCACCCTGCACCTCCTGTTACTCTACCTCCTCCTAAAGACCACCCTGCACCTCCTGTTACTGCACCTCCTCCTAAAGACCACCCTGCACCTCCTGTTACTGCACCTCCTCCTAAAGACCACCCTGCACCTCGTGTTATTGCACCTCCTCCTAAAGACCACCCTGCACCTCCCTGTTACTCTACCTCCTCATAATGTGTCGCGATGCAAGCATTGTGAACTTGTAGATCTGCTATTTTCAAATGATTTTCATACATTTTTACATTTAAAAACTTGTAATGGGACATTCTGCATAATGAGTACTTTCTAAT
>NC_137607.1:2226033-2243533 GCF_963280865.1 Gymnoscopelus braueri
TAGCTTGTAGATCTGCTATTTATGAACACAAAACGAAAAATGTGTGCAAATCTTTGAATATATATTGTTTAAAGCGAAAAAATTTTACTCTATTCTTTGCTTCATGGGGGTCCCTGGAACAAACATTTTGAGATGGGGGTTGGCGGCCAAATGTTGGGGGTCCTTGACATGAAACAGTTTGAGCACCACTGATATAGAAACATAGGTTTTTTCAGAATACTGTTGGGATTTAGAAGACACCTTGTAGAATCGGCCTCAGGTCTTACACTGATGTACTTGAAGACCATGACAATAAACTACTTTCTGTTTTTTGTCCTTGTCTCATATCTTCTGGTCTCGTCATGTGTCCAACACTGTATATATTCTCTATGTGTGTAATAAAAGCGTCTGCTAAATGACTGTAATGTAATGTAATGTAATGTAATGCACCTCCAGAACGTGTGGTGTGATACTGCCTGGGTGCATCGTGTTCTGCGCGAATGCGACTCAACCGGGGCAGGAATTTCAGGGAGGCCATGAAGGCCATGAAGGCCATGAAGGCCATGGGCCCGTGGCCGACGTTGCCCCTCAGTCTGGCCTTGTGCCCCTCAATAAAATGTCACGAGGCCAGAGCGGCCTTAAAGGACAACCAAGGTTTATATTTTAGCTTGTAATTAAAGTAAATATAAGATGAGTGTTACATTTTTTTCATTTGCTGCTTTCTATAGTTTTAGCAATTCTCGTATTTTTTTTTTACAGTGGGCGGGGGTATTCGGGTAGGTGGCTAAATATGTATTTTTTACACAATAACCCGGCAATTTCTTTATTATTTAAAGTAACTCTTCTAGCCCCCAACAACTCACATCTGGCCATCAAAGACCACGGGACATTTTTTATTGTGTAAAAAATACATATTTAGTCACCTGCCCGAATGCCCCCGCCCACTGGAAAAAAGATCGCAAAATTGCTAAAACTATAGAAAGCAGTAAATGAAGACATTTTAACACTCATCTTTTATTTACTTTAATTACAAGCTAAAACATAAACCTTGGTTGTAAAAAAACAAAATTGTCCTTTAATGCCTGATGATTATGAATCCTTAACTCCCCTGAGTCTCCATCTTTAAACCAATCAGTGACGTTGATTGGCGCAGGGCTGAGCAAGGATCAGATTATACCACAATGTATTTATTTCACTGCAGATAGTCTACATATTACATTTTAAATCATCCTTAACCCTTTAAAAACGTCTCTCAAAAATGTGTGTCTCAGTAAAACTATATGATCATAGAATACAGAGAGACAGTGTAGTGTCTCAGTAAACTATAAGATCATAGAATACAGAGACAGTGTAGTGTCTCAGTAAACTATAGGATCATAGAATACAGAGAGACAGTGTAGTGTCTCAGTAAACTATAGGATCATAGAATACAGAGACAGTGTAGGGTCTCAGTAAACTATAGGATCATAGAATACAGAGACAGTGTAGTGTCTCAGTAAACTATAAGATCATAGAATACAGAGACAGTGTAGTGTCTCAGTAAACTATAGGATCATAGAATACAGAGACAGTGTAGTGTCTCAGTAAACTATAGGATCATAGAAGACAGAGACAGTGTAGTGTCTCAGTAAACTATAGTATCATAGACTACAGAGAGACAGTGTAGTGTCTCAGTAAACTATAGGATCATAGAATACAGAGAGACAGTATAGTGTCTCAGTAAACTATAGGATCATAGAATACAGAGAGACAGTGTAGTGTCTCAGTAAACTATAGGATCATAGAATACAGAGAGACAGTATAGTGTCTCAGTAAACTATAGGATCATAGAATACAGAGAGACAGTATACTGTAGTGTCTCAGTAAACTAGGATCACACGTAAACAATGAACCTATAGCATCAGTCTAAATAACAAGCTATCTAAATTACATTTAGACTGCATGGTCAAGGCTCTAGGTCTAGTGCTATGGCCTGAGGTGAGTCTGAAGAGGACAGTCTTCACATTACGGTGGAACATGGGGAGTGAATCTGTAAATGTACAATTTGACAAATACAAACAGAGCAATGTTGACTATTGTATGAAACTGCTGACATCCTGCTTATGTTTATGTTTTTATAAAACTATCAACTATCAGTTCACAACAATACTGTAAATCTGTGATCTGACACAGATCTCGCGCGCACGCACGTACCCACCAGATAGGCAGGCAGGCAGGCAGGCAGGCAGGCAGACAGACAGACAGACAGACAGACAGACAGACAGACAGACAGACAGACAGACAGACAGCTCCATTTGTTTAATTAGTGGGTTAAGGCTGATAATCACTCAGATTAGAATTAAACACTTAATGGATCAAACAAATCACTGTGTGTGTGTGTGTGGTGTGTGTGTGTGTGTGTGTGTGTGTGTGTGTGTGTGTGTGTGTGTGTGTGTGTGTGTGTGTGTGTGTTTGTTTGCGCGCAGGGGGGGGTTGATTAAAGGTACATTTCACTGCATTCCACAGCTGGTATTGTGAGAGGGAAATAATTAATTAGGGTTATTAAGTTCAATCAGGACTGAATTGCTGTCACACACACACACACACACACACACACACACACACACACACACACACACACACACACACACACACACACACACACACACACACACACACACACACACACACACACACACACACACACACACACACACACACACAGGCCTACAGCTGCTGCTGCATAATAAGGACTTTAGCCTTTTGGTACAGTATGTGTATCAGACTGTGCAGGTGAAGTGGGGCAATACTGTGTCTGAACGTTTTTATGTTGGCTATGGTGTTAAGCAAGGTGGGATTCTATCTCCTCTATTGTTTAATTTGTACTTGGATGATATACTGATTATTTAATATTAAGTATAACGCTAAGAAGAGTAGCATCATGAATTGTGCGAAGTAAAGAGCATAAAAAGGCTGTATTCCCCCCTGTTCTTGTGTGCAGTGAGATTAAGTACCGTGGTCATTGTATCTCTGATGATCTCATAGATGACAAAGACATCCATAGACAACGCTGCAAACTGTATGCCCAGACAAACATACTAATGCAATACTAATACATACATATACTACATACTAATACAAACTGTATGCCCAGGCTAACATACTAATGCAATACTAATACATACATATACTACATACTAATACAAAACTGTATGCCCAGCAAACATTCTAATGCAATACTAATACATACATATAATACATACTAATACAAACTGTATGCCCAGGCAAACTTTCTAATGCGGACATTTCACAAATGCTCTGTAGATAGATACAAGGTATCACTTTTTAAAGCTTTCTGTACACCGTTGTATACGGCTCACCTGTGGAGTGACTACAAGGCTAGCGGCATAAACAAACTTAAAGACAGGGTTAAACAACTAAAAATGGGACTGGTTTTCAAAATTGTAAATGCAGATTTGCCCGAAATGCCCCCTATACCCGCATATCTGTCTAAATACCTCCAAAAGGTTAGTGACACCCACAGTCACGAAACTAGAGGGAGCGTAAGACAACAATCTGGTACCACCCACCCATAAACCATGGGCAAATTCTCCTTCCAGAGCACGGCCACCAAGGTATGGAATAGTCTAACTCCATCCCTCAAAAAATGCAGTTCGCTGGCTCATTTAAAACAACCCTAAAAACTCATCTTTCTGGAGGCCAGAAGAGGAGGTAGTACCAGTTTCCCGGTAGACAGACGACCCCACTCCCCTTTTTTGTATATATATATTTTTTTCATGCTTTTTGCTTTTTTTTCTTCTTTTTTGTACATAGTGCTATTTTTCTCTGTATATTTTTATGTTGATATTTGAACTGTTTGGTTGCTAACTATATATGTCTATGAAATTAATACCAAGGACCTCAACGGAAGTATTATAAAAGTAATTGTGATGTTTTACATTATTTTTGCCTAAATCAATCAATCAAACCAAGATGGCACAGTGCCAGCCAGCGGTTTGTTAACTTGGGGTACCTACCTGTCAAGACTTTTAAGAAATGTAATGTCAAAATTCATATGTCGTCTTGAAGAGTCTGACAATCATGTTATTACGATTTTAATTAACCCTGTGAGGAGTTCTACTCGGTTCTCTTACATGATTGGAGACATTGGCGCAACAGCCTCTACAGACTGTGAGCAGCTGTAGTTGTACTGATTTTATGTTTTTCTTGTGTTTGTTGCTTTTTAATGTATGTATCATTGTGTATGTGTCATTCTGTCTGTGATATGGACCTTGAGTCTGAAATAAAGATTGAATTGAGTTGATTTGATGTCCTCATAATATTGTATGTGTTAGGTTTGTTTTATATTACGTACATATTATCTCCCTGCTCTCATAATGTGCTGAGCAGGGAGTAATGTGTAGCCAAGATCAAATATAATATTCACACTTTTTACATTTTATAAATAACATGTTCTCAGTCCATGTGTGAGTCATGTGACTAACCTGCAGTCCCGTCTGATCTTTGCACGTATTTAGCTAAATGCTACAGTTAAGCCCGTCACAATTATTACATCATCCTCTCATCACAATTGTTTGAGATAATCACGATGAAACCATGAACCTAGCATCAGTCTAAACAATATAATATCAAAAATAAATAATTTATACATTGAAACTATACAAACTATAGGATGCCAGGTAAACAAAAAAACTGAACCTAGTCTAAATAACATGCTTTTCTAAATTACATTTTAGCCTTTGCATAAGATTGCATGGTCATCAAGGTTAAGTGGTACGGGCTGAGGTGTAATCTGAAGAGGTGAGTCTAGATGAAGGCGGAACATTGGGAGTGAATCTGCAGTTCTAACTGCAACGGGGAGTTTGTTCCACAGAGGACAAGCGAAAAGGGAGAGAGAGAGAGAGAGAGAGAGAGAGAGAGAGAGAGAGAGAGAGAGAGAGAGAGCGAGAGAGAGAGAGAGGGGGGAATAATACGTTCTGGGGACATGTCTTAACTATTAATTTCTTAAATTCGTTAAGGACTGAACCGCCGTCTAATGACTTACCAAAAAAAAAGGCCCTATAGGCCAAACGTATTTATCCATCCTTGATATACTGAAAGACAAACGACTTTACCTTCGCACGCACGCACGCACGCACGCACGCACGCACGCACGCACGCACGCACGCACGCACGCACGCACGCACGCACGCACGCACGCACGCACGCACGCACGCACGCACGCACGCACACACACACACACACACACACACACACACACACACACACACACACACACACACACACATATATAGATATCAATATCTATCTATATTGATATAGATAGATAGCAACAGAGATAATTAAAAATAATTCAAATAATTACATAATTAATGCAAAACCCAGATATATCTGAATGAAGAAAGAGAGAGAAACAGACAGACAGACAGACAGACAGACAGACAGACAGACAGACAGACAGACAGACAGACAGACAGACAGACATGCAGGCTGAGATATTGTCAGGGAGTGCAGGTGATGTTTACAGAGAATGGTGGCAAAAAAAAAACGTTTCTGCCAATCCAAGATCACACACACACACACACACACACACACACACACACACACACACACACACACACACACACACACACACACACACACACACACACACACACACACACACACACACACACACACACACACACACACACACAGCCTCCCTTTAGTCGCAGACTGACACCTTTTTCTGGCAGACAAACTGACAAATGGCTGCAGACCAAGATTTGTGTCACGCAGCTGATAACTTCTCAGCGAGCACACACACACACACCTCTCAAACAGCAGATGGCGTTTCTGGATTCAGTTCCAATTTTTTGGGCCGTTTTACCATCATCACAAAAGCCCAGGTTCCTACCACCATACACACACACTGAACCAATAGATAAAGCCAGCCACACACACACACACACACACACACACACACACACACACACACACACACACACACACACACACACACACACACACACACACACACACACACGTTACATTTCTTGACTAAAACTATGACGATTTTTTCGTTGTCTACCTTTTTCACTGACGATAACTAAATACAAACTAAGCTATAATGAATAATACATTGACAATATACTGATAATTTTGTCAACAAATACAAACTACACTAAAATGTCAGTGAGGGACTAGTGGAGAAGAGATCCAGTAGAACTAAGACTAGTGGAGAAGAGATCCAGTAGAACTAAGACTAGTGGAGAAGAGATCCAGTAGAACTAAGACTAGTGGAGAAGAGATCCAGTAGAACTAAGACTATGGAGGAGAGATCCAGTAGAACTAAGACTAGTGGAGGAGAGATCCAGTAGAACTAAGACTGGAGAAGAGATCCAGTAGAACTAAGACTGGAGAAGAGATCCAGTAGAACTAAGTCGAGTGGAGAAGAGATCCAGTAGAACTAAGACTAGAGGAGAAGAGATCCAGTAGAACTAAGACTAGTGGAGAAGAGATCCAGTAGAACTAAGACTAGAGGAGAAGAGATCCAGTAGAACTAAGACTAGAGGAGAAGAGATCCAGTAGAACTAAGACTAGAGGAGAAGAGATCAGTAGAACTAAGACTAGTGGAGAAGAGATCCAGTAGAACTAAGACTAGTGGAGAAGAGATCCAGTAGAACTAAGACTAGAGGAGAAGAGATCCAGTAGAACTAAGACCTAGAGGAGAAGAGATCCAGTAGAACTAAGACTAGTGCAACCAATTGTGATTTTGGTTGATTGTTCAAACTGAATGTGAAGGGAGAGGAGAGGAGAGGAGAGGAGGTAGTGGCACAGAGCCACAGTAGAGAATGTAGACAACCAGACCTCACTTTGTTTACAGGATTTCCTCAGGTGTAGTGAGAGGAGAGATGAGAGAGAGAGAGAGAGAGAGAGAGAGAGAGAGAGAGAGAGAGAGAGAGAGAGAGAGAGAGAGTAAGTATATAAAAGAGGTATATAGAATGAACTGCTCTGTGTTGCAGACAGACAGACAGAGAACATTTTGGCCGGCTTTATACCGCCCCGTCCCCTTAGATAACCATAAACATGCCAAAACACACGTTCCAACCTGCATCTTCCCGCTGGCTTTGGTTAGCGTTTCAACTGGTTAAAAACCCTCCATGGTGTTTAACACATCGAGTGCCATAACCGTAGATCTACGTGTTTTCAAATTATTATTACTATCATATTTTTCCACTTGGGGCGCTCTAGCGGAACTTAGGAATGATCCTCGGTCCCTGTAACATGGAACGTGAATCCATTCCAAAAAACGTACCCTCTGTCCGCTCCAATGACAGGATCTGGAGAAAAATATCTTTTACAGTGGCCAAAACAAGCCATTTTTGACAGGCGATCACTCTGCAATGGTGGATCGCGTTAGAAATGTTATTGTTCCAGTTGTTAGTCTGCATCTCCATCGGCCATCGCCCAGACACCCTTTGTTTACATACGGGTCCTGGTGGAGGGTCTACAGCTCTAAACACATCAGCGTAAACGGTAAGAAACGCTGGCACTGGAAGTTACTAAAGTTTTCAATTAAATGTAGAGGAGTGAAAGTATAATATTTGCCTCTGAGATGTAATGGAGTAGAAGTGAAAGCATTTGAAATTGGACATACTCAAGTAGAGTACAAATACCTAAAAAGTGTATTTAAGTACAGTACTTAAGTAAAATAATGTACTTAGTTACTTTCCACCACTGGGGACAATATCAATATTTAGGACCGGTTCTCCGGTTCGGGTCTTCAGTTCCGGCCGGACCCGTGCTACCCTCTAATGTACACACGTACACACACACACCACACACCACACACACACACACACACACACACACACACACACAATGCTGCTGTGTCAACATAGGTCTCATGATTAATGCTCACTGTTTGTTGTTTGTATTAATGACTTGATGAAGTATGTGTGTAATGATCAGGTATTGAATGGTGAGCTCATTGTTTAGATATAAAGCCCTTCTGGGTGATTTAGATATAAAGCCCTTTTCTGATTCACGACACCTTGTCTGGGTTTATTTCTACAACGAAGACCTGCTCAACATTGATTATCCTTTGGATATATCGTGATCATAAACTGTAAATAAAAAATCACACCCAGTGTGAAGCGGGCGGTGTGGTCACAGTGGTTAAACTAAGAAATGTGTTTTTTTTAAGTGCATAGTCCTATTTATAGGGCTATGCACATGTGTCATGTGTTCACTAGCCAATCACAGTCCTGAATAGACTGTGATTGGCCAATCACGGTGCAGGGTTAGGGGGGTACACTGGTGGCCAATCACAGCGCAGGGTTGGGGGGGTGCAAATGTCCAAACCTCACATATAGGGGCGGTTTCACCGCCCACAAATACATAAAAAACATAATAATAATTGTAATTTAAGAAATATTTCAAAATCTATTTTTGGAAATTGTGTATCGATTTTGAATCGTTAATAATGAGAATCACGATTTTTACATGAATAATTGTTTTTGTCAACACCCCTAACAGTGATGTCATCCATTGGTTTCTTGCACAAACCGTTTTTTTAAGCTTCCAGTCCCGAAAATCAACCGGAAATGAATGCTATTGGCTGGAAGGGTAGCGAGGGGCGTGTCTTCACTCAGTAGAGCCAGTACAAGCTCTATAGAAGCATTTCTACACTTTATCATCATTTGTTTAATTAAAGGGATCATAATTTACAAAAACGCAGATCATGGTAATTGAAAGACTTTATTTAATCTTGGAGCGCCATCTGTGTCATTTTAGATTTATTTGGCTATTCAAACGTTTTTTTTGCAAATCTTAATATATATATCTTCAGGCAAAAATGTATAAAATCTTTGCTTCTGGAGGTTCCCTGAAACAAAATATTTTACAAATGTTCGCATTAAAAACTATGTATATTCAAAGATTTGCATAAATCTTCACGATAAAAAAAAAAGAAGCAGATCTACTAGTGCAGATCTACTAGTGCGGCACTCGGTGCCGTGCTAGTAGCTAGTAGCCGAGCTTGTAGATCTGCTACTTTTGAATAGCCAAGGACATCTAAAATGATTCTGATGATGCGCGTAAGATGAGTAAGTAGGTCAGTGGGGCATATTGTCGGTATCAGCAGAGAACGTGGGAGTCTAACCCTGTTACAATGAGCTAGACTGCTGGGAGATGGGATGCTGAGCACAACACCTACCATCAGACCCCAGTAGCCTACTGACAAGAACACCTACCATCAGCTCCCAGTACTGACAAGAACACCTACCATCAGCTCCCAGTACTGACAAGAACACCTACCATCAGCTCCCAGTACTGACAAGAACACTACCATCAGCTCCCAGTACTGACAACAATGTTCTCTGTCATTGACATTGTTGTTGCTGTTGGTAGTCATGGCTGCCAGTTCCCACCTGATGTTGTGTTGGAGTTCTGACTGCTCCAGACCGTACTGAATAACTGATAGCTTACATAACGTCTTGAGGCTAGAACTAGTCACTCTGCCACCATCATTTGGACAAAGATGTTTGTATTCGGGGGCCGGGGGAGTCGGTACAACACCACCATCAGAGTGTTTGACACAGAGACCAACTGCTGGCTGAACACACCTTTTACACAGCTTCTTTCAGAAGGACTCCGTGATCATTCAGCCTTTGCCTACAATGGAGAGCTGTACATATTTGGTGGCTGCAACGATTACCAGACCTTCAATAATCTGTGGAAATTCAGTCCAGAGACCTTCTCAAGGAAGAAGGTTGAGCCCAAGGGGAAAGGACTGTGTCCAATGAATGGTATGTGCTGCATGGTGGGAGATCGTATCGTTATCTTAGGAGGATACAGAGGTGGAGGCGGAGTCACACAAGATGTACGGAATGACCTGTATGTCTTAGACTTCAGTTCTATGAAGCAGTAGGTGTAGTACCTCTGGTGTTAATTAAAGACCAGACCATGGTGGTGGTGTCCAACTTGTAGATGTCATTAGTGCATCCAGTCAACTGGGTGTATCCGCCATGTATATACATTTACATGACCTTCCTCAAGACACAGGCTGAGTGGTACCTCCTCCCTTCTGGACCAGTCCCAGAAATCTCCGGTTTGAACCATCTGTGGGTGTCGACATCAAATGCATAAAACCTGTCGCAGTATTCCCTTGAACTATGGTGCTGCCATCTAGTACGACCCCCCCAGATGTAGACGATATCTCCTATCATCACAGCTGTGTAGTCCTCATGCCTGGAGGGAACCTCATGGTGACGTTTTCCTCTTCCAGGTGTCACTGGGGTCAACTTCACCCAGCGCAAAGACACTGTATTGAAGACGTCTACATCAATCTGATCCACGCTTCTGGAATCTGTAAAGGAATAAACCCGGTGTCCGACCGCTACAGCTTGACCAGCTCTCATATTTCCTCCGTCCTTTCTGGCCACTGTCCAATGAAGCATCTTTCTAAGAGTCTTCTGTCTCCGCCCTATCCCCTACGTCTTCACGTAACAACTGTCCACTAGCTCCCCCTGCTGCATCTTATATAGACTATAACCAGAGCCGAGGTGTGATGTCACACGCCACACAAACTGTTGTCATGAATATCGTCGTTGTCGGGCAGAAACGTCATATCATATTCTAAGTCTTTGTGTTTTTTCCCCCGTAAATTATCGTCCTACTTGATCATACTACAGCGTCACACAGAAGCATCACAAGTAGCAGATCCACAAGCTCCAAACGCGACCAAACGCATCTCAATGTCACTAAAGACTAGGCTTCAAACAAACGTATTCAACTACTTAGGATGGCTAGGATGGCTCAGGGTAGAAGACAGGTTTAAGCAATTAAAAATGGGATTGGCTTTCAAAATAGTCAATGCCACTTTGCCCTCGATGCCCTTAATACCCCCATATCTCACTAAATACCTCAGTGAGCGACACCCTCAGCCACGACACTAGAGGGAGCGTCAACAACGATCTGGTAACACCTATAGAACAAGCATGGGTACATTCTCCTTCTACAGCACTGCCACCCAACTGTGGAATGCCCTGACCCCATCCCTAACAACATGTAGATCACTGGCTTCCTTTAAAACAGGCCAGAATTTATTTTCAGGACAAAAGGGGAAGTAATTATCACTTCTCCTTTAGAAAGGTGTTCACCCCCCCCTTTCTTTTTGAGCGGTGTAGCCGCTCCTATAAGTGGGGTTGGGAATTCGTCTTTCCCTGTATTGTGATTGGCTGACTCTATTCACACCCTTTTCGCCGTACCGTGATTGGCTGACTCTATTCAGACCCTTTGCTTTGATTGGGTAGCGAGACGCATGATGAAATAATAACCTATAAATAGCACCACGCACTTCAAAAAAATATTTATTTAAAAGTGAGCTTCCATCACTGTGATGACCACTGTGATGACCACTGTTGTTTCTAAATAACAGCGCTCACTTCACACTGGGTGTGATTTTTTTTACTTTGTTCAAAGTGTTTTATATTTGTGATATTGTATTTGTGTTATGCTATGTTGATGAATTGAATACCTATAGGACCTCAATGGAAACAAGTCAGAGCTTTTTTGTGTTATCCTTTTAGATTAAGTGACAGTACTCATGCTGTTTGCATATCTGTCTATTAAAATATTCAATCAGTAAATCAAACTTCAGCACTTGATAATACATGTAAGGGTCCATTTGGTTCCATGTGTACACTCTCAGAGTTACAGGCCTGTAAGGGTCCATTTGGTTCCATTAGTACACTCTCAGAGTTACAGACCTGTAAGGGTCCATTTGGTTCCATTTGTACACTCTCAGAGTTACAGACCTGTAAGGGTCCATTTGGTTCCATGTGTACACTCTCAGAGTTACAGACCTGTAAGGGTCCATTTGGTTCCATGTGTACACTCTCAGAGTTACAGACCTGTAAGGGTACATTTAGTTCCATGTGTACACTCTCAGAGTTACAGACCTGTAAGGGTCCATTTGGTTCCATGTGTACACTCTCAGAGTTACAGACCTGTAAGGGTACATTTAGTTCCATGTGTACACTCTCAGAGTTACAGACCTGTAAGGGTACATTTAGTTCCATGTGTACACTCTCAGAGTTACAGACCTGTCCAAGGTGTGGACAATATTGTTTTAAAATATTGATTTAGTACAAAAGTATTGGTAACAAAATGTACTTAAAATATCAAAAGTAGAAGGTACTCATGCTGAATTGAAGGTTTTCAAATGTGTACATTTTTTGAAAATAGCAGATCTACAAGCTCACAATGCGTCACGATGCGACACATAGTGAGCTTGTAGATCTGCTATTTTCAAATTGCCTAAATGGGTATGAAGTGGGTAATGTATGTTTTGTAATAATAACCAAAATCTACTAAGAAGATTAAACTAGTCACTGAAGTTTTCAAATAATTGTAGTGCAGTAAAAGTACAATATTTGCCTCTGAGATGCAGTGGAGTAGAAGAACAAGTACTGCAAATTGTAAATGCTCCAGTAAAGTAAAAGTACCTCAAAATTGTACAGGGGGTCAGGCCTACATGAGGCTTTGTCTGTCCCTCTTTTCCTCCCGGTCAACGTTTTTCCTCCCGCTCTGATCTTCAGATTTCAACTTATAAAGTGGTTTGTAGGTGTGTTACGTAGTAGGAATTTATTTTGGGTCTGGCAGAACCAGGTCTCCTGGTCTTGTTTTTTTTGCCCTTTTACAAAAATGGAACGGTTCAAATCCTAGAGGATCTCAAACCCTCAACCAGTACGTAGCGTACAGCGCCCTGCTCAGAGGCTCAGAGGTTCAGAGGATCTCAAACCCTCAACCAGTACGTAGCGTACAGCGCCCTGCTCAGAGGCTCAGAGGCTCAGAGAGGAGAACATTCACTGGTTGTTGTGTTGCTCTGGATGCCAAACGGCCCGCAGGCTAGAGAGAGGCTCAGCTTTCCTTCTCTAAGACACTGGAGCACAGGAGAGCGGATATTACAGGAACAGGGCTGAACCAACGCTACGCAGGCTGCTTTATCCCGTTAACTCATTCACTGCCAGAACCAATAAATAAATGCATCATCCACTGCCGGCCATTTTTCCATTTTCTTACCTTTTTAAGTACAAAGTACAAATTTGAGGTATTTTTTTACTTTGCTGGAGCATTTCCAATTGTCTATACTTTTACTTCTACTCCACTACATCTCGGAGGCAAATATTGTACTTTTACTCCACTACAATTATTTGAAAACTTTAGTTACTAGTTACTTTGTAGATATAAATTATGACATTATAAAACATGAACCACTTCAGCCCTATTTTATTTATAGGCTATTTGAAAATAGCCGATCTACAAGCTCACAACGCGTCGCGATGCGACGCGTTGTGAGCTTGTAGATCTGCTATTTGCAAACATTTTAGTACTTTTACTTTTGGTACTTTAGGTACATTTTGATGCCAATACTTTTGTACGTTTACTCAAGTCAATTTTGAATTCTGGACTTACTTTAACAGAGTATTTCTACATTGCAGTATTGATACTTAAGTAAAAAAAATTGAGTACTTTTTCCACCACTGCAGAATTTTTATCTCCAGTATGATCGATGGTTGCTAATCACTGAGGGTTTCACTGTGCTTCAGCGAAAGAAAAATAAATAAAATGTCATGGTGACCCCTCGTTGGCTTGTTGTAGGCCGCTGAAAATAGCATGTCTCGACAAAAATACAATAAAACACAGGAGGCGAGATACAGGTTATTTCCCAAATACGTTAACCAGGAAGTGAATGGAGCAGTGCATCTATGGATCACGTGATCTCCTGGTTCTGTGTGGATCTAGGAATGAAATGGTCACCCATGTGTTAGTGAAGAGCGCCATCTAGTGGAGACGCAAAAAGTCGCCAAAGTCGCCCTTGCCAGTGAATGAGTTAAAACCGGGAACATTTTATTTTATTTATTTTTCAAATCTTGAAAGTGTTTGGATAATTCTGATTCATTTGGGTTTTAGTTTTTGCCAGACCCAAGGGGCCGGCCTACATGAGGCTTTGACCCATTTCGTCCATACATGGGCATGAAAGTATGTCCATCTTGTCCCTTTTTTTTACCATATATGGACACATTCTGGGTCTGGCAGAACCAGGTCTCCTCTACAAAACTTCTCTTCTGGGGGTCCTTGGTACACAACATTTTCAGATCAGGGTCCACAGCCGAATACATATAAAACTCAGGTCCAGCCTGGCTGAACAGGATTAAAGCTGCTTTATTGGAACAAAGAGAGTCAGGATTCACATAAAGGTCACAGGGGTCACAGGGTCAGAACTGGACCTGGACCCCAACGAGACACTAAACGCTCTGGTTGAACAAGAAATACTCTGAGAGATGACTGGAAATGTACCTTGTTTTTTCCCTGTGTCCATAGGAGTTCTGTCTGATGACACACACACGCACACACACACACACACACACACACACACACACACACACACACACACACACACACACACACACACACACACACACACACACACACACACACACACACACACACACACACACACACACACACACACACACACAGAGAGGTATGAGGAGAGGATAGGGGGTAAGGAGAGGAGTTAAGGAGAGGAGGTGAGGAGACAGCCGGACTCACAGAGGGGACCAGGGGAGACGCACTGCGTCCTCCAACACAAGATCTACCAGTGTGCCAAAGAGAGAGAGAGAGAGAGAGAGAGAGAGAGAGAGAGAGAGAGAGAGAGAGAGAGAGAGAGAGAGAGAGAGAGAGAGAGAGAGAGAGAGAGAGAGAGAGGTTAAAGAGAGTGCAAGAGTGAGGGAAAGGGGAAGAAGGAAAGAGAGGGTAGATCGAGGAGAAAGATAAAGAGAGAGAGAGAGAGAGATAGAGAGAAGGGCAAGAGCGAAGGAAGGAGAGCGAGTAGCATGGGGAGAGGGAAAGGTACAGAAAGAGGGAGAGAGAGAGAGAGAGAGAGAGAGAGATAGAGAGAGTGAGAGAGAGAGAGAGAGAGAGAGGGGTAGAGAGAGCAGCAGCTCATGCAGTGTAACAGGAAGTTCAAGCAGACAATTTTAATCCTCAAATTTCCTCTCCTCTAATCATCCTGCGTCCGCACACACACACACACGCACACGCACACGCACGCACACACACACACACACACACACACACACACACACACACACACGGCCGCATCAAATTAAAACCATCTCCAGCGCTGTGACACCAGCACTGACCACACATACACACGCAAGTCTGTGACGATTACCGTGGGACACAATATAGGTGGATTGACCAATGTGTGTGTGTGTGTGTGTGTGTCTGTGTGTGTGTGTGTGTGTGTGGGGGGGGGGGGGGGTTGACCTCCGTTGACCCCGAGAGCAAAGCTCAGAGATTAAGTGATTGTGATATTTGTGTGATGACAATATCAACACATGTTGTTTTGTCAAGGAACACTCGACCTAAAAAATACTATTTTCCTATCAATTCAATCCCCAGAAGCAAAGATTTGAGTTAAAAAGTTTCCCTTAAAAATATATATGTATTCAAAGATGTGTTTTTTTGTCACGATTTATCAAAAATAGCAGATCTACAAGCTCATAGCGCGGCACTCGGTGCCGCGCTATGAGCTAGTAGATTTTCTTTTTTTTTAAATAGCCCAATAAATAAAAAAATGACTGAGAAGCGTTGCCGGATTGAACCTGGATAATCAATAGATCATCAGTGATTAACAGTGTTTTGGACTTTATATGTTCATTATTTTACATATAGTTTTACATTGTAATGTACCACAGCATAGTCAGCAAATATTGGATTATATTGGATCAGGAATGACACAAAAACATAAAGATCTCCATGAATTCAAGACTTCGTGTGGTGAGAAATAACGTTTTGTTTAGTTGGTGAAGTATTCCTTTAACAGTGTGGGATTCACAACCAGAAACATACATTACGTTTAAATGTAATCCAGATGCAATTAAAAAGTCATGGAATGTGGTGAGATGAGGAGATTACTGCTCTGTGGGAATGACTGATTGAAATGACTAAAACAAATATATATTATAGGTCGACTCCCATAATCATATTAATACATACTGTATGTTATGCATGTGCATTTAAATTAATATTTCCGACTAATCGTGAATAATGTATATTCATAAATAGTATCATGCCGAGCTTTGATTAATGCAAAACTCTGCATTAAAACACATGAATGAATCAACATCCATATGAAACTGTAGCGCTCACACTAGTTATTTATCAATCCATGTTTAATGTAGTTTAATATGCTGATGATAGGGCTTAATGACTGCACTTAATATAGACTGACACACACACACACACACACACACACACACACACACACACACACACACACACACACACACACACACACACACACACACACACACTATACATATGTTAACTCAGTCAGGCTAAATGCACACATGCATGCTTGCGTGTGCGACACACATTCTGTGACGGACACACTCATGCATACATGTGCTGTGCGTACACGCATGCCTGAGCACACAAACACACACAAACACACACACACACACAGTGTGGCTCCTGCTGCGCGCTGCACTCAGTGACAATGGATTAGTGTATTGTCCTGATGCACAAATCCCATTACGACCCTGCAGTGTGTGTTAACACGCACGCACGCACGCACGCACGCACGCACGCACGCACGCACGCACGCACGCACGCACGCACGCACGCACGCACGCACGCACGCACGCACGCACGCACGCACGCACGTGACCGGTGCGGTTACGTGTCAGTGTGTAAACGATCCCATTTTGATAAAGGATACATATTTGTAAAATCATTATTTGTTCTAATATATTTTTCTGTGTTTAAACACATAATTAGCCGTTCTTTGTTGTCAGTTGGCCTTCTGTGGACCACTGACGGCCCACTAGTCTGACCACTGACGGCCCACTAGTCTGACCACTGACGGCCCACTAGTCTGACCACTGACGGCCCACTAGTCTGACCACTGACGGCCCACTAGTCTGACAAGCATTCACGGCCCACCCACCATAATAAAACTGTGTTCAAGCATTAAACACATTAAGTCATTTAAACACCATAAATAATAATAATACAACTAATAAATGTCAAATTTCAAGCATTGAACACAATAAGTAATTTAAACAACATAAACCACTAAAGATAAAACATGAAAACTAATGAGCTTCAACCAAACATCTAAATTCTCCCTGACACACACACACACGCACACGCACACACACACACACACATGCACACACGCACACACACACACAATTTAAAATAGTGAAAATAGCCGATCTACAAGCTCACAACCAATCACAACACAATGCGTTGTGAGCTTGCATATCTGCAATTTTCAAGACTTTTGTGCTATACTCTTGTATGATGAAGTAGGGCATTTATTTACCAAAAATATAATATATGTATATGAATTAAAATGCTATAAACAAGGATACATTTTGCACAATACGGTAATGAAGCAACATGTGTTATGATACGGAGCACACACACACACACACGCACATGCACACGCGCGCACACA
>NC_137607.1:2248533-2266033 GCF_963280865.1 Gymnoscopelus braueri
CAAAGCATGACCAATCAACTCCAAATGGCCTGAAACGTGTTAAGTGGGTTTCTAGGGGAATCATTTTGGCCAAAACACTTAGTGAAAATGTCACCAATTATGTGTAACGTTAGAGGATTTAGGATTATCTGATTCTTGGAAAATTAAAATGGGAGTTGATTTCATCTTGGAATTCCAGAATTATTCATTCTTACAAGAAATGGAAACCGTAACCCTAACCTAACCCTAACCCATTTCCAGGAAGTGGGCCTCGCCTCGCCTCGCCTCGCCTTCCATTGTCTGGGAAGACGTTGCTTGTTTCCCATCGCCTGGGAGACGCTTGAGGGGCTGAAGCGGTACGGGGGAAAGAATGTTGCAAATATATATATATATTTTTAACAGTGTAGTTCAGGCGTCCCAAACATAAACAAATATTATTTCCATTTGTACACTCTCAGAGTTGCTGAGTGACCCCGGTTAGGGTCCATTTGGACCTCCTGGTGGTCCCCAGACCAGACATTGAGAAACACCGTACTACAGTACATTATGTGTGTACATTATCAGCTCCGATCAGAACCTCTCCCTCCGCTATAATGCTCAGAGATGACGTTCTGCTTCGTAAAGGTGCCGGCTTAATGTGACACCGGCGACAAGGTACAGATTTTTACCTTCTTCCGCACATCGTATCCAAAAAGGTAAAGGTAGTCCACCCTGCTCTCAGATGTTTGACATTTTAGCGGAAATCAAAATGTAAGCGACGGGTTGAAACAAGCGTTTAAATGGCTTTTTTAGTCAGACTGTGCCGTGTTTTCCCATTCAACCCCCGACCGCAGGTTGCCGGTACTAGTGCCATTGTGGATGCAGTGGGAAAACATGGCACAGGCTGAACTAAAAAAGCTTTTTTTAAACACTTGTTTCAACCCGTCGCTTAAATTTACTTTTCCGCCAAAAAAAGATTTTCCGCTAAACTTTCAAACATCAATCAGTTTACAGTTTAGGCATTTAGCAGACACTCTTAATCCAGAGCGATTTACAGTAAGTAAGGACACGAGATAATACATCATAATACACATAATACATCAAATGCATAAGAATAGTAATCTAATAATAAAGTAATACAAGTAAACCAATAATCTAATAATAACTACTACATACTGTACGTAAACCAAGAACCTATCGACAGCCTACATTGAAACTATACACACTATAGGATACCAGGTCAACAATGACCTGGTATCTGTCTACATAACATGATATCTAAGTTACATTTTAGCCTTTGCATAATCCTGCAAGGCCGTCAAGGCTCGGACAAGTGCTACGGGCTGAGATGGAGATCAGAGAGGACTATCTTTACATTTAGGAAACGACGTGCGTGAAAAGTTAAACATGGGTTTATGTTGGCCATCGTTCACACTCTGCCGGTAGCCGACGAAGAGGCACCACAACTCTGAGCTATCAGGGAGGGTGAGATGTACATGATGTGTGTGCATGATGCTGTACCTGATGCAGTAGAGGAGGGTGGAGGAGGAGGTTCATGGAGCGGAGGAGGGTGGAGACATAGAGAGAGAGGAGGTGGTGTCTGAGTCTCTATGAAGATCAGGTTGCTTCATCAGGGGAATACCTGAGACCAGAGAGAGAGAGAGAGAGAGAGAGAGAGAGAGAGAGAGAGAGAGAGCATCAAACAGTTGTCCCATTGTGGCTGCAGGTTGATGGAATTTGATTCAGCCGGAGATACAGGCGGGGGGGGGCTATACCCCCCCCTCCCCCTCCTCATGAGGAGGAGGAAGAGGGGGGGGGGGGGCACAGAGCTATAATCCTCATTTCACCTCCTGTCTCCAGCCAGGAGGTCTGCTGACATGCTTCCCACAAACCACCTGTCCTCTCCTCCACCGTCCATTAGCCCAAAATAGCAGATCTACAAGCTCACAACGAGACACGCCGGGGAGATTGTAGATCGGCAGTTTTTTGGCAGACAGATTTGGCGTATTAGATGAGGAAAAAATGGTCCAAGTACAAAGCCAACTCAGGTCCAGTTTACTATGTATACAGGGTGTTCAACCTTATCTTCATATAATTGTTCCTCGTTAATGCTCATTATAATATGACATAATTTCTGTGTCTCATTTGTGCCTCATCTGTGTCACAACATCGGTATAGTCACCTGTATATAGTCATCTGTGTCACAACATTTGGTCATTTCAACCGAGATGTCAAACTTATTTTGATTAATTCAAAAACAATGGCTTCAGCATGCTAACTTTCCAGGAAGAGAAATTCTGCGGTTTCTATTAGCTTTGATTCCCCATCGACGATGACGTCACTGGTAGGCAGGTTTCTGAACTGTCCACAGCCCTCCTCTGAGACACAGAGTGAGACACAGAGTGAGACACAGGGTGAGACACAGAGTGAGACACAGGGTGAGACACAGAGTGAGACACAGAGTGAGACACAGAGTGAGACACAGGGTGAGACACAGAGTGAGACAGAGTGAGACAGAGTGAGACACATGAGTGAGACACAGGGTGAGACAGTGTGTGACACAGAGTGAGACACAGAGTGAGACCCAGAGTGAGACCCAGAGTGAGACAGAGAGTGAGACCCAGAGTGAGACCCAGAGTGAGACCCAGAGTGAGACCCAGAGTGAGACCCAGAGTGAGACACAGAGTTGACTGTTGACTGATTTGATCCCTCACATGAATTGACTCCTCATTAAGTTCCACAGTAAACTTGTGGATAATAAATTATATGAAGATAATTTTAGTGTGTGTGTGTGTGTGTGTGTGTGTGTGTGTGTGTGTGTGTGTGTGTGTGTGTGTGTGTGTGTGTGTGTGTGTGTGTGTGTGTGTGTGTGTGTGTGTGTGTGTGTGTGTGTGTGTGTGTGTGTGCGCGCGCATGTGCGTGTGTGTGAAGATGTTTCATGTTGTCTCTCATTCTGGTCTTCAACAATGATGTGACTTGTTTGTTCAGATATAACAGAGATAGGGTTTGGTATTTAGGGCGGCCGCGTATATACAGTAAATAACACGTATATACAGTAAATAACACGTATATACAGTAAATAACACGTATATACAGTAAATAACACGTATATACAGTAAATAACACGTATATACAGTAAATAACACGTATATACAGTAAAGGTAACACCATCCACCTAAACAACATTGAAATAATGTTTTGTTCTTTTTTTTTCTAAACATTTGTATTTCCCCCGATTTTTGTAACCCATGTTTTCACCCAGTGCCAATTGCTTAAGCTGTAATCACTACTCTCCCTCTGCCAGCCTGGGGAGAGCCCAGAACTGATCTCACGCTTCCTTCAATGCATGAGGAGAGGTCATAGGTCAGATGATTATCTTAATGTGCAACATAGTTTTCTCACTCACCAGTAAACAAACCAACATACAGTATAAGTGTCTGAACATGTAGAATACCACTACTTCTCAGCCTTGGACACACACACACACACACACACACACACACACACACACACACACACACACACACACACACACACACACACACACACACACACACACACACACACACACATACACATACACATACACAGAGAGAGAGAGAGAGAGAGAGAGAGAGAGATCTCAACACATTGTTCTCATTTATCCAGTAAATCCAATAACTTAACCAAACGTGAGCATTAGCTCCACTTCCTGTCTCTGACCAGGATACAAAATATAATGGAAACATCCTGACTGGTAACATCTGTATGAAGAGCTACAGGCTGTTACCTCCATCTTTAATACCTCCATCTACTGATACCTCTATCTACAGGCTGTAACCTCCATACCTTAACACCACCTACCTCCATCTAACACTACCTGCACCCAGAGATGGGGACTCGAGTTAGGGACTCGGACTCGAGTCGCACTCGAGTGGCCAAAAACGAGACTCTCGACTCGACTCTGACTCGCCCCTCAAAGACTTGAGACTTGACTCGACTCGAGCCTCAAAGCCTTGAGACTTGACTCGACTCGAGCCTCAAAGACTCGTGGACAATCTTTATTTTATGTTTATTTTTTGGACAAATAAATTAATGAAATGCCCAAAAAACTTCCACTCCCCTGTCCCCCCCCCCGCAAAGAAACCTCCGCTCCAGTGCGCGCTGCGCGGAGCCGGCTTCAGTCAAGCTGTTTCGTGCTGCTCATTAACTAAAAATGGAGAGGCGAGCGCAACAGCTGCTATGTGTGTGGCCGCCGCGGCCTTTCATCATAAAGTTTAAATATAAAAACTTCGAAATTAAACAAATATGTTTAGCTCAGAATCAGCTATATAACCTCAGTTATCTTGGCATATGCTTACATTTTTTATAAGATGGTCGGATCATCTGTGACAGCACGTTTAGGAAACATCGGATTTTCATTTCGTTAAACCCAGCTGGGTGAATATTCAATACTTCACCACGGTAAACGCTACGCTCATGTAATGTTCACTGCATAAAAGCTGTGGTTCTCAAACCTTTTCAGGCCGTGACCCCCCAAAAGAATCATATTTGAACTGGGGATCCACATTTAGACAGTTTTTTGGTGCGCAACACAGCCCTCGTTTAAGTGAATTGCTTTCACCTGCTCTGCTGTTGGACTGCTGTGCGGAGTCGAGTGTGCGCAACAGGGCATATCTCCGCCAAGCCAGGGTGACCTACCCAGGCCCATGAAATTCATATGCAGGCATAGTAGCCAATTAGAATGAAATCTGCAAAAACTGACTCATATACTGATACAGAACCATATTGGCTATATATTATCGCTGTCGGGTGGAAATCTTGTATGTTCCTTTTTAATTATTATTTAAAAACAATAAAAAATCATGAAAATAGCCAATCTACAAGCTGTAATTATTAATAATTAAGAAATACTATATTTTAAAGAGTGAAAAATCAACTAAAGTCATTATTAGTGCAAGTTCAATCACATTTCATTTGAATGAAAATAAATTGTGGGGAAAATACATAAAATCTCTAATCTGTGAATCTAATGTGATTTATTATGACCTGTCTATACTTTTACATCTATGCCCCCCCCCCCCCATTTTTTTTTTTTTTTTAAAAAGACTTTAAAAAGACTCGAGACTTGACTCGGACTCGACCCTCAAAGACTTGACTCGGACTCGACTCGACTCAACCCTCAAAGACTTGAGACTCGACTCGACTCGAGCCTCAAAGACTTGAGACTCGACTCGACTCGAGCCTCAAAGACCCGAGACTTGACTCGGACTCGACTCGACTCAACCCTCAAAGACTTGAGACTTGACTCGACTCGAGCCTGAAAGACTTGAGACTTGACTCGGACTCGAGCTCAGAGACTCGTGGACATCTCTGCCTGCACCTACTGGTAACATCTGTATGAAGAGCTACAGGCTGTTACCTCCATCTACCTCCACCTAACACTACCTAACACCACCTACCTCCATAATACTTCTGTATGAAGAGCTACAGGCTGTTACCTCCATCTAACACTACCTCCACCTACTGGTAACATCTGTATGAAGAGCTACAGGCTGTTACCTCCATCTAACACTACCTCCACCTACTGGTAACATCTGTATGAAGAGCTACAGGCTGTTACCTCCATCTACTGATACCTCTATCTACAGGCTGTAACCTCCACCATACCCAACACCACCTACCTCCATGATGCCTTAGTGCACAGTGATGTAAGCAACCTAGCTGCATAAGGACCTTATGGTACACAGTGATGTAAGCAACCTAGCTGCATAAGGACCTTATGGTGCACAGTGATGTAACACAGCTGCATAAGGACCTTATAGTACACAGTGATGTAACACAGCTGCATAAGGACCTTATAGTACACAGTGATGTAAGCAACACAGCTGCATAATGACCTTATAGTACAAAGTGATGTAAGCAACACAGCTGCATAAGGACCTTATAGTACACAGTGATGTAACACAGCTGCATAAGGACCTTATAGTACACAGTGATGTAACACAGCTGCATAAGGACCTTATAGTACACAGTGATGTAACACAGCTGCATAAGGACCTTATAGTACACAGTGATGTAACACAGCTGCATAAGGCTGACCTTATAGTACACAGTGATGTAACACAGCTGCATAAGGCTGACCTTATAGTACACAGTGACGAGAGCAACACAGCTGCAGCTAATCAAATGAATGTGTTAGATTGTAGGTGTGGATACTGTCTGTCATGCTTGCTCATTGGCCATTGGCTCTGTCCATCATCCACACATTGTGAGCTTGTACATCCACTATATTTGAACCACTTTAAAATGTTTTTCAAAATGGTAAAACAATGCCTAAAAGGTTTAGGTATAAGGGGGTAAGGAGGTATAAGGGGGTAAGGAGGTATAAGGGGGTAAGGCGGTATAAGGGGGTAAGGAGGTATAAGGGGGTAAGGAGGTATAAGGGGGTAAGGTTTAGGTAAAGGTTTAGGTATAAGGGGGTAAGGTTTAGGTAAAGGTTTAGGTATAAGAGGGTAAGGTTTAGGTAAAGGTTTAGGTATAAGGGGGGAAGATATAGGGCCTTAGGTTTAGTGAGGACATTATTAGTGAGGACCAATTATATGAAGATATGGTCAGAATGTGGGGTGTAAGGATCCATTTGAAGAGCGATACGATACGCATCACCATACACGGTTGACGATGCAAAACATGGAGGATATTGGTTCATTGGTGGCGATATGATATGATATGATATGATATGATATGATATGATATGATATGATACGAGTCAATGATTTAAAATGGATCCGGGAACTATTTAGAAAATACACTGAATCTGTGTGAAACGTCTGGATGGAGCAGGTTTTTTAAGGGCAGAGATCCAGTAGAACTAAAAGACAAGTCATTTTATGTTTGGTTGCGCTCAGGTGTTGCGCTCTGAAAATAGCCGATCTACAAGCTCACAACGCGTCGCGGCACGACGCGTTGTGAGCTTGTAGATCGGCTATTTTCAGCATGCAACCAAGTGTAAAATCAACCATTATGACACCATCAAGGCACCACCAACATACATGGTAGTCGACTAAATAAAGTGTAGTTTTAGTCGACTAAAGCCTGATCATATTTAGTCGACCAAAACTAGACTAAAACTAAAACATTTCAGAATTACTAAAATATGAATAAAAATAAATGGAATTTGATTCAAAAGACTGTGACTGAAACTGAACCAACATTTGCTGTCAAAATCAACACTAATGGAATGGAAAAGTAATTAAACCCTCGTTTTCTTTTTTTCTTCTTAAAATTGCTAAATATAAAGCATTAGTAGGGCTTAGTATCGATACAAGTTAAAGAGAAAAGAAAGACTCCACTGCTCCCTCTACAAATCTGGTCAATGGAATTTTTCTATTGACCAGATTTTTCCTTCTGGTGAAATATTCTCTTTTCTGTGTTTTAGACGTGAAGTGCGGAGGGGGCGGGGCTCAGAGTGTTCCCCAAGTAGAATAGGCTTTCAACTCTCTTTGTTTAGGTGAGTAGAGAAAGTGTATTTTTTATTTTCACTAAAGACGAGAGGCTGTGTAGCCTGTGGTGTAAAGGCTCTAAAGTCCCATAGCGTTAAGGAGAACTCCTTCTATAACGCTATGGACCAGAGCTGGGTTTGAACAGAGGGGGCATAGCGTATAGCGGCTCGGCTCTGGGTTTGAACAGAGGAGGCATAGCGTATAGCGGCTCGGCTCTGGGTTTGAACAGAGGAGGCATAGCGTATAGCGGCTGGGCTCTGGGTTTGAACAGAGGAGGCATAGCGTATAACGGCTCGGCTCTGGCAGCATCCAGGAAGCTGGGCTCTATAAACAAACTGTGTTTATTTTCATGCATTTGTTCCCTCCTGATTGTTGTCAGATGCCGTAGCGTTCCAGGTTCCAGGTGGGTGCATGTGCAACGCAGAGAAAAACAAACACTCTGCTGCTCCCTGCTCACATCGTTATCCTACATCTGATCTGTAAACATTAGATCACATCATATATCGTCACTGTCAGGATGAGAACACGTATGTCTGTAAACTGTTACTTTTCAGGAAATTGGGAAAAACTGAAGCCGTTGTTCCAATGTAGATATTATTAGTCACAAAGCTCTGGTTGGTTCAATATTTATATTGACATTTATATTAACACACACACACACACACACACACACACACACACACACACACACACACACACACACACACACACACACACACGTCTTCAACAGGGGGTCCGGGACCCCTAGGGGGTCCTCAGAGTTACTACACGGGGTCCACCAAATCTATGTGAGATTTTCTCTCTCTTTTAGTATTTTCACTAACCACTTGAACCCCAGCATCCCTATTCTGGGGGCAACATTCACCGAAAATAGCAGATCTACAAGCTGACAACGAGCCGTGCTGCGACACGTTGTCAGCTTGAAGATCGTCTATTTTTGGGGAATAAGACTGGTGTAGAGGCAAAAATGTGAAGTTTACTAAGTATTGAGGGTTTATAAGTGGTTAAATGTCTGGAAAATACACATCAACATGAATCCAACAAATAAAAAAGTGTGTAAATAAACCAAATGAACAAATAAAAACAATAATTTTCACAACACTGATGATACTGCTGTCAAACAAGTCTATGAAGCTATGAAACAGTTGAAATCTCCAACGCAATTTTATACAATGTAGTAGGGGGGTCCCTGCTTCATCTCTCTCTCTCTCAACTAAGGGGTCCTTAGCCTAGAACAATGTTGAAGACCCCTGCCCTAGACCATGAGTCTTCAACAGGGGGTCTGGGTCCTCAGAGTTACAACTGGGGGGGGGGGTAATGTTTGTGTGATAGAAACCATTTCTTATCTTTTTGTCTCCGCCAGCCCATAGGCATGGCCGAGATGTTGTTTTCCACCCTGTCCACCCGTCCGTCCGTCCGTCCGTCCGTCCGTCCGTCCGTCCGTCCGTCCGTCCGTCCGTCCGTCCGTCCGTCCGTCCGTCTGTGGACATCTAATCTCCGGCTCCGATCGACGTGACACTGTGCACACGCTCTCCCTGGATGCCAGAGCAGAACCTCTGACCCAAACATTTCACATGGGCCTGTGATAGCGCCCCCAGGAGGCCGCTTTGTTATATTACTCCCACATATTTTGTGATCAAGAAGGATCTGTCAGATTTTTCATATTCCATCCTGATTGGCTAAGATGGGCAACTAAAGTTTGCAATCGCATTTTTTTTGTTTTGCACTGGCAGACTGGTCTGGTCCCAGGCTAACCATGGACCACTCATCTCATACCATGTGTTATCTCTGGGCCTCTAAAGGGCACGTGGACACAGTAGGAATTCAACTTGCGACCTCTCTGCTGCTAGAGAGCAACTGTAACTACACACACACACACACCAAACGTCCATGCTTGACCTGAGGCTGCAGAGAGAGAGTTGTGGTCCAAATAATGTAGACCTTCTGGACGTGTGCTCTCTAAACCACACACACACACACACACACACACACACACACACACACACACACACACACACACACACACACACACACACACACACACACACACACACACACACACACACACACACACACACACACACACATCTGGTTTGGCGGTGGTGAAATGCTTCAATTTGCCAGAGGAAGGAAAAACAGATCAGCTTCATAATGACTTCATTGTTTCACAGAGAGGAGAGAAAACTACACACTCATACAATACAACCATTAAACTACACACTCACACAGTACAACCATTAAACTACACACTCACACAACCATCTACACACTCATACAGCCTAGGACCCCTTAGCTGAGAGAGTGATGAAGCAGGGACCCCCCAAACTACATAATTATCCTATGTTAAGATTGTCTGACCACCGCAGCCCATCACCATGACTCAGACATAACCGTGATATACTGAGGACGGTCTGATCTCTGGTGAGCAGTGTCGATTTCCTCGAACTAAAACTAAGACAAAAAATATTCGTCGACTACCTTTTTTCACTGACGAAAACTAAATATAAACTAAGCTATGATGACTAAAACTAAGACTAAATATATTGACAATTGTCAACAAATAAAAACTAAAATGTTAGTGAGGGATCTAGTGGAGAAGAGATCCAGTAGAACTAAAGGACAAGTCATTTTATATTTGGCTGCGCTCTGAAAATAGCAGATGCACAACGCGTCGCGCGGCGACACGTTGTGAGCTTGTAGATCTGCTATTTTCAGCATGCAACCAAGTGTAAAATCAGCCATTATGACGCCATTAAGGCACCACCTAAAACACATTTTAGTCGACTAAATCAAATGTAGATTTAGTCGACTAAAACTAGATTAACAGTAAAACATTTCAGAATGACTAAAATATGACTAAAACTATATGGAATTTTATTCAAAAGACTAAATGATTATGATTACATAATAGATCTACATATATACATAATAGATCTACATATATACATAATAGATCTACATATATACATAATAGATCTACATATATACATAATAGATCTACATATATACATAATAGATCTACATATATACATAATAGATCTACATATATACATAATAGATCTACATATATACATACTAGATCTACATATATACATACTAGATCTACATATATACATAATAGATCTACATATATACATAATAGATCTACATATATACATAATAGATCTACATATATACATAATAGATCTACATATATACATAATTGATCTACATAATAGATCTACATATATACATAATAGATCTACATATATACATAATAGATCTACATATATACATAATAGATCTACAAATATACATAATAGATCTACATATATACACAATAGATCTACATATATTCATAAATAAAACACTGATCGGAAGGAGGAGACATCAATCAATCAGACTTGGTCTGCTCTTTTTTCCCCTTAACACCAAACCTCTCTCGCTTGCAAGCTTTTAGATCTGCAAAAAACAAGGTTCAAAGATGTTCAAAAACAGGCGATCCACAAGCTCACAACACGTTGCATCACCACACGCTGTGAGCTCCTGAATGAGACTTTTATGAACATTTTGTTTTCTACAATTTGTTTTTCTTCAAAAACACAAATCTCCTCTTCTGGGGGTCCCTGACACGACACATGTTCAGATGGGGGTCCCTGACACGACACATGTTCAGATGGGGGTCCCTGACACGACACATGTTTAGATGGGGGTCCCTGACACGACACATGTTTAGATGGGGGTCCCTGACACGACACATGTTCAGATGGGGGTCCCTAACACGACACATGTTCAGATGGGGGTCCCTGACACGACACATGTTCAGATGGGGGTCCCTAACACGACACATGTTCAGATGGGGGTCCCTGACACGACACATGTTCAGATGGGGGTCCGCAGCCAAACACATATTAATGAAAATGTTCAGAGAAACACTGGACAAAAATGTCTAATAGGCATTTTCTGGTGTTTTGAGAACTGAATATTGATGTCACACACACACACACACACACACACACACACACACACACACACACACACACACACACACACACACACACACACACACACACACACACACACACACACACACACACACACACACACACACACTCCATGGAATAAAGTGCACGATAAGGTTAATATATTCTACTGGCCGGTCTCTCTGCTCAACACACACCTGACACCTACACAGCTGCTCTGTGTGTGTGTGTGTGTGTGTGTGTGTGTGTGTGTGTGGTGTGTGTGTGTGTGTGTGTGTGTGTGTGTGTGTGTCATATTAAGCTCAATGCAAAGGAAGTCGCTGAAACCCAAAGGAGGCTGGCAGAGAGAGACAGAGAGAGAGAGAGAGAGAGAGAGAGAGAGAGAGAGAGAGAGAGAGAGAGAGAGAGAGAGAGAGAGAGAGAGAGAGAGAGAGGGGGGGGTGTAGGAGGTAGATGGGGGGGGGAGTAGAGTAGGGTATATGGGGGGGCGGGGGGGGGGAGTTGAGTGTGAGCCATAAGGACCATCTGCTTGCATTATAGTCGGAGCCAACATGAGAGCCTCACAGCACGCACGCACGCACGCACGCACGCACGCACGCACGCACGCACGCACGCACGCACGCACGCACGCACGCACGTATGACCATACTTGTGAGGACGTACACATTTTTAGGAGGTTGCACATAAACTCCAGGAGGACGTAGATGTACTTTAGGTTTAAGTTAGGAGACTTCAGTCTCCATGAAAGGATCCCAGTGACAGCAGATCCCTAAGCAGACCCCCCCCAAATCCTGTGTCTTAACCCATGAAGACCAGGAATTTTAACATTTCTTTGACTAATCAAAAATAGCACATGTAGATCTACTATTTTTTTTAAAGATTGTGGAAAATGTGTGCAAATCTGTGAATATATATATATTTTTTAAAGCAAACATTTGTAAACTATGTTGTTCCAGGGACTCCCAGAAGCAAAGATTTGAGTTCAAAATGTTCGCTTTAAAAAATGTAATACTCAAATATTTGCAGAAATGTTCACGATTTGATTATTTTTTTTGCCAAAGTATAAAATAATGGTTACTGCTCAAATCTAAAATGACACAGATGTTCCCAGATTGAATGGGTCAACAGATCTGAATGACTGTTAAAGTAATTGTATAAATGGCTGAGTGATTAAGCAACTAACATTATAAACAGCTCGTATTGAATTGCTTGTACACTTGGAAATGTCCTACCAATTTAATAATGACACATAGTCGATGTATGCCTTTACGAAACATATTTGTTCACATATTATATAATAATTAGTTAAATTTGATACATGTGTTCAGATGCCTGTCAGATTCATGTCTAAGATGTAAAACTTTTTTTAATTTATTCATAGTTCTTTATCGCACGATTTTGTAACCCTTCCCTGTGCCAATTATCTAGTGATCCTGGGCGCTACACTCCCCCCACCAGTCTAGGGAGCCCAGAGCCGAGCTCATGCCTACTTCAATGCATGAGAGCCAACTGACCTTCTTGTCACCTGACAGGGGAGAGTTTCCCCGGTAGGACGTAGCGCGTGGAAGGAACACGTTATTCCAACCAGTTCCCTTCCCCTCCATCAGGCGCCCCGGCTGTCATGGGGGAGGCGGTATAGCTGACCAGGATTACTACATGTTTTTGTGAGGGTATTAACTACCCTGGGAGACACGGGGAGAACATGCAAACTCCACACAGAGTAGGCCCTTTCACCAACCCCACCTAGGGTATGGGCGCTGATGACGCGGAAGAGAAGACACGCCCCCAGCGCCCACAGCGTCCCCGGCGGAAATCGAAAACCCAGGACCTTCTAGCTGTGAGGCGACAGCGCTACCGACTGCGCCACCATGTAAAACATGTGAGTGACGATGGAATGATAAATCCCCAACGTTACGGTGATCTCTGCGTAAAAACGCCCGTTTTTCAGTGTGAACCAGTTAGATAAATGAGGGCAGAGTGTGTATTTCTCACTAGAGATGAACCCATAACATGTAACATGTGTTCCTTCCCGACACAGATTCTGATGATACCCGGAACTTTGTCCATACCGAGAACCCAACCTACACCAGTGTGTCATTTTAAAAGCATGTAAAACAGTGGTCCTCAAAGTGTGGTACAGGGACCCTCTGGGTTCCTGGGGGCGGTTCTAAATTGGACCCTTACAGGTCTGTAACTCTGAGAGTGTAACACATGGAACCAAATGGACCCTTACAGGTCTGTACCTCTGAAGAGTGTACACATGAAACCAAATGGACCCTTACAGGTCTGTAACTCTGAGAGTGTACACATGGAACCAAATGGACCCTTACAGGTCTGTAACTCTGAGAGTGTACACATGGAACCAAATGGACCCTTACAGGTCTGTAACTCTGAGAGTGTACACGACCATTTGGTTCCATGTGTACACTCTCAGAGTTATGGGGGTCCAGGGGTCCTTGGTGGGGTAGGTACCAGGGGGTCCCAAACTAAATTACAATTAGTTACAAAATTAGCGTCACAATCATTTGAACCACTTTAATAACTTGGGCTGTTCAAAAATGGCAGATCTACAAGCTCATAGCGTGGCACTGAGTGCCACGCTATGAGCTTGTAGATCTGCTATTTTTTGAAAAATCGTGAATATTTGTGCAAATCTTGGAATAAATATATTTTGTAAATTAAAAAAATCTTTGCTTCTTGGGGGTCACTGTCACAACATGTGATGGGGGTCCGCAGCCAAATATGTATAATTTTGAGGGTCCTTCACATGAAAAAGTTTGAGAACCACTGTTGGCCTTCCAAGTATAGTAACAAACACACACACACACACACACACACACACACACACACACACACACACACACACACACACACACACACACACACACACACACACACACACACACACACACACACACACACACACACACACAGTATTGTCCCAACATTCTATCATAGAGTAGCAACAGAACAGACACAGCACAAATAGTGGCCCTTGATCTTCCAGATTAATGATGACCTGGTCTCTCTCTGTGTGTGTGTGTGTGTGTGTGTGTGTGTGTGTGTGTGTGTGTGTGTGTGTGTGTGTGTGTGTGTGTGTGTGTGTGTGTGTGTGTGTGTGTGTGTGTGTGTGTGTGTGTGTGTGTGTGTGTGTGTGCGTTTCCTCTGCAGTGTCCTTGAAGTTTATTTTTAGGCGTTGACCCCTACATGACCTTTTTGCAGCATCTCCATGAATTATCAGAAAGCTCTCGTCACTTCATCACCGTGGTAACACCCCCCCCCCCCCTCCTCTTTCTCCCCCCCCCCCCCCCCCCCGTAATCAGTGGAGGAAAGTAAATAAGTACTTATAAGTATTGAGTACATGCTGAGGTACATTTTCAGTATTTCCAGTTTTCTACTCGTACTTTTGTCTTTACTACAATTATTTGACATCTTATTTGGCTATTCAAAAATAGCAGATCTACAAGCTCATAGCCACGCTATGAGCTTGTAGATCTGCTATTTTTTTACGTTGAAAAATCGTGAACAGTTTCGCAAATCTTTGAATATATACTTTTCAAAGTAAACATTTGTAACTCACATCTTTGCAACAACACATCTTGAGATGGGGGACTGACGAATCCACTGCAGCCTCATCCTGGGCACAGATCTCCATGTAAAGAGGGTCCTAAAGCCCCCTGCCAACACCAACAGCAGCTGCCAAGACACAGAGAGGCCTGCCAACCTGCCACCACACTGTCCACCAGACCCCCAACACACACACACACACACACACACACACACACACACACACACACACACACACACACACACACACACACACACACACACACACACACACACACACACACACACACACAGAGAAAACACAGGGGCAGCATGCTACACTGGCACTGCTAGCCACACCATCAGGCCCCTAGCCACACCATCAGGCCCCTAGCCACACCATCAGGCCCCTAGCCACACCATCAGGCCCCTAGCCACACCGTCAGGCCCCTAGCGACACCATCAGGCCCCTAGCCACACCACTAGGGCCCCTAGCCACACCACTAGGGCCCCTAGCCACACCCCTAACCACACCATCAGGCCCCTAGCCACACCATCAGGCCCCTAGCCACACCACCAGGCCCCTAACCACACCACTAAGGCCCCTAGCCACACCATCAGGCCCCTAGCCACACCATCAGGCCCCTAGCCACACCACTAAGGCCCCTAGCCACACCATCGGGACCCCCAGCCACACCATCGGGACCCCTAGCCACACCATCGGGACCCCCAGCCACACCATCGGGACTCCCAGCCACACCATCGGGACCCCCCAGCCACACCATCGGGACCCCCAGCCACACCATCGGGACCCCCAGCCACACCATCGGGACCCCCAGCCACACCATCGGGACCCCTAGCCACACCATCGGGACCCCCCAGCCACACCATCGGGACCCCCTAGCCACACCATCGGGACCCCTAGCCACACCATCGGGACCCCCTAGCCACACCATCGGGACCCCCTAGCCACACCATCGGGACCCCCTAGCCACACCATCGGGAACCCCTAGCCACACCATCGGGACCCCAAAGCCACACCATCGGGACCCCAAAGCCACACCATCGGGAACCCCTAGCCACACCATCGGGAACCCCTAGCCACACCATCGGGAACCCCTAGCCACACCATCGGGACCCCAAAGCCACAACACCAGGTCCTAGATTAAAAAAATATAAGTATTGATTACATTTTCCAGAAATGTTCAGAAAATATAAAAAAATCACACCCAGTGTGAAGTGGGCGGTGTGGTCACAGTGGTCATCACAGTGATGGAAGTTCACTTAAAGAAAAGTAATATTGTGGACCAACCATTGTACACCCCTAACTTTAAAAAAAAACATAAATGTCAGAATCAGAATCAGAATCAGAATCAGTTTTATTGTCACATCACAGGTTTACAAGGTAAAAAAGTGGGTGAAATTCTTTTTTGTACATCGTTCCCATCGCAACGTTAGTTTCCATAGAAAGAAAAGGGGGGGGGGGGGGGGGGGGAAGAAGAGGGTGGGGGGCAAGTGGGAAGGAGATCAAATGTGTTTTTTTTAAGTGCATAGTCCTATTTATAGGGCTATGCACATGTGTCATGTTTCACTAGCCAATCACAGTCCTGAATAGACTGTGATTGGCCAATCACGGTGCAGGGTTAGGGGGGTACACTGGTGGCCAATCACAGCGCAGGGTTGGGGGGGTGCAATGGGTGGTCGATGTCCAAACCTCACATATAGGGTGAATATAACTAAAAATAGAGTGAATATAACAGATCTTCAAGCTCACAACGAGCCACATGGTGACAGCTTGTAGATCTGCTATTTTCACTATATTTTAAACAGGGCATAAGTTATATTTCTACATTGTGGTATTGATACTTTTACTGTAGTAAAACATGGGAGTACTTCTACTCACCAGGGACGTTGGTCAGAAGTTCAGAATAACTCCTCTGGACTCTTGACGATGAAGAAATGACCTCTGTCCATTCGTGAAACAAATTAAATAAACTCCCAGTCACTCCTTCCATGATATTGTATTTATTATTCATTCTATTTTCAATTGTGTTCAAATTGTCCTTTTATAAATGTGTTTCTTTTGAACTGAATGCTCTGTTAATGTCCTTAATGCTTAATGTTTTGTGTTAATGCACTTTGTTGTTGAAAAGCCTTGTACAAATAAGCATGCCTTGTTACTGCTGTCATGCTAACTACTACGTACTGCCAATACAACAGTAGCCTAGGCAGTTAGCCAACTGGTTAGCTAGCACTGATGTTAGTTCTGTTACTACTGCTATTAGGCTAATGTTGCTACGGACTGCTATCCTGCTAATGTTGCTACTATTACTATTACTGTTGTGTTGTGTGTTCTCACCTCACTCACACAGGTGAGTGAGGTGAATGAGACACACCTGAATCTACTGACCAGTGATTGGCCGGGCTCAGTAGTCTCTCTCTCTCTCTCTCTCTCTCTCTCTCTCTCTCTCTCTCTCTCTCTCTCTCTCTCTCTCTCTCTCTCTCTCCCTCTCTCTCCCTCCCACCCCCCTCTCTCTCTCCAAATGGAAGGAA
>NC_137607.1:2276384-2283884 GCF_963280865.1 Gymnoscopelus braueri
GTGAGCTTGTAGATCTGCTATTTTCAAACATTTTGTACTTTTACTTTTGGTACTTTAAGTACATTTTGATACCGATACTTTCGTACTTTTACTCAAGTAATTTTTTTATTCCGGACTTTTACTTGTAACAGAGTACTTCTACATTGCAGTATTGATACTTTTACTTAAGTAAAACATTTGAGTACTTTTTCCACCACCGATAACTGACCAGTCGATGCAACATTCAGTCCAGCAGTTGTATAGGCGTTGTTGACTGTGTTGGTTCACTTCCAGGGTCAGTGGTGTGAGAGTAACGCTTGGCGTGGCCAGTGAGGCCTGGAGAGCTGCCCTGACGCCTGGCTCTGTCCTACACTCTCTCCCCCAGGTCAGAGGGCTCGGCGGGGGGGGGAGGGGGGTGGGGGGGGTGTGTGGATTCACCATGAGCTGGCCAATGGGCAGAGCGGTAGCCAGCCTTGTAATGCACACCTCTGTCCTGCCAAAAGTCCTGAAACGTGATCTCCTGGCCGATGTTGTGATAATGTTTATCACCGTCTGAATACCACACCATGCAGCCAAGACATTATGTTTCTGTCTGTGTGACAGAATAATGTATAGGAGGCCCGGAAAGCAGGTTGGAGGCTGTTCATGCCAGTGGGAGAGTGAACTTGGACACAGCTATACTGAACAATTCTTTATTATTATTATTATTATTATTATTATTATTATTATTATTATTATTATTATTATTATTATTATTATTATTATTAGTCTATTAATTCCAATGGGAGTGGACAGAAATGGTGCCCTCTTAAAATTATGCCACCTTCTTAAACTAATGACCATTTTAGTAATTTTTTGAGGAAAATTATATTTTTGCCTAAGTCAGCTCCTCGTGACACTGGCCACCTCTGGTAAAATTGCATATTATCTCCTAATTGAAAAGGATCATGCTGTTCCCTCCCCTTTCAGTATAATGGCCTAAGTCACATGGTTTTCTGACCTAGGCCAAACAAATGGCCTAAGTCAGGTTTAATCCTATTGAAACCTATTTAAATCTCATACATAACTGACAGACAGTGTTATTTTTTATGTTAGTAGTCATAATTTGTTATAAACCTTTTGGGTGAAATGATTAAGAAATAACAGATAGTTTTGCTTTGGATCAGTTTTTACATTTTTCTGAAAAACGTAAAAGATGTCTTAGGCCATTAGTTTAAGAAGTTGACGATGAGCTTTAGTGAGGACCAATTATACCTTATTATTGAAAATGGGTGAATTGGTCCTTTAATGAAGCAAGCAGCTGATAAAGCCTTCCGCGTGAAAGACGTTAGTTTACGGCAGTTCCTGTTCGTCAAGCCATTCCACAGTAAAGGTCATTACACACCGGCGATTATGCGAATATACGCAAAATTCGGATGCGGTCCGAATAAATAAAATACGCTTTTTCGCTCCGCGAAACGGATGTGGAAGTTTGCATTGACTTTATAAGGTTTAAAAAAAAACATATTATTCGCATGAAAAAATGGCCCCCGGTGTGTAAGGACCTTTAGTGTTTGACTTCCGCTCGGCATTCAGAATAAGAGCAGTTTGTCAAGTCATAGGGAAGTTTTTGTTTGAGGTTTCAATATAAGAGCAGTTCATCCACCAAACTAAGTGTACAGCATTGTTTACTCTGCTAAGTTTGACCAGGTCTTTAGTTCTGGTCAAAACCTCGTATAGCAGCAGAGAGGTGCTGACGCCCCCTACTGACCTTTAAGGTGAACTGACTAAGTTGGTCTTAAGCTTATAACTAATGACTTTTAAAAATACGACTTTTACTGTGTCAAAAGTAATCAACCAGCTATAGGGCCTATATAAAAAAGTCAAAGCAACATTTTTTTAAATAGCCGACGCCAACGCCTCACAACTCGTTAATCTGTGGAACCGAGTCAAACTAATCAGCTACTACAATTCCAAGTGCTTGTCAGGGTGGGGGGTCCCCAGTTCAAATATGATAATTTTGGGGGGTCCCCAGTTCAAATAGGATTTTGGGGGGTCGCTACGTGAAAAGTTTAAAAACCATTGCTCTATGCTGCCTGTATATATGTAGTACCTCAAAATACCTAAAGGACATACTGGTTGGATATAACATTAATAACATACCCGGGAGCAGTATGGGTTAGCACCCCAGCCTCAGCCCAAGCCCAACAAACCCACGGTGAGGCCTTTAAGGAGGGCCATTCCAGCAAGCCGCAAGTGGAGCCTGCAGTACCACCACGGCCCAAGACACCATCACGCCAGGATGAAATGTTTGGAACGGGGGGGGGGGGGGTCTGGTGCAACGCTCAGGTCCTGGACCTGGTGAGACGAAGGAGGAGCCCGGCCAGGAGGCCACCCACAGAGCCTAGTCCCTCCACGTGCCAGAGCCTCCCCCGATCCCGGCAGAGTAGTTTCGGAGAAGCGGACTGAGTGGCCCTGTCTTTCCCTAAGAGGACTGACCGTGGGTAGTAGTGATGAGCGGGTCGACCCGTAACCCGCGGGACCCGCGGGACCCGCGGGTCAACCCGCGGCGCGGGTAGGTCGAGTCAGGATTTCAGAGGAAATTATGCGGGCTACGGGTGAGCGGGTCAGCCCTCTCACACGCAAAAAATAAATAAAAACCCTATTTTGAACAACATGCTTGTTTATTCAGCCCATGACAATGTTGTGCTACTGTAGACATTTAAAGGGACTTTGGGTACTTAAAAGAGCGCTATATAATATATATATATATTCCCACCGCGGGTCGCGGGGCGGGTTGAGCAATAGATTTATATATGGGTTCGCGGGGCGGGTTGAGGCGGGTTGGGTTCCGTGGCGGGTTGGGGCGGGGCGGGTCATGAAAAAACCTGACCCGCACATCACTAGTGGGTAGCTACTGGGACGTAAGTCGGGGGCTTGATCAACCACGGCTGGGTCACCTGGGCGAGGGTGTATGTTGTTGCGAGACCCGAAACACCCGATGACCCCAGGCTACAACACTGATGATACGTCCCAGATGCATCCATGTGATGTTTTTTTGTTATAGTGGCCTCTCTACCCATTCTCAATAGACAGATATAATTGACCAGGTCTGTAGGTGGCGCACTGGAGAAAATATATACAACATTTCTCCGTTCGGTGGAATACTTTATTTTCTGGCTAAAAAAGGGGATTTTACACAAAAGGTGGAGGTCTGAAAGTCTTCCCACGAGGAGAGTAGAGGCTTTCAACACCTCAAGAACGTCTTTATTTCTATGAGTAGAAGCGCGTATATTGTTTATTTTGACTGAAGTGTAGACACTGTGCCCCCGCAGCTCCCGTTCAACTGATGAAAACATCCTGGTACCCCACCAAGGACCCCTGGGGGTCCCCGGACCCCACTTTGAGAACCATTGTCCTAGATGACTGTCTCTCATGCATGTGATGTATGTGTTTACATTGCTTACTCTATGTCGCTCTGGATTAAGAGTGTCTGATAAATGGCTAAATCCTAAATTGTAACGAACCAGAGCATTAACAACAGTAGTAACTCTGAGGACCCCCTAGGGGTCCCCGAACCCCCTGTTGAAGACCCCCCGTGGCTCTAGAGCATTAACCCATTAAGACCTGATACAATTCTTTTAAAAAATCTAAATCCTAAAAGTTTTTTGAAAAAAATCTAACAAAAAAAAGAATTCTAGATTTTTCAAAAATAGCAGATCTACAAGCTCATAGCGCGGCACTCGGTATGAGCTTGTATATCTGCTATTTTTGAATAGCCAAAGAAATGCGTTCCTTCTTAATGGATTAATAACAACACAGAGCTTGGTATAATGTTACAGTTTGATGTGTATGAAGGGTAAAATATGTCCGCTGTATTTGTATGTTAAATCATTCCAAGCTGCAGGCTCACATTAGAGTTGCTTGTTTGAAACCTACGCCCTGCAGTGTCACTGGTTAGGAACAGCGTACGTTACACCAGCCTGAGGACGCAGGCTTTGTGGAACATGTAAAAAACATTTTATGTAAATAAGAGGAGAATAGTTGAGCGTTTAATCGCAGTTCAGTGAATCTGTACCTCCAGGGATGTGTGTGTGTGTGTGTGTGTGTGTGTGTGTGTGTGTGTGTGTGTGTGTGTGTGTGTGTGTGTGTGTGTGTGTGTGTGTGTGTGCGACTAATGTCCCCACATAGTAGAATTTAAAAAATAGACGTTGTGAGTACAATTTTTCTTTTCCTTTTTATGTTTAAAATATATATGTTTTTAGAGTTAGGTCAACAATAATAAAACATATTCAGATTGTGGTCTAATCAGGTTATGATTAGACATTTAGAGATTATTTTTAGGGGTTCGGGGATTGGAGTTATGTGTCTGGTTTATACATAGTTGCGCCCCACTGCCATACACAGAAAACAGCCGATCTACAAGCTCACAACACGTCGCGCTGCGACGTGTTGTGAGCTTGTAGATCTGCTGTTTTCAGCTTATGGGCTATAGGGTTAAAGACAGCCGAAACAGTTTTTTATTCATGAAATCGCTGTAATAAGTCCTCACAACGTATAGCAATAACATGCGCGTGTGCATGTGTGTGTGCGCGTGTGTGTGTGCGTGTGCCTGTGCCTGTACCTGTGTGTGCGTGTGCATGTGCGTCTGTGTTTGTGTGTGTGTGTGTGTGTGTGTGTGTGTGTATGTGTGTGTGTGCGTGTGCGTGTGTTGGGAGTCGTCCTTCATCGGGGCTGACTAGCACCACCTGCTCGGGGGGGGGGGGGGGGGTGGGGGGGGAACCACAATATGGCCGCCCCCGTGATTAGCGCTGTAAGCTAGCTGCTGTGACCGCGGGCCCCGGACGAATGAACCAACAAACAGGGGGGTTTGTTGTCGCCGTTTGTCGCCCGGGCGACAGCCCTGATTAGCTCAGATTAATAGTGGTTAATAACGAGCGGGCGGGGGGGGGGGGTCGTTCTAGGCGTGTCACCACACAACACACACACTCATTAATAAATGCTCTTAATTAGCGTCGTTAGCCTCGCTGTTTGTCCTCTTCTAAATACTTTCATTTTGTATCCCGGCGACACCGTTCTGTAGCCGCTAACAAACTAACGACACAATGTAAACATGGGGGGAAAAAACCTTCACGCCAAGGTTGTTTAGAACACTTTGAGTTATTGTGTGTGTGTGAGTGTCCACGTGTCCGCACAAGTATAGTAGAATATTAGAAATTGGGAGATTTTCTTTTCCTGGTCCTATGACAAGAGAAGGTTTTTTTTTTATGGTTAACAATGATTTGTGGAGTTAAGACTCGTCTAATTAAGACTCGTCTCTTTTCAATTAGACTGGTGTAAATGTCTTAAAAAAAACCTTTAAGACCCTAAAAAGATGTCGTTTTAGATTTCTTTGCATATTCAAAAATAGCAGATAAGAGCTTGTAGATCTGCTATTTTCGAAAACATTGTGAAAATGTGTGCAAATCCTTTATTCTTTAAAGCGAACACTTGTAACTCAAATCTTTGCTTCTGGGTGGGGGGGGGGGGGTCCCTGGAATTAAATATTTTTAGATGGGTGTCCGCGGCGAAATACAAATCATTTCCGGGGTCCTTCAAAAAGTTTTGAGAACCACTGATAATGCAACATACGTTGCATTTTGTAGAGTCGTCCTTCTGAAGACTCACCTCTTCAGACTCACCTCTTCAGACTCACCTTACCTCGTAGCACTTGACCTAGAGCCTTCACCACCTCGCAGTCTTATGCAAAGGTTACAATGTAATTAAGATAGCATGTTATGTAGACAGATGATAGGTTCATTTGTTTACCTGGCAACCTATGGTTTCTATAAATGTTTTCATACTGTTTAGACTGATGATAGGTTCTTGGTTTGATCCAATAGATTGACTATTTCTATGCATTTGATGCATTACCTCATGGTTACTGTAAATAACTCTGGATGAAGAGAGTCTGATAAATGCATGTTGTAAATTGTAAAGAAACCATTTCAGTGCATCCGGCTGAATCTAGTGGTCTGATCCCATTAAGGCCCACACGCATGTGTGTGTGTGTGTGTGTGTGTGTGTGTGTGTGTGTGTGTGTGCGTGCGTGCGTGCGTGCGTGCGTGCGTGCGTGTGTGTGTGTGTTCATGAGAGATGCCTCTCAGCCGGTAATGGGCATGGAGGTGGGGGGTGGGTTAGAGGGGGGGGGGGGCTCTAATAGAGCTTTAACTGCAGTCACTTTGACAGAGCTCGTTAATTATGTCGTTTATACGATTATTAAACAGCATCTGTCAACTGATACGCCCCCCCGCCCGGCACAAGGGGGCGCCGTGGAGAGAACAAAGACTCTGTACCACCTCACACACACACACACACACACACACACACGCACGCACGCACGCGCACACACACACACACACACACACACACACACACACACACACACACACACACGCACACGCACACGCGCACATGCACACGCACACGCACAAACACGCACACGCACACGATTACTATACTGGTGAGGACAATTTTAGGACCGGAGCAGACCAGTTGTCTGAAGGTGGTCACTGGACACACCTGGTCACTCCTGGACACACCTGGTCACACCTGGACACACCTGGTCACACTTGGTCACTCCTGGTCACACCTGGACACACCTGGTCACTCCTGGTCACTCCTGGTCACACCTGGACACACCTGGTCACTCCTGGTCACACCTGGTCACACCTGGTCACTCCTGGTCACTCCTGGTCACACCTGGACACACCTGGTCACTCCTGGTCACACCTGGACCCACCTGGTCACACCTGGACGCTGTCTGGCACATAAACACCTAAAGAAAAGGTCCAGTGGTCCTTATTTATGTACAGAACCCTGCAAGCTCCAAGACCACACATTACTTAAAGCTGCACTCTGTAACGTTCCTGTTCTACCCTGGATCTGAACCCTGGTCTCCTGTAGAGACTGTTGACATGTTTACCATTGAGCTAACGGAGCCTGCCTGCTTGAGGTGTTCATTCCGTTGACTGAAACTATGAAAAAAACTTTTTTTCACCGATCAAATATACCTACGATTATTAAAACTATGACTAAGTATATTGACAATTTTGTCGACAAATAAAAACTGGATGGAAAAAAGGGACTAGTGTAGAAAGAGGTCCAGTAGAACTTAACAAAAACACATAGTGTTTATGTTTAATTGTATTTATTGTACACTGAAGTGACTGGCAAACGTCAAGAACTCCCTCTGCAACCAGTATTACCTGAGTATAGGACTTGGGCAGTACACTCACAAAACTAAAAACAAATCAAATAAAAAAAATAAACAAAACAAACAATCAAGCATACAAGGCAGTCAAAATGATGCTCCAGATAAAGCCCTACATATGTTGTTGTACCTAACTAGCTATTCTATCCTTTATCTATTTGGCACCGAGAACCTTGGTGTTGTCCTCTCATTCCACATCACAGCGGTCACTCCTTCTTGTAGGTTCACACTCTATAACATGTGAAGGATCAGACCCTTCCTCACCCAGGAGTCAGCCCAGCTCCTTATCC